>NC_134689.1:72566807-72898236 GCF_050947455.1 Rhinoderma darwinii
TTACATGTCATTTAATAAAAATATTCTTCTTAAACAAGATGGTTATATTACCATGGTCTCTTTAGTTGTTTATGTGCTTATTATTTTTTTGCAATAATTAAATTACTATTTACAGATATTTGCTCTGACATTTTCAGCCTTATCTGTAAAAAGGTCCAACTGCAGAAGGCCAAAATGCTACACTTAGATGTCTTACCTCAATTGTATCTGATAGCCCACAAACATTCTTCAGAACACATACCAGTTATTCTGTAGTGTGAAGTTCCATTTGGCTACCTCTTCCTGATGGAGACTATTTGTATGCTTGTAAATGGGGTGTAAATTATTTTCCCATGCTAGGACTTGTGCTGTTCATTTATATAATCAAAATTTAGGTGTTTCCCTAAGCCATATTTGAAACCAATGCTCCTGTACAGATACTTAAACTCCACCCAGTCATTGCTTTCTGCCTATGTATTTCATACATTTATCTGAATCACCATAGGCTTCATTATACTGTACTTAAGCATGAAATCAATAAACGCCTTCGAAGGCAGTTGGAGAAAATGTAAGCATAGACAAAAGTTATGTCTCCTTGCTCTATACACATGCATGCTTGGACGTTTTTGGTCAATTTGGAGTGTTGTCTTGTACATCAACATTTTGATACACTGGGAGACAAATATAACCAGGGGGCGCTTTATGGGACAAGCATCCGTATTAAACAAAATACTCAATACCCTCCACCTAATTGGTCAATTTTCACCTTCACAGAACTCAACAAATTCCTTTCAAAGAGCTTTTCATGCAGGATCTGACGCTACCGGGGTGCTGCTTACTGTGTGGTCCACCATTACAGAAGACAGTTATATAACTCGCATAAAGGATATGAAAGACATAAAAGGACCAGGGGAGAGTTCCGAGTGTAGTATGTTAGATAGAAGTGAAGATATAGAGGATAGAGTTCTCACCTTCCTATGTTGCAAAAACGGCACAACACGTGTAGTCGTCTATAGGGTAAATAAGCAGTATTCACCAGACAGAAGACGTTCAATAGGACTTTCACTTTATTTTCAATAACATAACGCGTTTCAAAATGATTCTACACTTCTATATCAGATCAGCGTGACATAGTAACCATTACAAAGCGGCATAGTTATATAATAAGGTCACACTAACAATATAAAAATCTAATTTAGGGATTAAAAATTCATTCATACAGTGGAGGAAATAAGTATTTGATCCCTTGCTGATTTTGTAAGTTTGCCCACTGTCAAAGTCATGAACAGTCTAGAATTTTTAGGCTAGGTTAATTTTACCAGTGAGAGATAGATTATATAAAAAAAAAAAAAGAAAATCACATTGTCAAAATTATATATATTTATTTGCATTGTGCTCAGAGAAATAAGTATTTGATCCCCTACCAACCATTAAGAGTTCAGCCTCCTCCAGACCAGTTACACGCTCCAAATCAACTTGGTGCCTGCATTAAAGACAGCTGTCTTAAATGGTCACCTGTATAAAAGACTCCTGTCCACAGACTCAATGAATCAGTCTGACTCTAACCTCTACAACATGGGCAAGACCAAAGAGCTTTCTAAGGATGTCAGGGACAAGATCATAGACCTGCACAAGGCTGGAATGGGCTACAAAACCATAAGTAAGACGCTGGGTGAGAAGGAGATAACTGTTGGTGCAATAGTAAGAAAATGGAAGACATACAAAATGACTGTCAATCGACATCGATCTGGGGCTCCATGCAAAATCTCACCTCGTGAGGTATCCTTGATCCTGAGGAAGGTGAGAGCTCAGCCGAAAACGACACGGGGGGAACTTGTTAATGATCTCAAGGCAGCTGGGACCACAGTCACCAAGAAAACCATTGGTAACACATTACGCCGTAATGGATTAAAATCCTGCAGTGCCCGCAAGGTCCCCCTGCTCAAGAAGGCACATGTACAGGCCCGTCTGAAGTTTGCAAATGAACATCTGGATGATTCTGAGAGTGATTGGGAGAAGGTGCTGTGGTCAGATGAGACTAAAATTGAGCTCTTTGGCATTAACTCAACTCGCCGTTTTTGGAGGAAGAGAAATGCTGCCTATGACCCAAAGAACACCGTACCCACTGTCAAGCATGGAGGTGGAAACATTATGTTTTGGGGGTGTTTCTCTGCTAAGGGCACAGGACTACTTCACCGCATCAATGGGAGAATGGATGGAGCCATGTACCGTCAAATCCTGAGTGACAACCTCCTTCCCTCCACCAGGACATTAAAAATGGCTCGAGGCTGGGTCTTCCAATTACCCGAAACATACAGCCAAGGCAAGAAAGGAGTGGCTCAAAAAGAAGCACATTAAGGTCATGGAGTGGCCTAGCCAGTCTCCAGACCTTAATCCCATCGAAAACTTAATGACAAGCGACAGCCTCGAAATCTTAATGATTTACAGATGATCTGCAAAGAGGAGTGGGCCAAAATTCCATCTAACATGTGTGCAAACCTCATCATCAACTACAAAAAACGTCTAACTGCTGTGCTTGCCATCAAGGGTTTTGCCACCAAGTATTAAGTCTTGTTTGCCAAAGGGATCAAATACTTATTTCTCTGTGCACAATGCAAATAAATAGATATAATTTTGACTATGTGATTTTCTGTTTTTTTTTTATATAATCTATCTCTCACTGGTAAAATTAACCTAGCCTAAAAATTCTAGACTGTTCATGTCTTTGACAGTGGGCAAACTTACAAAATCAGCAAGGGATCAAATACTTATTTCCTCCACTGTATATACATAGATTCATTCATTCAGATAGTTAAAACATATATCTGTTTAAATATCACAAATATTTATCAGACAAAACTACTTAAAGGGGTTTTCCAGCCGATAAAAATTGATGGCCCATCCTCAGGATAGGCATTCATTAGCTGAGGGGTCGGTGTCCGACTACCGGGACACCCGCCGATCAGCTGTTTTGAAGGGTGGCAGCACTCGTACGAGCGCTGCTTCTCCTTCATTTCTACTTGCTCACTGCGAATGTTTGACACACATTTAGTGGCGACTGACAGGTTTTGCAGCCTTTTCTCCCATTGAAGTGAATGGTAGAAAAGGCTGCAATACCTGTGAATTGCTGTGGCCCCTTCAAAACAGCTGATCGGCGGGGGTACCGGAAGTCAGTTTCCGACCCATCAGCTATTGATGACCTATCCTGAGGATAGGCCATTAATTTTTATCAGCTGGAAAACCCCTTTAAATATTGATGAAATAAAACACTTAACGGTGACATCAGTTTGTGTTGACATCATTTTCACCTCAGGATGGGAAGCGCTAGAATATACAGAAAAGACATAAGATGCTAAATGTTACCATGTTTCTACAAAATATATTGCCTCAGAAAGGTCTAACAATGGATCATGAAAAAGATAATATTTATCAGTAATGCACTCTTTCATTGTATGGGTTAATCTCTTTCTAAATAAATGTTTCTTTGTCATATTTTATTCAAGATATGACCAGCAAGGATACCTGTCCCAATACTGGAAAAAAAAAGCACTTGTCTGGCACAGGCCCCTATTCAAAGTCTAAGGCTGTGTTCCCATCAGCGTGTCTTTCCGTTGATTGGTTCCGGCGGCGGTTTCCGTTGGGGCTAACCCCTCAACGGAAAGGCAAACGGAAACCTTAGCTTCCGTTTGCATCACCAGTCTACTGTGCTATTGAAACTGTCAAAAACAACGGAACCCTGTCCCAACGGTGACAAACGGAAACCATTAGCAAAGTTTCCGTCACCATTGAGATCAATGGTGACGCAAACAGAAGCTAAGGTTTCCATTTGCCTTTCCGTTTAGGGGTTACCCTGACTGAAACCTCAGACGGAACCCCTCAATGGAAAGCGACGCTGATGTGAACAGGCTCTAAGTCACTCATGTAGTGAACAAAAACTTTTATTTATGGTATCAAATAGATAACGTGTTTTGGGTTACGCAGGACTCCTTCATCAGGTCAAAAATATGGACGTGAGTACACATACTGAGCCCCATGCACACGGCCGTACCCATAATCACGGTCTGTGATTAAGTGCACGGCTGACCGCGGGCAGTCACCTGCATTTGCGGGCCGTGCTCCTATTATAAAGTATGGAAGCACGGTCCTTAAAATAAAAAAATAGGACATGTTCTATTTTTAACAGAAACTTTCTGCGGCCCGGACACATTCCTGTAAATATACGGGAAGGTGTCCGTCAGCCATAGAAATTAATGTTTCCGTAATTACAGGCTGTAATTACGGCTAAAATCTATGGCCATGTGCATGGGGCCTTACAAGTAGTCATTTTAAAGTGAAAAAATGTGCTAGAATGCTGACGTTCGGTATGGCTCCTCTCCTAAGGGGAGTAAAATAATGTGTAGCGATTGTTAGTTGTGCGACGTACTTATTAAGGCGATGTGAATGCTATATTTTCTTATCACTGTATGTTTCATGTGGTTTATTATAAGAGGTCCATAACAGTATCCTTTGGTGTGGGGATATTCAGTAACCACAAGTTTAACAGATTGTTTTGTTTGGCAATTGCTAAGAGACTGGGGGGAGTGTGGAGGGGGGTGCGCTATGCTACTGGGGTAGATTGGTATAATCAATCTCCAAGTATCTAGGAGACCGAGAAGGACGCTGGGCTGCGGGTATTAGTGATGTGGTGCAGCGCTGTACTTGCTCACATCCTGCTTATAGGGATGCAATAAGGTGGATAATAAACTACTTGAATTATGTGGGAATTGACAATCAAAAGAGAAACGTCAGTGCAACTCCTAGAATAGTAGTTACTGACTCCTAACCATTGTTTGACATTTTTGTATTTAAATAAAGATAGATTTTACAGTAGCGTGTAGTCTACAGCCCCAATATATAAAGTGCTTAATAATCTCATAATAACAATCAATCTTTGGAAACTCATTACAACATTATATTTGCTTGAAAAGGAATTGCGGGAGTGGTCAAATACCCTATCCTTGTTATGTCAATTTCATGGTCATTATAATGTATTATGTTAAAATAGTATATAAAATATATAGGAATTATCTTATTGAATACAGCACGTTAAATTAGCAATGAAATATACTACAGAAAATTTAATTAACAATGAAATATACTATATACATAAAATTATATTAAAATATATACGATTCAAATTCACGGTGTGAACGCCACATATGCGTCACCTGGAGACCATGTAATTGTTATCTTAGCATTTACGAGTGTAGTGGAAAATGAAATAAGCCTAATTATGACAGATAGAATATATACTTACAGTATACTATAGATCAGAGTGGATGCCATTGAATTACTTGAAGAGGATGAATAAGGGGGAATTTAAAAATGTCTTTCTACACTTTCATTCAATCCATGGGGCATCAGGCTATTAATTTTGAAGATCCAAGATACAGTACATTTCTCATTTCCTCAGTCGCTGAAAGCGATCTGGTATGTTCACCGGTATTTGTTCTATTGGAAATGTACTAAAATCCAGAAATTAACAGTTATGTATCTGTGAGGCGTGTTTCGAAACGCTATGTTTCAGATACCCATTGGCAACATTCCATCTGTGTTTGTTAATTCTTGCATGAAATCTTTGAATGGTGTGCCCTATACACTGCAATCCACAAGTACATTCCATAATGTATTCCACATATGTTGAGGAACAGGTAATAAATGTATTGGTATTCCATTTTTCTCCACCTGTATTACTCAGGAATGTATTCACATTAGTTTTGAAATTTAGGTAGCACTTTCACCTTTTCCGTTTGAATTTATAGCTACCTTTTGGAAAGAGGGTGCCACATTCTACATTATCAGTCAACTTCTTTTTATTCTGTAATTTCTGGGTGCTAGTAGCTCTACGGTATGTTATCCGAGTTTTGTAGGCATGGAATTTTTTAAAAACTGATTTTTCAAAATGTACTAGTATTTATGCAGAATATTATTAATTTGGTTGTGTTTAATATTATAGGAGGTAAAAAAGTTTGTGTCGTACCCCGTCATCTCCTCAGTTTGTTTTGTCTTTGGGATAAGGCATTCTTACTGGGTAAAGTATTTTGCTTCTTCAAAAGCAGTATTTACCACCCCCTTGGGATATCCTTCAGATATAAACCCAGCTTTTAGTATCTTACTTTGGGCCAGAAAATTCTTACCACTGGCACAGTTCCTTTTTATGTGTTTGGACTGGCTGATGGGTATATTTATCTTCCATTTTATATAGTGTGTACTTTTAAAGTCCAGCTAGCTATTACAGTTATTATTCTAATGTTATCTTTATAAAGTTCCATTTCCAGATATTCAAGATGTGCTTCAGAATGTGTTTTTCAGTCGTTCTAGTTTAAAAATGAAACAAAATTGTGTAGTTCCGTTTCTGTAGCATTCCTGACAAATATGAGATCATCTATATACTTCTTAAACCTAATAATATTTGACTTGCACTTATGGCTACTATATATGAACAATTCTAAAAAGATTCCCATATACAGATTTGCGAAACTTGGTGTGAATCATGTGCCCATAGCGGAACCATTTGTGTGCCGGTATGTTTGGCCGTAAAATGTGAACATGTGCGTTAGTATAAATTAGATTCCTTGAAAAATAGACTCTCCCTAGATGGTCTGTATGAAACAGTTATTATTCAAATAATGGGCTATTGAATCTATTCCCTGTTCATAAGGAATATTAGAATATAATGAAGATACGTACAATGTAAGCCATATATAGGATTCCTTCCAACTTATGTGTTTCAAAATGTTAATCACACTCGCTGAGTCTTTTAGGTAGGATGTTAAATTAACAATATACCTTTGCAGTATTACAATTACCTAATGGGAGAGATTACATATAAGAGATCTGATGCCTTCAATTTTTGGTCTACCTGGCGGAACAGTTAATCTTTTGTGGATAACTGGTAGAACGTCGACAATATGGGATTCCTTATAAAGATGTATTTTATATTTTTTTTAGTGATCACTTTATGTGCTATAGATTGATTGACAAGGGATTCTAGTACTATGGAATAGTTCTCTATATAGAATAGATCAGGATCAAGTGTTTCATAGTAGTCCTTGTCTACCAGGATACGTAGGGCTTCCTTGACATAATCTCTATGATCCTGTATCACTATGCTCCATCCTTTATCTGCATTTCTGATCACAATATCATGATCTTGTATAAGGGTCTGGAGTGCAGATCCCTCTATTTTGTCCAAGTTGTTCGTAATTTTCAGATCTTGAAAATTAAATGGGGAGCTAAATGGGGAGTTTTTAAAGATATATGAATCGTGTAGTAATTTTATACCCTCTGTTAACAAAATGTCTAGACATAAAAGGAGACCAATATGGATGAATAAGAATGACTGAACATAATAAAACAAAAAGAAAAAGCATTAAAAACATTGAAGGCTGAGGACTCAACAAAAGCATTACAGACGTACAAAGATCGCAATAGAAGTTCTAAAAATTAAATCAAGTTAGCAAAGTTATTTACAGAAAAACAAATCGCTAATGACATTAAAATGTCAGGAACTGACGGGTTCAGTGAAAGTCTCTGACACGCAGGATCCACCTGTTATCTATCACATCTAAGTCAGAGACATGCAGGACCCGCTGACACTGAACCCATCAGTTTTGCGGACCTGACAGGAACAGAATTTAGCGAACTATATAGCTGCTCTGTATAGCGAAAACAGAGCAGCTGTATATCAAAAAGTTAAATTTATTTTTAATAAAAACTAATGAGAAAATTACACCAATCACACTGATTGACCTGTTTAATAAATAAAAAATGTCTTTCAAAGGTGTACATAGGCTTTAAAACTCAGCTTTAATTTAAAATATTACGGAAATAAGCTGGCAGCATGTGCAAAAACATGGCAGTTTAAATTTAATGTCAATAAATGTAAAGTAATGCACCTAGGACACAATAACAATAATAATTCATATAAATAAAATGGAATAAAGCTGGGGATAACGGAACAAGAGAAGGACTTGGGTTTTTAGGTTACAAATAAGCTATTATAACACTTTTTAACAACGCAAGCGGTGCAATGACGTCATTCAGCCCCAGTAGACCTGCTCAGAAGAGAGCAGGCCTGCATTGAAGCAGGACGTCGAGGGAATGGGATAAAGGTGAGTATGTAAAGTTTTTTTTTACTTAAAAGCGTGAGTGGTATTATCTACAGGGGGAAGCTATATGTGGGGCACAATCTACAGGGGGGGCTATATGTGGGACACTATCTACAGGGGTCGCTACATGTGGGGCCTTATATACAGGGGAAGCTATATATAGTTACATAGTTAGTACGGTTGAAAAAAGACACACGTCCATCAAGGGACGGGAAAAGGGAAGGGAAAAATTTCTACACATAGGAGCTAATATTTTTTTCCTTCTAGGAAATTATCTAAGCCTTTTTTAAAACCATCTACTGTCCCTGCTGTGACCAGCACCTGCAGTCGACTATTCCTTAGATTCACAGTTCTCACAGTAAAAAAGGCTTGTCGCCTCTGCAGATTGAACCTTTTTTTCCCTCCAGATTGAGGGAGTGCCCCCTTGTTTTTTTAAGGGGTTTTACATGGAACAGGATTTCACCATATTTTGTATGTGCCATTCATATATTTATTTAAGTTCATGTCCCCCCTTAGTCGTCTCTTTTCAAGGCTAAATAGGTTTAATTCTTATAATCTTTCCTCATAACTTAGATTCTCCATGCCCCTTATTGGCTTCTTTGCTCTTTTTTGATCTGAACTACATAGTTCACTAATGCTTTGTAAAGTGGTAATATGATATCCCTGTCCCGCAAGTCCATGTCTCTTTTGATACACGACAATATCTTGCTGGCCTTTGAAGCAGCTGATTGACATTGCATGCTGTTATTTAGTTTATGATCTACAAGTACACCCAGATCCTTCTCAACAAGTGACTCCCCCATTATATCTCCCCCTAGGACATATGATGCATGCAGATTGTTGGCACCCAGATGCATAACTTTACATTTATCTACATTAAACTTAATTTGCCAAGTGGATGCTCAAACACTTAGTGTTTTCAAATCCGCTTTCAATTTACGAACATCTTCCATAGACTGAACAATATTACATAGCTTGCTGTCATCTGCAAATATAGAAATAGTGCTATTAATCCCATCCTCTATATCATTAATAAATAAGTTGAATAATAGTGGTCCCAGCACGGAACCCTGGGGTACACCACTTATAACTGGGGACTATACAGAGTAGGAATCATTGAACACAACTCTCTGGATACGGTCCTTGAGCCAATTCTCAATCCAATTACAAACTATAATTTCTAAACCTATAGTCCTTAATTTACCCATTAGACGTCTATGAGGGACAGTGTCAAATGCCTTTGCAAAGTCCAAAAATACTGTATCCACAGCGGCCCCTCTGTCTAGGCTTCTACTTACCTCTTCATAAAAATAAATCAGGTTGGTTTGACAACTTCTGTCCTCAGTAAAACCGTGCTGGCTGTCACTTGTAATACTATTTTTTGTCACATTACCCTGTATATAGTCCCTCAATAGCCCCTCAAACATTTTCCCCACAATTGATGTTAAGCTTACTGGTCTATAATTACCAGGGGAAGACCTAGAGCCCTTTTTGAAAATAGGCACCACATTTGACCTGTGCCAGTCCCTTGGCACTATACCAGTCACTAGAGAATCTAGATAATTAAATATTATGAAGAGGGGGACAGAAATAACTGAACTAAGCTCTTTAAGAACTCTAGGGTGGTCCCGGGGCCTTGTGTACATTTATTTTGTTTAACTTAGCTTGGACCATATCTACATTCAGCCAATTCAGTATATCAACTGATATATTAAGAAAACTGGCACCGGCTACATCAGCTGCTCTTTCTTCTGTTGTATATACAGAGCTAAAGAACCAAATTAGTAACTCTGGCTTCTCCTGATCCCGTGTGACCAACTCCCCATTACCACTATTTAGGGGTCCTATATGTACAGACCTTGGCTTTTTTTTCATTTACATACAATTTACATACATACATTGGGGCACAATCTACAGGGGAGGCTATATGTGGGACACTATCTACAGGGGGGCTATATGTAGAGTGCTATCTGCAGGGGGCTACATGTAGGGGACTATCTACAGGGGACTATATATGTGGGGCACTATCTCCAGGGGAGCTATATGTGGGGCACTATCTACAGGGGAGCTATATGCGGGGCACTATCTACAGCTGTGCTATATGTAGGGCACTATCTACAGGGGGCTCTATGGGGGCACTATCTACAGCGAGCACTGTGTGTGTGGGGGGACACAGTGTATGGTGTTATTATAATTAGAGGTGCAGTGTATGGAACTATTATAATTAGAGGTGTAGTGTATGGCACTATTATATTTAGGGGTGTAGTGTGTGGCATCATGAGAATTTTATCTTCATTTATAGGTGCAGAAATGTTTGAAAAGTGAGAAGCTGAAACATCTGAGCGGCAAACTGCACAAAAGGGCTGTGGCCAGGAAAAGTCGTCATAGAAGTCTGGCCCAGATGGAGAACAAAAAAGAAAAAGAACAACTAGAATCTGAAAAGATTTACTTAATATAACCGTTTATTCTGCCTCTAAACAGTACCGTAGTCACTGTATGATCTGCAGCGAGATGATGGGATGTATATATATTTTTTTTGTGTAACAGAAACTCCCAGCATATCCTTACCATTGTTCAGGCCATGCTGGGAACTGTAGTTTTTCGCCGTACAAACCTATACGGCACTAAATTGAGCTGTATTTGTGCTGGTGCTGTATTTATTTACTGAGCTTTGTTCTGGTGTTGTATATATGTACTGAGCTTTGTTCTGGTGCTGTATATATGTACTGAGCTTGGTTCTGGTGCTATATTTATGTACTGAGCTTGATTCTGGTGTTGTATATTTGTACTGAGCTTCGTTCTGGTGTTGTATTCACGTACTGACTTTGTTCTGGTGTTGTATATATGTATGAGCTTGGTTCTTTTGCTGTATATATGTATTGAGCTTGGTTCTGGTGCCGTATATGTCAGAGCTTGGTTCTGATGCTGTAATTATATAGGATATAATTATAATAACAAAATTGCAGGTCAGATTGAGTTATTTTCAGTTCATTGTATATTTAAAGGGATTTTCCCCCGAGAGACTTTTATGACACATCCGCAGGATATGCCATAAATGTCAGATAGATGTGTGTCCCGCCTCTGGGACCCGCACGTATCTCCAGAACTGGGCCCCCCAAACCCCGTTCAGCCGCTGTGAGTTGCGGCTGAATGAGGTGTTTTCCGACCATGAAAACCGTTATATGGTCGTGAGTTACGTAAACAGAGTAACTTGTGGAGCTACGCTGTTTACGTAAGTCTCATAACTTAATGGTAGTTACGGAAACAGCGTAGCTCATATACTACGCTGCTTCTGTAACTGCCATTCACTACTATTGGAGTTACGTAAACAGCCTAGCTCCACGAGTTACTCTGTTTACGTAACTCACGACCATATAACGTTTTTCATGGTCGGAAAACACCTAATTCAGCCGAAATACACCGCTACTGAACAGGGTTTAGGGGGCCCCGTTCTAGAGATAGGTGCGGGTCCCAGAGGTGAAATCTGACATTTATGACATATCCTGTGGATGTGTCATAAATGTCTCTCGTGGGAAAACCCCTTTAATGGTAACCTGTCAGGTAGCTTTAACCCCTTGTACCGCCACAATGCGGTAATACATGACTTGACAATATTTACAAACATTCCCCTGTAAGTTTGTTTCAGATACTGCAAAATCTATAAAATCAACTTTTAAAATGGCACACACTATATGCTAATTACTCATTAAAGGGTCATGGGGCGGTGACACTATCCTGAAGAGTCACTTAGTCCTCCCTCCAAACCCACCTTTCATTGCTTGATAGACATTCCTCTAGCTGTTCTACATCACTACCAGTCTCCTCCAACTTTCTCGGATGCGCCATTGCCTTATACTACTTGGGCATGCACCATGCAGCGAGGTGTACTCTGCCCGGCTGCACCATGCATGCCAGTACAAGGCTTCGGCGCATCCACAAGAAATGGTGGGGTGCCATTTAAATTTTTGCCTCAGGCAGCGGAAAAGCTAGAATCGACCCTGGGCTTAGGTTAAATTTTAATGTCCCTTAGAGAAGGAGCAGTACCGACCGTGAGCATTCTGGTGCATTTTTTCACTTTAAAATGACTACTTGTTAGTGTGTGTACTCATGTCCATATTTCTGACCTTATGACGGGGTCCTGCATACGCCGAAGTGCGTTGTCTATTTGATACTGTAAATAAAAGATTTTGTTCAGTACACAAGTGACTTAGCCTTTAAATAGGGGCCTGCGCCAGACGATGGCTTTTTTTTTCCAGTATTGGAACAGGTATCTTCGCTGGTCATATCTTAAATAAGCTTGCACATCCCCAACGGAGTGGCACCATTCGCAGAGGGGATTATGGCTTCCAATAAAATTTTCCCCAGTGTGTAAGTGAAATAGGAAAATTTGATTTTGGGCCCCTTTGTTCAGAGGGACTGATATAAATGATGGCAATCTATGTACAGTGCTGTGGAATATGTTGGTGATATATAAGAAATGAGAAACAAAATACAAATAAAATAAACTGGTTACTATGTGTTGACGGTAAAAGGAAGTGTTGCATTAAATAAATGTATTTTTGGCAATGTTGACTGTTAACCCCTTAACGCCCTATGATGTACTATTACATGAGGGGTGTTGGCCTGTTAATGAGAACAGCTGTACTATTATAGCAGTAACAGGCGCCTGTTTATACAGACACAGTTTTAAAACAGTGATAGCTTAACAACATCCCCTGCTTCAAGGCCAGGACTGGAGCTAGCTTCTGATCTGGCCGCATCTGTGGGGTTACTAGCCGATTGGCAATCCCACGACACAATCGCTGGGGTACAGATGGCTGCTTTAGCAAGTGGAGGCCTAACAATGGCCTCCTGTTTGCCAAGTATGGAAGCCTGTTAGGCCCCGGCTGGAGGCATGGCCTAAAAGACTTCCGGTTGCAAAAAGAAGATGGCGCGAACTCAGAACCTGAGCCTGAGCCATCAGCCACGGGTGTCAGGTGTAAGTTACAGTTGACACCCTGGTATAACTGCAGGGAACGGAACTAACTTCGATCCCTGCCATTAATAACCCCTTAGATGCCACGATCTAAAGCAATCGCGGTATTTTAGTGGTTTGTAGCCAATCAGCATCCCCGTGACACAATCGTGGTGTTGCTGATGGTTGCTATGGCCTAACAATGGCCTCCTGTCTGCCACGTACAGAAGTCCATTAGGCCCCACCCAGAGGCAGAGTCTAATAGGCTCGCTGTCAATGTATGGCTGACAGCTTTAATGCACTGAAGTTAGTGGGTAGTGCAATGTATTAGAATAAAAATCAGAGGTGTAGGTCTTCAAGTCCCCTAGTGGGACAAAAAAAAAAGTTTATAAAAATTCTGTACAAAACCTCAGGGCCCTTCAATTGTGGACTAATGTTGTGAAAATCACCAAAATAAGCCCCAAATCAGCATTGTGCACATCAATTCTTAGCACTGTCATATGTCCAGCCAAATGATAAATGCCTTGAGGGGTGTAGTTTCCAAAATGTGGTCACCTGTTGGGGGCTTCCACTGTACTCTGGTTCCCTAAGGAGTTTTGTAAATGCGATATGATGCTGAAAAACCAAATGAAAAACCAATGAAGCAAAATCTGCATGCCATATGATCACATATGGGGTATTGCCATACTTGGGAGAAATTGCTTTACACATGTTGAGGTGCTTTATCTCCTTTATCCCTTGTGAAAATAAAAAAAAAATCAACATTTTATTGGAAAAAATGTTGATATTCATTTTCATGGCCTCATTACAATAATTTCTGCAATAAACCTGTGGGGTCTAAATGCTCATTATATACCTAGATAGATTTATTAGTTTCCCAAATGGGGTCACTTTTGAGGGGTTTCTTCTGTTTTCGCCCCTCAAGGGCTTTGCAAATGCAACATGGCTTCCACAAACCATTCCAGCTAAATTGAAACTCCAAAAGCCAAATGGATTGTTTTCTCTTCTGAGCCCTGCCATGTGTCCAAACAGCAGTTTTGTTACCACATATGGGGTATTACCGTAATTTGGAGAAATTTGCTTTTCGAATGTTGTGATGTTTTTTCTCCTTTATTCCTTGTAAACATTGAAAATTTCCACTAAATTCAGCAAAAAAACCTGTGGGGTCAATATGCTCACTATACCACTCGATAAATTCCTTCAGGGGTGTAGTTTTTCAAATGGTGGTTTCCACTTTTCGGGGTGTCCACTGATTTGATCCCGTAGGGGCTTTGCAAATGTGACATGGCGCCGCAGACCATTCCTGCAAAATTTTAACTCCAAAAGCCAAATGATGCTCCTTTCCTTCTTAGCCCTGTTTTGTGTCCAAACAACAGTTTACCACCACATATCGGATATTGCCATACTCAGAAGAGGTTGCTTTACAAATATTGGGGTGCTTTTTCTCCTTTATCTATTGTGAAAATGGAAAAATCTGAATTAAAACTACATTTGTTTAGAAAAAAAGTTGATTTTAATTTTCACAGCCTAATTCGACAAAATTCAGCAAATAATAATAATAATAATAATAATAATAATAATAATAATCTTTATTTATATAGCGCCAACATATTACGCAGCACTTTACAATTTAGAGGGAACATAAACAGACAATATCAGACATTACATAGTGACAAAGCTAATTTACAATTCAGACAGGAGGATTGAGGACTCTGATTTCAAGAGCTTACAATCTATGATACCTGTGGGGTCAAAATGCTCACTAAAACACTCGATAACTTCCTTGAGGGGTGTCATTTCCCAAATGGGGTCACTTTTGGGGGGTTTCAACTGTTTTGGTCCCTCAGGGGCTTTACATGGCACCCAAAAACCATTCCAGCAAAACTGTAGATCCAAAAGCCAAATGGCGCTCCTTCCCTTCTGAGCCCTGCCACGTGTCCAAACAGAAGTTTATTACCACATATGGAGTATTGCCGTAATCGACAGAAATTGCTTTACAAATGTTGTGGTGCTTTTTCTCCTTTATGCCTTGTTAAAATTTTAAATGTATATGTTTTATTGGAAAAAAATTAGATTTTCATTTTCACTGCCTAGTTCCACTAAATTCAGCAAAAAACCTGTAGGGGTTAAAAATGCTCACTATACCCCTTGATAAATTCCTTGGGGGGGTGTAGTTTGCCAAATGGTGTCTTTTTGGGGGTGTTTCCAATATTTTGGCACCACAAGACCTCTTCAAACCTGACATGGTACCTAAAATATATTCTAATAAAAAAGGAGGCACCAAAATCCTCTAGGTGCTCCTATGCTTTTGAGGCCTGTGTTTCAGTCCATTACCACACTAGGGCCACATGTGGGATATTTCAAAAAACTACACAATCTGGGCAATAAATATTAAGTAGCGTTTATCTGGTAAAACCTTCCGTGCTACAGAAAAAAATGGATTAAAACAGACTTTCTGCAAAAAAAAAATTACATTTGTAAATTTCATCTCCACATTGCATTAATTCATGTGAAACGCCTAAATGGTCAAGAAACTTTCTAAAAGCTGTTTTGAATACTTTGATAGGTGCAGGTTTTAAAATTGGGTGATTTCTAGGTGGTTTATAAAATATAGAGCTCTCAAAGCCACTTAAGAACTGAATTGGTCCCTAAAAAAAAAGGCTTTTGAAATTTTATTTGGAAATGTGAGAAATTGCTTCTAAAGTTCTAAGCCTTGTAACGTCCTAGAAAAATAAAAGGACATTCAAAAAGATGGTGGGAATACAGACATATTGGAAATGTTAACTAATAACTATTTTGTGTGGCTTTACTATCTGTCTCATAAGCAGATACATTTAAATTTAGAAAAATGCTAATTTTTTAAAACTTTCGCTAAATGTTGATGTTTTTCATAAATAAACACTGATTGTAGCGATCCAAATTTTACCACTAACTTGAAGTACAATGTGTCATGAAAAACAATCCCAGAATCGCTTGAAAAAATAAAAGCATTTCTTAAATTATTACCACTTAAAGTGACGTGTCAGATTTGAAAAATTGGCCCGTTCCTTAAAGCCAAAACAGGCTGAATCTTTAACCCCTTCCCGACATTTGTCGTAAGTATACGACATGGAAAGACAGTGCTTCCCGCAAAATGTTGTATACTTACGCCAAATGTTTGGCACCGGCTCAGAAGCTGAGCCAGTGCAATCATCGCTGGATCTCAGCTGTATCTTACAGCTGACATCCGGCTGTAATGGCGGGGACCAAAATTAGCTTTGATCCCCGCCATTAACCCCTTCAATGCAGCGTTCAAACGTGATCGCTACATTTAAGTTGTTTGCTGCTCATCGGAACCCCAGCAATGAAATTTCCGGGGTTCCGGTGGCTGCAATGGCAACCGGAGGTCTAATACTGGCCTCCCGGTCTGCCTAGCATGGAAGCCACTCAAGATCCGTCCGGCGGCGGAGCATGATCGGCATCCGTAGCCGCCGGCAAGATGGCACCGGCTCAGGAGCTGATCCGGCGTCATCAGCGGTGGAAGTCAGCTGTATGTTACAACTGACATCCACCTGTAATGGCAGGAGCCGGAGCTAGCTCCGATCCCTGCCATTAACCCCTTCGATGCAGCAATCGAAAGCGATTGCTGCATCGTAGCGGTTACTAGCATATCGCCAACCCTGACAGGCAATCAGGACTGGCGACTGGTGCTATGGCAACAGGAGACACAATGGCCTCCTGCTCTGCCATTACGGAAGCTGATTAGGCCCCGCCGGGAAGCTAAGCCTAATCGGCTTTCTGTCAGTAAATAACTGACAGATCTAATACATTGCACTACGTAGGTAGTGCAATGTATTAGAAAAAAAACATCAGACAGTTGGAATTTCAAGTCCCCTAGTGTAAAAGTATAAAAAAATGTATAAAAACTTGTAAAAAAAAGTGAAAAAAATAAAAGTTTGAAAACAATAAAAGTTTCAAGTAATAAAATAAAACACAATCGCCCTTTTTCACTTATCAAGTCCTTTATTATTAAAAAAAAATAATAAACCATACATATTTGGTATCGCCACGACCGTAACGACCTGAGGTATCAAAATATTATATTATTTATTGCACGGGGTGAGCAGCGTAAAAAAAACCTGTAAAAAAACTATACCAGAGTTTCTGTTTTTTGGTCACTTTGCCCTACAAATATTGGAATAAAAAGTAATCAAAAAGTTGCACATATCCAAAAATGGTACCTATAAAAACTATAGCTCGTCTTGCAAAAAATAAGCCCTCATACAGCTCCGTCGACAAAAAAATTAAAAAGTTATGGTTCTCACAACTTGGCGACAGAAAAAATCCATTCTCTTCACAAAAGTAATTTTATTGTGCAAAAAGTTGTAAAACATAAAAAAGTGCTATAAATTAGGTATCGCCGGAATCATACTGACCCGCAGAATAACGTGAACATGTAGTTTATAAAACATGGTGAACGCTGTATAAAAAAAACGAAACAAACTATGGCAGAATTGCGGTTTTTTATTTAGCTGGCCTCCCAAAAAATAGGATAAAAGGTGATCAAAAAGTCGCATGTACCACAGAATGGTACCAATAATAACTACAGCTCGTCCCGAAAAAAAAAGCCCTCATACCACTACGTCTATGAAAAAATACAATTAGTTAAGGCTCCAATACGTCAGGAGATAAAAAAATATGCAGTTGTGCCGGCCCAAAGGGGAACATTTCTTCTGTTTCAAGCGGCTATTTATCAAGGACCTAAAATTAGGGAACCAGGAAGGGAAGGGCCCAAACATATCTGCTGGAAGCGAGTGTGCCCGTATTATACCAGGACAGCACTTTCCCAGCAAAATTCCCCAAATTGCAAAGGTGCAGAGTGTGGACCAAAAGGGGCATAAGAAAGGACGCCATATATCAGTGCGACACCGGCCTGTGCAGAAAGGATTGTGTCACAGCGTAACACATATCTATGGATTATTTTATTGTTTTTTGACCCCATTATTATGCCACCTGACTATGCCCCTCATGTAATCTGCCCAGTTTACATGTACCCCCACATTATAAATGGAAACACCTGCAATAATCAAAAAATCTACTACCAAGCAAAATCTGCTCTCCAAAAGGCAAATGGCGCTCCCTTCGCTCTGAACCCTACAATGTGCCCAAACAGCAGTTTCCTTCCACATATATGGTATCGTCATACCCGGGAGAACCCTTTTAACAATTTTTGGGGTGTGTGTCTCCAGTGGCATAAGCTGGGCATGACATATTTGTCACTGAAATGGCATGTCTAGGGAAAAATATACATTTTTAATTTGCACCATCCGCAGTGCAATCATTTATGGAAAAGACCTGTGGGGTGAAAATGCTCACTACACCCCTTAATAAATGCCTTGAGGGGTGTAGTTTCCAAATGGGGTCACTTCTCAGGGGTTTCTTTTTATTATTTCACATCTGAGCCTCTGCAGCTGTGAACCAATACTTTGTAAATCGCCAAATTAGGCCCAAATTTTACATGGTACGCTTTCATTCCTGAGCCTGGTTGAATTTCCAGGCAAAAGATTAGTGCCACATGTAGGGTGTTTCTAAAACCGGGAAACACCGCATAATAATTAGAGAGCTGTCTTGTTATGGTGGCACAAACTGGGCACCACATATTGGAATATCTATGGAAAAAATCACATTTTCACTCTGCAACATCGAGTGCACACTAATTTCTACAAAACATCTGCAGGGTTAAAATGCTTACTACACCCCTAGGTAAATGCATTGAGGGGTGTAGTTTCCAAAATTGGGTCACTTCTGGGGGGTTTCCACTGTTTTGGGCCCACACGTGCCCAGGAACCAATCCAGGTGTAGTTTCCTAAATGGAGTCACTTTTTGGGCGTTTTCATTGTTTTGTCCCCTCAGGGGCTCTGCAAATGCGACCTGGCCTCCGCAAAACATTCCTGCTAAATTTGAGCTCCAAAAGCCAAATAGCGCTCTTTCACTACTAAGCCCTGCCATATGTCCAAACAGCTGTTTATTACCACATGTGGGGTATTGTTTTACTCGGGAGAAATTCCTTTACAGATTTTGTTGTGCTTTTTCTCCTTTAGCCCTTGTGGAAATGAGAAAAAAAATCGCTAAACCTACATTTTCTTTGAAAAAATGTAGATTTTAATTTTCACGACCTACTTCCAATAATTTCTGTAAAAAACCTGTGCGGTCAAAATGCTCACTATTCCCCTAGATAATTTTTGTGTCGTTTCCCAAATGGGGTCAATTTTGGGGGATTTTCACTGTTTTGGCACCGCAAGAGCCCTTCAAACCTGACATGGTGCCTAAAATATATTCTAATAAAAATAAGGCCCCAAAATCCTCTAGGTACTCCTTTGCTTCTGAGGCCGGTGATTCATTCCAGTAGCACGCTACGGCCACATGTGGGATATTTCCAAAAACTGCAGAACCTGGGCAATATATATTGAGTTGCATTTCTCTGGTAAAATATTCTGTGTTACAAAAAAAATTGTATTAAAAATTTATTTCTGCAAAAAAAATCTGAAATTTGTAAATTTCACCTCTACTTTGCTTTAAATCCTGTGAAATGTCTAAAGGGTTAAGACATTTTCTAAATGCTGTTTTGAATACTTTGAGGGGTGAAGTTTTTAAAATGGGGTGACTTTTTGGGGGTTTCTAATATATAAGGCCCTCAAAGCCACTTCACAAGTGAACTGGCCCCTGTAAAAATAGCCTTTTTAAATTTTCTTGAAAATGTGAGAAATTGCTGCTAAAGTTCAAAGCCTTGTAACGTCCTAGAAAAATAAAAGGATGTTCAAAAAACGATGCCAATCTAAAGTAGACATATGTGGGATGTTAATTAGGAACAATTTTGTGTGTTATAATGGCCTGTCTTACAAGCAGATACATTTAAATTGAGAAAAATACAAATTTTTGCAATTTTTCGCTAAATTTTGGTGTTTTTCACAATTAAATACTGAGCATATCGAGCAAATTTTGCCAGTAACTTAAAGTCAAATGTGTCACGAGAAAACAATCTCAGAATTGCTTGGATAGCTGAAAGCAGTCCGGAGTTATTACCACATAAAGTGAAACATGTCAGATTTGAAAAATGAGGCTCTGTCAGGAAGGTCAATAGTGGCCAAAGAGGGAAGGGGTTAAGGGGTTAAATATATCAATTCCCAACTGTTTATTAAAATAAGATGCAAATCTTTGATACTACCCTGTTAATTCTATACTGTTTACTTTGGATATAGAAATGACATCTGTGATTAGGTATTGTGTTTTGCCATAAATCAGTCATTAATTTCACACTGCAGGTGCTCCAGTATAATAACACAGACATCCAATGATATATTGGCAGTTCTATTTCATTTTATACACAGCATAGTAGAGAAAATGGATAATTTATATGTTCTGCTCCATTTCTAGGTTATGCTGAAACTTAATTAATTAATTTACTTACTTTGCATATCATATTTGATGTTATAATTGTATTATCTACTGTACTAAAAGGTCATTTAGACAGTATCTCAGTGATCATGTTGTAAATTTTATAGTGAAATTGTTTTGTTATTTACTTTCTTTATTTTTTATTTTTTGGGGAGTATCTATTTTTTTAATACACTAGGCCACACATAAAATGTTTGGGAAAGGAATAACTGCGTACAGTTATTTCCGTGCTCGATGATGACATCACTCAACTTCATATTATTTAATGGGTGCTTTCAATCCTCACATTGTTTAAGTCCCTATATATATATATATATATATATATATATATATATATATATATATATATGTGCTGGGTGAATACATTTCATTTTTTGCTATTTGAGTGCTGCTTCTATGCTCTATTTTTTGTATACTACACTGGGAGAGCGTCACTCCCTGTTATTTGAAGCATAGCACCAGCCGCATTTGTTTTTCTGCACAGTGCTGCTCCTATCGTATATTTGATTTTATATATATATATATATATATATATATATATATATATATATATATGTATATATATATATATATATATAAATATATATATATATGTATATATATATGTATATATATATATGTATATATATATATATATATATATATATATATATATATGTATATATATATATATATATATATATATATATTAATAGCTTCCAGATCATTTGGTTTGCCTCTTATGAGACACTGATACATTTTTCCCTTTGCGCCAAGTCAAGACAGTAGCCCATCAAGTAACATCAAGTAATAACTTGGCATCTGATATATCTGGATTTCCCTCTATTTGATATTAAATTGGCATAATTATGTATTTTTTTTATCTACCACTTAGTCTACATATTGCATTGCCCTGTTATTTGTTTTATATCAATGAAGGAGCAATTTTGTAATTGGCTGAAAATTAGAAAGCTTACTCTTTCAATTAAGAAGATATAAAACATTTCAAGGCATTTCAATTGAAGATAATGTACATTTTTCATGATTTCATATGAGCCGTTGACATATGTTAGTATGCTCTATCTTAATCAGCCTTAAAGGCTATGTAAAGCTTTGATTGGCTAAAAAGGTCAGTTAGTGTGATTGGTGAAAGTTTAAAAATAGTTTTTATTAAAAATTATTACTCATTTTACCATGTGACCGGGATGTCATGTGAGGGGCATTCCTGCCAGCGTGGAAGAGCTGGTGTGGAAGATCCTGGAAGACTTCAAGTGAGCTGCAGCGGGGGCCCGTAATGTATTGTATTGTATTGTATTGTGCTGTCTGTGTTTGCGGTGGAGAGAGGAGAGGGGAGCCTTTAAATTACAGCCCCTTCTCCTCTCTCCACCACAAACTGCACAATGCAATACATTACAAACTGTGGGTCACGACCCCCTGAAGGGTCGTGTGAAGACCTACGGGGGTCGCGAGTCACTCACCGAAGTCCCGGTTCGATTCAATGCTTCACTGTGCCTTGAGTGGCTCGATGCAGACAAGCGCGATGTAGTGACGTCATTGCGCCAGTCTGCGCCGAGTCACTCATAGCACAGACAAAAGGAGAAGGACCTCCTCCACCCAGCATGGGAACAGGGATAGGTAAGTAATTTTATTATTTTTCTATTATACACATATGGGGCATTATACTGTATGGGGGGCTGATATGGCGGGGGGCATTATACTCTGAGGGGTTGTTACTGTATGGTGAGCTGATATGGGGGGCTCATTATACTGTATAGGGAGCTGATATCGGGGGCATTATACTGTATGGGTAGCTGATATGGGGGGACATTATACTGTATGGGGAGCTGATTTGGGGGTCATTATACTGTATGAGGAGCTGATATGGAGGGCATTATACAGTACGGGGAGCTCATATGGGGGGCATTATGCTGTATGGGGAGCTGATATGGGGGACATTATACTGTATGGGTGGCTGATATGGGGGGGCAATATACTGTATGGGGGGCTGATATGGGGGGCATTATACTGTATGGGGAGCTGATATGGGGGGCATTATACTGTATGGGGGCAGCTATGGGTGCAGTATACTGTATGGGGGCAGGTATGGGAAGCATTATACTGTCCAATGGGCATTATACTATGTGAGGGCAGCTATGGGGCATTATACTGTGGAGGGCAGCTATGTGGAGCATTATTCTGTGGGGGCAGCTATGGGTAGCATTATACTGTGGGGGCAGCTATGGGGAGCATTATACTGTGGTGGCAGCTATGGGGGCATTATACTTTGTGGGCATCCATGGGGGCTGTTCCATATTGCGACTGGGCATAGGCACACACAGGGGTCTGGTGGTGTTGGGGAGGGGTAGGGGGGCCCAAGCTAAATTCTTGTACCAGGACCCAAGAGCCTTTAGCTACGCCTCTGCCTGAATCCATCAGTCCCGCGGACCTCAAGGGTTCAGTGTCAGCGGGTCCGCGTGTCTCTGACACACAGGATCCACCTATCTATCACATCTAAGTTATGGAAGGTGGATCCTGCGTGTCACAGACACTAGGACCTGCTTTCACTGAAACTGTCAGTTCCGCAGACCTGACGGGAGCAGGATTTAGCACACGATATAGCAGCTCAATATAGCGAATACAAAGCAGCTGTATCTCAAAAAGCAAAAATAATTTTTAATAAAAATTATTTCTAAAGTTGAACCAATCACACTGACTTACCTTTTTATAAAAAAAAACTCCATTCAAAGGTTTACATAGCCTTTAAAAACCCATTGTCTATATATCTGATGTATAACTTCTGTAATTTTTTGCATGTTTACTAATCTTCCATTGTAATGTGCTATTTTATTGTAATGCATTGGTTGTAAACAAACATAAGTACAGAAAATTAATTTTTTACAGTTTTTCCGTTTTGAGATCTGCACATACAAAGCAGTCAATGAGCACTGAGTAGACTGTACAATAGAGGACATGGCAGTGATTGTGGGTTTAACTAGATCCCGCAAGGCCCTGATTGTGCCAGTTTATCAGGGCTGTTTTCCCCTATAACTTGGACTGCTATTGCAGCTCCAGTTACAGGAAAAGTATGTAGAATACTAAAATAATAATAATAATGAGAATGTCCCTAAGGCTGTGTTCACATCAGTGTTGGTTTCCGTTGAGGGGTTCCGTCTAACCTTTCTGTCGGAGGAACCCTTCAACGGAAAGGCAACTTCACCAGGCTGGTTGGAATCAAGCCGGGGTAAATCTGATCTAAGTGAAACGAGTTGATTATGGCCAGGACTACACCTAGACTTTTTGTAGTGCTACTGATTGATTTTAACTCTTGAGCTACAGCTCCAGTCAAAGCAAATACATTGAGTTGCATGCAATCTTGTGAACTGCAGCTCTCACTCAAGACTTCAAATCAATCAGTAGCGCTACATAATTTTATACTTACATAGGTTGAAATCAAGGTCCATCATGTTAAACCTTTCTCAATCGATTATATACACATCTTTCAATGCTAGATTAGTTATGATCCTCAATGCCATTTGTCAGTAAATAGACATCTTGCCCTTTTTTAAATGCTGACAAAGTATCTGCCATTACTACCTCTTGGATAGGGTATTCCGTAGTTTGACTACTCTAAGGGCGGGTTCACACATGGCGGAATTCCACTTAAATTCCGCTGCGGACACTCCGCAGCGTTAATCCGCAGCGGAGCCGTTTCTCCATTGACTTTCACTTTAATTTAGCAGTGTTCGTTTACACGATGCGTACAATTCCGCTGCGGAGCATAGGCTGCGGAGCGGAATTTGGTGTCCGCAGCATGCTCTGTCTGTTGCGGAGCAGTGGCGGACTCATGGCGGAATTTCTCCATTGACTTCAATGGAGATTCTAAGTTCCGCAATGAAGTCCGCAGCTGTCATGCACATGTCATGTGTGCTGCGGATGCGTCTTGCTTTTTTAACTTGACATTTCTTCATTCTGGCTGGACCTAGGTATTTCTAGGTCTACAGCCAGACTGAGGAAGTCAATGGGGCTCCCGTAATGACGGGAGCGTTGCTAGGAGACGTCTGTAAATAGTCACTGTCCAGGGTGCTGAAAGAGTTAAGCGATCGGCAGTAACTGTTTCTGCACCCGGGACAGTGACTACCGATCCCAATATACATGTATCTGTAAAAAAACATATAAGTTCATACTTACCGAGAACTCCCTTCGTCTGTCTCCAGTCCGGCCTCCCAGGATGACGTTTCAGTGTAAGTGACGGCTGCAGCCAATCACAGGCCAAGCACAGGCTGCAGCGGTCACATGGACTGGCGCGTCATCCAGGGAGGTCGGGCTGGATGCCGAAAGAGGGACGCGTCACCAAGACAACGGCCGGTAAGTATGAAAATCGTTTCCTTTCACTAGGGAAAGTGCTGTCCCTTCTCTCTATCCTGCACTGATAGGGAGAAGGGAAGCACTTTTCCCGCAGTCTGCAGCAGCTAGTCCGCATCAATGTACTGCACATTTTGTGCAGATCCGCTGCAGAATCTGCAACGCAGATTCTGTGCGGCATCGATGCGGACAGTTGCGGAGGAATTCCGCCATGTGTGGTCATGCCCTAACTGTAAAAAACCCTTTCTTATATTGATGTCCGAAACGTCTTTCTTCCATACGCAATGAATGTCCCCTGGTCCTTTTGTAAAGTACTTGCAAAGATTAGATTATGTGCTAGTTCTTTATATTGACCATACATATATGATTACTTCTAAGGCGTTTTCTTTCCTAGCTTAACAACCCAATTTTTCTAGCCTTTCATTGTAAGAGACACCACACATTCCATTAAACAATCTAGTCACCTGCCTTTGAACCCTCTCCAGTTCTCCTATATCCTTTTTGCAATTTGGAGCATAAATCTGAATCCCATATTCTAGATGTGGCTTTACATGGGATTACATTCAAGTTAAGAGTTTTTATGTTTCTTTTTATACACCATAAATTACTATTTGCTTTTGCAGCTGCTGCTTGAGATTGAGTACTGCTGCTAAGCTTACTTGTTGTTAGGAAACGTCCATCCCTTTAAGATTAACATGACTACTATTCTAGCTTCTGGACGGCTCTGGTTTGAGTTGCAGAGCCTATCCCACTTCTCTGTCTCTTTTCCTATCAGATTGAAGGGTGGAGTATTTAAATCTGCTTTGGTTCTGTATTCTTTGCTTGTGATTCTCCTTGTTTGCATGTGTTTGATCAAGCTCCTGATTCTACCCTGTACCTTTGTTTATTTGAACTTTTGGAACTGGACCTCGGCTTGACTCTGGATTTACCCCTTGCTTACTGATTTGGACATTCTGCTCCTGGCTGGTTTTGACCTCTGCACTTCCTGATATCCTCTAGCGTTGTGATTTGGACATTCTGTTTACCCTCTGGCTGTCTTGTTAACTCTTTTGGTATTGCAATGCACCTCTTGTCCAACATTAAATTCTGTTAAAGCAACCTAGGTCCTATGAAGCCAAATCAAACCTGCCTTGCGATGGGCTCTGCTGATCAGAGTTGTGATGGATTTCACTGAGCAATAGCGGTTTGGGCCTTTTCGTTCGTTGAGACCCGATGCCCCTGAACTTTTTTCTGTGGAGACCTTCTTTGAGGCCCGCACCTGCCATGAGGCGAGGTGAGCCTCCCGTCTGGCGGCTCCACCGAGCTAAAAACGGGGGGGGGGGGGGGGTGGCATTTTGTGGCAGGGCTGGGGGGACATGTAGGGAGGGCAGGGGAGAGCACTTTACCTAACAGATGTGCAGCACA
Organism: Rhinoderma darwinii; assembly: GCF_050947455.1. Taxonomy (NCBI): domain Eukaryota; kingdom Metazoa; phylum Chordata; class Amphibia; order Anura; family Rhinodermatidae; genus Rhinoderma; species Rhinoderma darwinii. Next base: position 72,593,070 of record NC_134689.1, read on the forward strand.
ATAGGCGAACGTCTGCTAGTACACTTCCCCTCTCTGATGCTGCACATGCCGTGAGAGATAAGCATAGGGAAGTTGGAGGTCTGCGGGAGGAGTGGCCGAACGCTCTCTCCTGTAGAAAAGAAGAGAGCGGCTAATAAGTAATGAGGTGAGGGCAGAAGACTGAGTCGTTGTTGCTAAAGACTAGAGCAGCAGAGTGCCGCTTACTGCACTCAGCCTCCAGCCCTCACTAATTTAAAAGTGATGGGCCGCTACTATTCTGAAATTGGGGGTATCTTACTGACTGCAGTGGGCATTATGTGGGCACCCAGGGCCGGCCTTAGAGGAGTGCGACATGGCGCTGCAGACTTCCAGCATGTAGGGGGCGTCACTGTGCAGGCCGTACTTAAGACTCTATATTCTTTGCTCCTCGTTACACACAGTGAGGAAGCAGAGATTGCAAGTGCAGAGCAGAGGAGGAAGCTCCGCCCTCAGCCCGACCTGCAAGAAACCTGTGAAGCAAGAGGAGATGGCAAGTTTGTGTGTATACATGCCTTGTGTCTTGTGTCTGTATATGAGTCTGTATATGCATACATGCCTTGTGCCTGTATGTGTGTGTGTGTGTGTGTGCGTGTGTGTGTTGGTGTGTGTGTGTGTGTGTGTGTGTGTGTGTGTGTGTGTGTGTGTGTGTGTTTGTGTGTGTATATATGTGTCTGTATATGTATACATGCCTTGTGTCTGTTTATGTGTCTGTATATGTATACATGCCTTGTATGTGTCTTTATATGTATACATGGCGTGTGTGTGTATCTGTATATGTCTAGATGCCTCTTGTATGTGGATACATGCCTCTTGTGTGTGGATACATGCCTCGTGTGTGTGTGTGTGTGTGTGTGTGTGTGTATATATCTATTTGTATATTTGCCTGTATTTGTAGAGGGCAGCAATAAAGAGTTCCGCATAGGGCGCCATACAAACTAAGGCCTGCCCTGTGTGACTCGCCCTTGCAGTATATTACCTACTGAGGGTTCTATGGGGGAGTATCCGCCCCTCCCCCCACACACACACAGAGCCCTCCGCCAGATGCTCAGCCCACCTACAGTATAAACCCCTCCATAGAATCATCAGTAATTATTATACTGTAAGGGAGGGGGCCAGAGCATCTAATTGACTGCTGCGAGCTCTATGGGGGGGGGGGTAACTCCCCCACAGGGCCATCAGAGTCAGACACTCAGACCCCTCATGCAGTAGAATTTCCCCCATAGCACCCTCAGTAGTTATTACAGTGCAAGGGGGTGTCTGACTGCTTCAAATTATAACACCTTTCCTTTAAAGTGTAACTAAACTTTTAAAATTTTATGACACGTCACACTGACATGTAAGAAATTTTGATCGGTGGAGGTCCGAGCACTGGGACCCCCACTGCGCTAAAATGAATCGTCAGAAGTGCTCAGGTAAGCGCTGTGCTGCTTCGTTGCTGTTTGGCTTTTCTCGGATCGGTGTATGGGCTCAAAGACTCACAGCGCTCACCCAAGCACTTCTGCCTCTTCGTTTTAGTGATCAGTGGGGGTCCCAGTGCTCGGACATCCACTGGCCAAAACTTCTGACATGTCAGTGTGACATGTCAAAAGTTTCTAAAAATGTAGCTAAAGAAAAGGTGTTATATTTTTTATTAGCTTTTTTATTAGCTTTTTCTAGTGCACAGGACAACATAGCAGCAGCAGGCTAGCATTACCAGGATGGGAAGGGCCAAGGTTTTTGTCCCTCCCAGCCTTATAATACCAGCCTGCAGTCGCTCCAGTACCCGACCATCACTACAGAAGATCGGGTACTGGGACATACCCGTGGGTAACGGGGTAATAATGGGGGGTTACTGCTAGCCTTTTTACTGTCTAACGCTAAGCCCTGCCTTATGGGCGCCGTCAAGCAGACAGCGGCCATTACTAAGGCGGTAATATAGTTTAAACAAACAAAGACATAAGAAAACTTTATTGAAATAAAAACTCCCCCACACAACCCTCTTTCCCCATTTTATTAAAAAAAACAAAAAAAAACAGTAGATCATCGAAGTAGTCCAACTAATCTACGACTTAGTCTAAATGGTCCAGCTGAACCTACCAAAATAAGAAAAGTTAGCAGTATTAAAAATATAAAACCTATACTCTTTTTCACCCCTCTTCATGTAACTCTGCTTCCTGTCAACTGAAAGGTCATCCGCCAGAGGGAAAAAATCTTTCCCCATGATGGAGTACAAGAAAGTCTAATACCCAGGTGAGGCTTTCTTCTACTCATCGGGAAACATTTTTCCTTCTGACAGATGATTTTTCTGTTGACAGGTAGCAGAGTTCTATAGGGGTGGTGTTAGTGGGTGGGGGGCAAAATATGGTCTGTTCATTGTTCGTTGTTTTTTCCAAACCTGTCCTAGATTTCGATCCTATATCCGCCCCTGTGTGCAGAATATCACAAGTTCACAACAGAGCTTGCAGCGGAGAAGCGAACGCCCCTGCGAACCACGATACAGAGAGCGCGTCTGATGAGTGAGTATGGCAACTCTGCACCAGCTTCTCTCCTCAGCCTCCACATCTCATTGGATGAGAGGAGGAGGAGAAGGGCGGACTGCGGCTGATAGCACTCACTGCTGGTATATATTTATATGTGCGGTATATTCACTGCTGGTATATATTGATATGTGCGGTATATTCACTGCTTGTATATATCTGTATCTGTGTGGTATATTCACTGCTGGTACTCTTCTTTATTAGAAAAATATAAAACATTCCAAAAATATACAATATTTACAAAACAAAACTTATGTACATTGCTGTACATCTTAAACAACATAACTACCCAGCCTGGCCATTCTTACATACATCCCCATGCATACATAACTATAAACCCATACGCATTTATACTCACACTTATAAACCCCAGCCCCAAGAAAACATAACTATAATACAATATACTACATACTTCTCATAACAAATTCCTATCACCTTGTGCCAACCAATGCCCCCCAAACTCCACATATATATAAAAAAATAACACCAAAATAATAATAATGATAATAATAATAACATAATAATCATAATAATAATAACAAAATTATTAACAATAATAATAATAATAAGCAAAACAATAATAATAATAATAATAATAATAATAATACTGACAAACCAACTCCCTGAAAAAAAAAAAAAAGAAACTACCATCCCATGGTGCACTTACCTTCAGTGCACCATGCAAACAAAAGAAAATAATAAAACAAAAAAATAATAATTTTTTTCTATATTTTTTATTTATATATTTTTTATTTTTTTATTATACTTATACACATTTATACATAACCTAATCCACAATAACTTATCCATAACCACCCATTACCTCCCCCCGACCAGCACCACGCCTCATGTCCTCCCATGTCCGCATAGTTCAGTTGCTGGCCCCCACCACCCAACACAACACCCACCCAGCCTAATCCCATGTCTCATGTCCTCCTCATGTCCACATAGTCCAGAATTAGGCTGGGCACACCCCCAGGCCCCCCACTCCACCTATATACTGCCCACCTTACCTAAACAATCACACAAACCCATGCATACACCTATATACCATATAATATCATAACAGAAACACATAACTATAACCAAATACTATATACATAAACCCGAAAACCTAAGTTTGGCCGCTTGTAAGCCCTTTTTCTGTCTCAAAAAAATCTCAAATCAAAAACCTATTTGTGCTTATTCAACCCATCACCAGAGGGGAGAGAGAGGAAAGCCCCCCTAGAGCACCAGCCCAGAGGACAAAGCCACCCCCAACCACCACCCCGGTCCCTATCGCTACACCTATCCAACTTGCCCTATCTCTATCCCTTATTTACTTTACAAAACTCATCTGTCCCTCCTGCTGTCCCTCATTCCGTCCCTATCGCTATTTCCCGGTGTCATGGCCAGGTGCAGACCCCTACTCCCAGTCAAATACCCAGGGGCACACCCTCCCCTCCCCCTGAAGGTTGGTTCGACCTATGGCACCCTAAAATTAAAGCCCCTTCAAAGACGAGAGGCCTTAGATGCACCCAGCCCCTCAACCTCCAGAGATCGGACGTTCACCAGGTCACCCATGATATTCCTACACACCTCGTCCTCCAGGAGGACTAAACACTGTGCCTTCAACATGAAATACCCGACCACTACACTAACTAAAAAAGAAGCGAAATGATCCCTTCCACCCAGGTCTCCGAATGCCCCAGAGGCCCAACCAGCATAGGAGGGGTTGGTCAAACCGGGCCAACCGATGGAGGCACCCACCCGTTTGTAAACCTCCGCATTGAAGGGACACTGAAGCAAGAAATGGTCCATGCTTTCCAGCGTGTCACCACACTCCTCTCGAGGACAACCTCTTTCATCTGAGTTTCTGTACTTCAGATTGCTCCTTACATACAGCCTCCCATGGAAGCAGCGCCAAGCCAGATCCCAAAACTTCTAGGGGATCCTCACAGAATTTAAAAGTTTTAATCACACCCCGAGGTCTCTACTTGGGCAGTCCCTGAGCACCAGAGGCTTCTGGAATTAGGTCAACAAGACCTTTCTGTCAAGAAATTCTCGATATGGTCTTGATCTCCCATGCTCCCAGACCCCACCGACGAACAACCTTCAGAACCAGGGAGGCATTAGCTGGGAGGTGCCCATGCGGTGCACGCAAGTCTTTTGCTTGGCCTCCTGTCTCCGATTCCTGGAAGAAAAGCCAAAACCATCCCCTGCAGGAGGATATCCACAGAGGAGCCCTTTCTCTTTAAAAGAGGTTCGCCAAATTGATTATAATGAAGGTGTTCACTAGAAACACCACTGGGTTAACCATTCCTAACTGACCTAGTTTCCTCGGGAGGTAAATAACCTCCGTCATGATTAGGTTAAGCCTGTTCCCGCATTACAGCCAAGGTAGAGCAACATGGGCATCAGGTAAGCCTTGGCCAGGTAAACCCGTTCCCTAATGGACAAAGACCATCCCTTCCATTGGCTAACCTTGTGGGCATCTATTGGTAGCCTACCTTCCCAGTTGTTGTTGGGATAATCACCCAAGCCAAATTCAACGCCTAAAATTTTAGCAGACAGTTTGGGCTCTGGGAGGGTGTCCGGGAGATCGAAGCTGGGATCGCCCCCAGCCAGAGACTCCCCCCCAGCCAGAGATTTTCACACTTGTCCCGGTTGATCCTGGACTCAGATGCCCGTGAGTAACGCTCCACTTCTGACATCACCTACTCCGCCTCCCCTCTCGAGGAGACAAAGATAGTGACGTCATCCGCGTACGCAACCCCCCTCTGAGTGGCTTCCGGACCCTCCAAGTCCATCCCCACACCCACCAATGGCCCACAATTGACCCGCCTCAGAAAGGTGTCGATCGCGAAAACATACAGCAAGGGGCTTAAGGGACAACTTCAAAGGGGGTTCCATTCCAACCATTCACCAGTGCAAAAAACTCAGCCCTGGCATATAGGGTCTGGAGCCAATTAACAAACTCACCTGATGGGCCATATCTCAGAAGGACTGACCAAAGGTACTTGTGATTCAACCGGTCAAAGTCTTTGGCCTGATCCAAGGACAGCATGTACCTCTCCCATCGGCCATAATGTCCGTGTTCCACTGCCTTTCTGACCCAGGACAGCACTAAAAGTGCTGCGGCCTGGAACAGAGCAATTGTGGGTTGCCAGTTCTCAATACGGGTCGAATCCTTACCCTTTCACAGAATGATCAAGGCCCACTTGCCTATTGACATTGGTAGAGTGCCCGAGTAGAGACACTCATTAAACACCGCAGTCAAGAGGGGAACTAAGGTTCCTTTAAAAGCCTTATAAAACTCAGATGCCATCTGGGCCTGGCGACTTTTTGATGGCCAACACATCAATCGCCAGCATCACTTCCTCTTCCTTGATTCCTCTCTGTCAAAACACCAAGGTAGGGATCTGCTCCTGGCTCAGGGATGGTTTCAGCCAAGAAAGTCGACATTTCGTCTTGGTTTAGATCCTGCTCACCCAAAAGCTGTGAATAAAAGGATTTGATGACCTCCAGGATCCCTGATTTGGATCTCATCAGGGAGCCTGTACTATCTACCAGTCCTGTCATCACCTTACGACTCACTGACATCTTGCAGTTCCTGTAAGGGTCGGGAGAGCGGTACCTCCCGAAATCCCGTTCAAGAACCAAAGATGTGTGCCTATCATATTGCCATCTTTTGAGCAGAGCTTTCACCCCAGAGATTTCCTCACGGCTACCTCCGGTTCAGACTTGATGTTCGAGTTTCCTCCTCATGTCTTGATACAGGCGATACCTGCTCATGGACCTGAGGCACGAGATCTGGCGGAAAAACTTAGCCACCCGTTCTTTAAACACCTCCCACCACTCAGACTTAGTACCACCTAGATCCAATAAAAGGTACCTGGCTCTGAAGAAAATCCTCAAAGGCCTGTCTTATCTCTGCTTCTTCAAGGAGAGTAGAATTAAGCCTCCATATACATCTTACCATCTGGAGGGACTCTGCAACATTCAAAGAAAACATAATCATACAGTGATCGAAGAACTCCACCTCAACGACGGACACTGCTGAAGAGATGGTTTCCTCCTTAAAAAAAAACCAGTCTATTCTAGAACTACAACTACCTCTGTGATAAGTGAACCCCGAGTGGCCTGGGGTATATCGAATGTGGATGTCCTCAAGACGAGCATCACTAACTATTCTATTCAACTCGACATCCAAAAATGACTTGTCGGCCTGTAAAAAGCAAAGGCTTAATCCTCATGAAGAGACTTTTCCGGTCCCACCTCGTCTGGTGACCGTAGATGTTGATAAGTCTTAATTCTTTTCCCCCCATGAGGACATCTAAGATCAAGCACCGCCCCATTTCTAACGCGATCATCTGCCGGCATGTGACTGGTGCGGTAAAAAGTACCGCCACCCCGCTATATGGCTCAGCCGCAAGAGACCAGTAGGAGGGCCCACGTCACCACTCCCTCCTAGCTTTCACAACCTCTGCCAAAAGTGACAGTCTGATCTCTGAAAAAAAAAATGTCTGCTTCAACCCGGTTGAGAAAATCAAAGGCTTCAAATCTAGCCATATCCTACTTAATGATGGCAACATTAATCAATGCCAGCGTCAGAGTTAGACGGTTTTCTTCCCTTCCTTTTTCCTCTGAGGAGGACCCCTCTCCCTCTTTACCTCTTTTTTTTTTTAGGTCGAGGAGTCCATAACCTCCACCGCCACCCATTCTCATCTCCTGGGTCCGGGCCGACCCCCTCGGTGGCCCCCACAGAAGAGGAGGCTCAACAACTCCTAGATTCCCTACCGCGCTCTCCCCCCCGGGCTGGGGGGCTGGAATATCCATGAGAGCACAGTATCGGTTGGGGGAGCACACCAGGGGGGTGCAGGTTTTGCCTTCCTTGGCTGGGGCAGGGCCAGATGTTTTAAGCCCTGTTTTGAGGTAACCCGGTGTCCACTGTTTTGTTTTAGGCTGTGACCTCCCTTCTCTTCAACACTTTCATAGTGGGAGGACTGGGAGACTTCCTTTCCATCCTCCTTGCCTCCTCATCCAGTTCGGCCTCCCCAAGAGCATCAGTATCCTGGGGGGGGGCACCAGGTCCGAGCCAGAAGAGTCCCCAGTTCCCAGGTTCCTCCTCAGCTCTCGTTCCCTTCTGCATTTTTCCGCCCTTCTCTGACGAGAAGGGGGTCCCCTCCTGGTGTTCGTCCTTTGCTCTTGTGCTCTATCGTCTCTGTTCACGACCTCGCCCACGGAGACCTCCCTCCTTACTTTCTCCGTAGGGTTGGAGCAGACATTGATGACTGAGCGCGGACACCGACTGAAAGTGTGACCTAGGTCACCACACAGGTTACATCTAATCTGGTCACACGATGCGGCCAGATAACCTTCTGCATGGTGCAGCTTGCGCTCAAGTGTGAGGGGTCTCCACACTGGTGGCACATATTCGGCTGCCCCTGGTAGAAGACAAGGATTCAATCTCTTCCCAAGAAAGCAGAAGATGGTATGTGGGACACCGTCTGCCCCAGACACTTATGTTTACCATAAACATCCAGCCTCCCGACCAGGTGCCAAATTCATCCCAGTTCTCCCATGGCATCTCTGCTACCTCACCATATCTTCCCAACAAGGTCATGATGTCCACACAGGAAAGCGACTCATTACGAGTAAGAACGGTCACTTTCCTGAGACCATTCTGGTGGCAGATTGCTTGCGCAGCAAATCCTCGCCAGCCGGACCCGCTCTTCACCAGCTCATAGTTCTCCCAGAAGACTTCAAGGCCCCCCGGGTGAACAAAGCTGATGTCAAACTCAGCCATACCATGAGGATGTATCAAGGCTTAGATGTCACTCGCCTTGAAGCCCATCTCCAGCAGCAGCTCCACCACCCTCTTACGATGAGGGCACGCATCATTGCCACGCCACTGGAGACGTACCACATTCCTCCTGGCCACGGCCCGCCCGGTTGTTGGGAGCGACCACTGATCTCCCTGTCTCTCTCCGAAGGCATCCAGACCATACCTTTTTATCCAAAAGGATTGGTCCTTCTGCACTCCCCCTACTGTTAGCATTTGCTTCCCCACCCTTAAGGCTTCTAGGAGGCGCTGTTGCAAACTGCCGCCCCTGGGCACAGAAGATGAGGATGGGTGGGCCGGCGGTCCCCCCACCACAACGCCCGCATACGACATGCCGGGCACTCTGGCAGAAGGAGCCACTGGCCCGCCACTGGTTGACACCCAACCAATACTCTTAATTACATTAACATTACCACCACCAACATCATCACTATCACTATTATTAACATTAATATTTACATTCTCATTTACATTTTTTTTCCTCCCCACACCTTCCATTCCGGCCAGGCTGGTTACTATATTTCTTCTTTTATCTACCGGTTTCACATAGTTTGAGTTAATGCCTTTTGAGGTCTCCACATCATTACGTGCCTGCTGTTCTTCTGGGGCGCCGCTAAAAGCCGGAAGTGGTGCCTCCCTAGCACCCTCCGTATCATTGACCTTCATTGCATTTTTTCCAGTAGCTGGGGTTCCGCCACCTTTATTGCCAGCTGCACCTCTCCTATTCCCATCACCTTGCGGCGATGCGGACACTTCTCTAGCTTCGCTGACGCTTTCCCTGACACTGGTCCACTACCACCTCCCACTTGGGAGTGGCCAGCATCGCCGGAGCATCTCCTTGATCTTACAGTGTCTGAGCCGTCCTCTGGTTTAGATGTTACGGGACCATTGGATTTCCGGTTGCTCGGCGCCACATACGGTTTCTGGCTCCCCTCCTTCACCGGTCCCTGGCTTGCACCAGAGACTGGCTTCTGAGGCTCACAATCCGCCAGACACGAGGACACACCCCCTGGCGACACATGGCCATCGACACCGCCTCCTTTACAGGAGACGGCTTCAGGAGCCATCTTGGCCACATTCCGGGCCGGACCCAAGATTGTCTTCCTGCGTTCCCTCTCCGACCCCACTGAAGAGGCCGGAGTTGGGGGTTTTTCGGGATTTGCATCCCGAACCAGGCTCTTACCCGGTCTGGAACACAAGAAATTTTGATAGGAATACTTACATTTTACTGCACCTGTCATTTTTCCTTCATTTTTATTCTTTTAATTTTCTAATTCTTCCTTTTTTTTCCTCTTCTGGTGGCAGCTCCGAACCGAAGAAGAAATTCCTCAAATGAGACTGGGGATTCCTGCTCCTGGATCTGCGTGAGCAGACCCGGGGAGGGGGGGCTCACCTTCCGACCCGGAGCCGCTCTCCTTCACACACTGATTATGGGGTATCCCTTCCCTTCCGGGTTGGCCTGCTTTCTATTCTCTCAATTGCTTCACTTGCCTTTACTGCCATTACGGCAGTCTCTTTCTTTCCCTACGCTCTCGGGGATCGATTGCCACTTGCGGGGGACACCATCAGTGGAAACTTCTCGTCATTCTCCTGCTTCTCCCCGAAAGGTCCCCCACCAGCCACAATCTCCATTCTCTTCTCCTCCACCTCCTTAATTTCCTCCAAAATTTTCTTTACCTGGAGACTATATCGGGAACTTTTGGCGCCTGATGTTTTTGCGGCTTGTCCCCTGGCGACTGCCAGATCTTCTTGCAGCCGCCACAGGGACTTACAGAGGTCCCGGTATTCTACCAGCCGGGCAGCTAGGCAGGAGCTGAAAGTCTCCATCGATTCCCTGACTGCAGTAGCCCCCATTCCTCTACCATACTCCGGACCTTCTCACCCCTGATGCTGACTGCACCTTCCCAGCAGGTTGGGAAGACCCTCTACCCCCCGCCTGCATGCTCCGGGGGGTAGAGGTCTGAGGCTTCATGTATGAATGGAGCCTCTTTCAGGGACCGATTCTTAGCCCAGGCAGGTGATATGAACCTGGGCTGGTGAAAAAAGGAAAATGCTCAACGACTCCTAGATTCCATACCGCGCTCTCCCCCCCGGCCTGGGGGGCTGGAATATCCATGAGTGCACGGTATCGGTTGGGGGAGCACACCAGGGGGGTGCAGGTTTTGCCTTCCTTGGCCGGGGCAGGGCCAGATGTTTTTAGCCCTGTTTTGATGTTACACGGTGTACCCTGTTTTGTTTTAGGCTGTGACCTCCCTTCCTCTTCCACACTTTCATAGTGGGAGGACTAGAAATCCTCAGCCCTCTGCTCTCTTTCCATCCTCCTTGCCTTCTCATTCGGTATGGCCTCCCCAAGAGCATCAGTGTCCTGGGGGGCATCCAGGTCCGAACCAGAGGAGTCCCCATTTTCCTGGGTCCTCCTCAGCTCTCGTTCCCTTCTGAATTTTTCCAGCCTTCTCTGACGAGAAGGGGGTCCCTTCCTGGTGTTCGTCCTTTGCTCTTGGGCTCCATCGTCTCTGTCCTCCCCCTCACCCACAGAGACTTCCCTCCTTCCATTTTCCGTAGAGTTGGAGCAGACATTGACGACTGAGCGCGGACATCGACTGAAATGGTGACCTAGGTCACCACACAGGTTACACCTAATCTGGTCGAACGATGCGGCCAGATGGCCTACACCCCCACAATGAGCGCACTTCTGCATGGTGCAGCTTGCGCTCAAGTGTGAGGGGTCGCCACACCGGTGACACAGCTTCGGCTGCCCCTGGTAGAAGACAAGGATTCAATATCTTCCCAAGAAAGCAGATGATGGTATGTGGGACGCCGTCTGCCCCAGACGCTTAAGTTTCACCATAAATGTCCAGGCTCCCGACCAGATGCCAAATTCATCCCAGTTCTTCCATGGCATCTCTGCTACCTCACCATATCTTCCCAACCAGGTCATGATGTCCACACAGGAAAGCGACTCGTTACGGTTAAGAACGGTCACCTTCCTGAGACCATTCTGGCGAGAGATTGCTTGCGCAGCAGACCCTCGCCAGCCGGGCTCGCTCTTCACCAGCTCATAGTTCCCCCAGAAGACCTCAAGGTCCCCCAGGTGAACAAAGCTGATGTCAAACTCAGCCGTACCATGAGCAACTTTTGCATTCGGGACCGCAGCGCTCAAAATGAGCGCTGTGTTTAGGTTTTTTGTGACAGGGAACTGATTATTTCCACCGTAAATTCACGTTGGCGCTGCACAAAAGCCCAAGAAGCGCTGACGTGAATTTAAATTTAGCAGTCGGGAATATTGGTCCAACATCAGTCATCCTCCAGTTCTGTGCCACTGTACCGTGTGTACATCGATGTAGTCAGTGGCTGATTTGCACTAGCTTCCCCACGTGAGACAGTCTGATTGGAGTGGAGCAGAGCAGCAAGTAACTAGCCAGTTGATGCCGAGCCCCAGGCCTCAAACCTAAAGAGGGCATTCTGCTGTATCAGGGGGGCGTGTCCATAACTCTGTCTTGTGGTAGTGCGAGCCAGTCAGCCATCGTATAACTGTGTAAACCTTGACCTGTATTTAAAACACTTTGTCTCTCAAGCCTGAAAAGTTTTTATATGTCTGATGTGGACAGGTGTAACGCATCACCAACCTTAGTAAAGATTTTGTTGCCTCAACTCCTGGTCTTTGTATTATTTCTTTTCACAACAACATTGCCTATGCTTTACACCATTCAGGTCGTGTTCTTACAACACCACTACTTTTCCTAGGCATCAGGCCCTATGTCACCCACTCCAGCAGCCGCCAGCTTGTTCATCGCCGGTGTCTCCCTTCCCAGGGAAGCCGTTAAGCTCTGCTCTTTCCTCCTCCCCCGGCCTGTGCCTGTAGGGCGAGCGTCCCAGATCTTCCAGGGCCAGTGTGCGCACCAGGAATATTGCCCCCAGCCTATCCCTGCATACCCTGGACTACTTAATTAACTCTGCACACTTCCCCAGTGCCTGAGCAATGTTGTTATTAACCCAGTATTAGACTGTGAAGGTTCTGTATCCTGTCAGTGACTAAGTTCTGTATCCTGAAACCTTTATCCATGTCCAGTCCTGTATCCTGAGTCCAGTGTCCGTGACCTGTCCTGTGTCCGTGTCCAGTCTGTATCCTGAGTACAGTGTCCATGTCCAGTCCTGTATCCTGAGTCCAGTGTCCATGACCTGTCCTGTGTCCATGTCCAGTCTGTATCCTGAGTCCATTGTCCATGACCAGTCCTACATCCTAAGTCCAGTTTCTGTGACCAGCCTACTTCCAGTAATCGAGCACAAGCCTGCTTCCAGTAATCCAGCACAAGCCTGCTTCCAGTAATTCAGCACAAGCCTGCTTCCAGTAATCCGGCACCTGCCTGCTTCCAGTAATATGGCACCAGCCTGCTTCCGGTAATCCGGCACCAGCCTGCTTCCAGTAATCCGGCACCAGCCTGCTTCCAGTGATCCGGCAACAGTCTGCTTCCAGTAACCTAGCACCAGCCTCCTTCCACTACTTGCAATCTGACTGTGCCCAGTCTGCTACAAAGGTACCATTTACCAGTGACTGTCTTATATCTGTCTGGCCAGCATAGACTCCATTATGACGTTACACTCACATTCAATCCATTGACAATTCCTGTCCCCTTCACCTAAAAAAACATCTATCATATCCATCCCTACCTCACAGACACTGCTAAAACATTTATCCAGGCCCTTGTCTTTTCTCGTCTAGACTACTGTTACTCGCTACTTACTGGCTTTCCACTAAACAGACTGACTCCGCTTCAATCCATCATTAATGCAGCAGCCAGGTTGATCTCTCTGTCTAGCGGTTAAGCATGCCTTACATATGTAGTTACATTAGCACCTTGTATCTATTGTGTTCATTGGTGGATTAAGTAGACCTGGGCCCCCCTTCCCCACTTGGGCACCCCCTTCCCCACCACCGCTCTACTGTGTCTACAGTGAACTCCACCTTTCTGTGCGAGCATTGTTGCAATTCCCCTTGTCAAGGGGCTGTGTCCCTAGATACTGACAGTCTCCAACCATCGCTGACAGTATCACACTATGTAGGGACAGATCCTCTTGACAATGGGAATGGCAACACACATTTGTCTATTAGTCCGGGGTACACAAAGACTTTATGTAGAATACAAGGATTTCCTACAACAGACATGCCAGGAGAGGTGACAGCTCATCTATAAATCCAGTGACTCCCAAGTGATGTCTTCTCTGATGGGAGTTGCTCTTTTCTTTTTTTCTCCATCTGACACAGATCTGACGAAGCCGATCTGTAGGGCGAAAGGCGCGTTGAGGCGTTTTTTCATCCAGCTCCTGAGGTTGCCGGTCCCGCTCCCCATCATGTCTCAGGGTATGTGCTTGCCCTCATTTTTCTACCATTGATTATCCTTGATGACAATTTCCAGTACTGGCCTTTTTGTGTCAGGAATTCTCATGATCACCCTTGTGTATTATACACGCATTTAGGTAGCACATTGTAATATGTGGGCATGGTAATTCTATGCGCACGTTTTATTCATCTCTCCCTGTGGGATATGTGAGTGGTTCCTGGCCACTGATGGTTGGTTGACTATGTTTGCCTATGGTCTTTTACATCTGATCTTACTGTCTCTATTTCCGTATATAGTTCATCCTTTTTATTCCGTAGTATGTTATTGTGTATTATATTCAATAAAGATTTTCTATTTTTTGCATATACTTTTGCATATCATTTTTTTAGGGGCTATGTTCCCTTGTGGTTTGTGTTTAGGTTGTCTCATTATGGCTGCTTCTCCTGATGACTGCAGAGTTTCCTGATTCAACATCTTTGCCCCTCGCTTCTGCAATCATTTCCAGCCTCTATAGAAACACAGAAATTCAGACACCAAAGCCTAGGCCCATACAAGCCTTTTAGACTAATAAATTCAGACCCCGTACCAGATACTAGAATACATACAGACCCAAGGCCCTCTATAATATTTCAGTCCCCAGACCCCCCTTTAAACAAATACAGACCCCAGAAAAAGCACCCTAAATAAATATTGACCCTAGACCAGACCTCCTAAAAACAGACCTCAGACCTGGCCCCTAAATACAGACCCCCAGAACTGACCCCCTAAACTAATAATGACCCCAGACCTGGCTCCCTGAACTAATACAGACCCCAGACCTCCAAAATACAGACCCCCTAAATAAAGCCCCCTAAATACAGACTCAGACCCCTTAAACTAATACAGACTCCCATAACCCCTAAAAACAGACCCCAGACTAGGCTCCCTAAATACAGACCCAGACCTCAAACTATTTTCATAACAGCAACAAGGGGCCTCCATTTTAGACACCCACCGAGCAAGTGTAGCTGGTGAAGAGTGGGAGTGAGGTATTGCTCTATGGGAATGTATGTTAGGGGTCTGAAAGGAGGGAGTAGTGTATTTACATGGGACTGTATGCTTGAGGGGAGTGATGTATTTACATGGGACTGTATGTTTGAGGGTAGTGAGGTAATTACAAGGGACTGTATGTTGGGGTGGAGTGAGGTATTTACATGGGGCTATATGTTGGAGGGGAGTTAGGTAATTAGATGGGACTGTATGTTGGAGGAGGGTGGTGTATTTACATGGGACTGTATGTTGAAAGGGGTAGTGTATTTACATAGGACTGTTTGTTGGAGGGGTGGTATATTTACATGGGAAGGTATGTTGGAGGGGGTGGTGTATTTACATGGGACTGTATGGTGGAGGAGGGTGGTGTATTTACATGGGACTGTATGTTGAAGGAGGGTAGTATATTTACATGGGACTGTACGTTGGAGGGGTGGTATATTTACATGGGACTGTATGCTGGAGGGGGGTGATGTATTTACAAGGGACCAGGCCCATGTTTGCCACTAGGCACGGGCGCAGTGCCTAGGGCATACAGTTGGGTAGGGGGGGAGCAGCAGGAGCTTTTTTTTTTCAAAGACAAATTAACTGTGATGTGAATGACCGTCATTCAGGTCACTCATTGGGGGGGATATCTACTAGCGCTCTGCCTGGGAACTCCAGCACTGCTCCTGATGACATTGTGTATATATGGACAGTGATGTTGGGAGATCCATGAGGTATACGTTCAACGCAAACCCGTGACAGATGCCATACAGTGGCATTCGTCACCTATAGGCTCCCATGTAGGGCATAATTCACATATGTGCTGGAGAATTCGTTAGGTGCCACCATCGCAGATCCAGCCGAGATTACTGGAAACAATAGCGCAGAATGCTGCGCTATTGTTCCCGGTAAAATCACGGACACCCAGATGGAAGCCTGACTGAACTCATTAAAGTCAATAGGCTCCGTCAGCAACCGAACCATTGCTTCTGGTATTCCATTGTTCTTCTCCTCTGACAAAACAGAACAACGGAATGGCATGATGCAGATTTGAACGTATACAGTGTGGTATAGTTATTTTTTCCCTCCGAATAGAATTGCAAAGTATTTTACGCTATTCCAACCTTCAAAAAAGAAGGTATACCAACATATACTAGCCTGACGGAGGCGAAAAGGACACGCCTTGGTATCCGTCAGGATAATCAAGCTATATATAGTTACATAGTTACATAGTTACATAGTTAGTACGGCTGAAAAAAGACACATGTCCATCAAGTTCAACCAAGGTGCTTTCCCATCCTACACGATAAACATAGGGCAGAATGTTATGTGAATGGGACCTAACCTGATTACTAGCGATCATTCATCTACTAGTGATCATTCACCTACTTTTGGATGGACACTGGGGCAGCCGCAGGCTGGTATTATGAGGCTGGGAAAGGCCAAAAACTGTGGCCCTTCCCACCCTGGTAATTCTAGCCTGCAGCCTCTGTATTGTATCTGGCAGGTTAGGAAAAATGAGGGGGGAGCCCACGTCGCCTTTTTAAAAAATAAATAAATAAATAATTGAAAACGTAAAGGAGGCTGTTACCCAAACGTGAGCGCCCCTTTGGCACCGCCGCCCTGCCGCGCCGTAACTATTTTTAACACTACCTTTTTGGGCAAGCATTAACAAATGGGTTTTACAATTCCCATTGTCACAGGGCTGTGTCCCTACATACTGACAGTATCACACTGTGCTGGGACACATCCTCCTGACAAGGGGAATTGTCTATTAGTCCTGGACTTCAGAAAGACTTTTTTGTGAAATACAAGGATTTCCTATAATAAACATGTCAGGAGAGGTGACAGATTCTCTATATATCTAATGACTCACAGGTGACGCCCTTTCAGATTCTAGTCGTTTTTTTTCCCTCTTTTCTTATGCATCCGGTCCAGAGCTCATGACGACTTCTCCCGGCCATGACCCATTTGTGCAGAACTTGCCACTCAGATGTCTGCGGCTCCTCACTTTTCCAACATTTCCACACCTATACACGAAAATAAAATCATCATGGTGCCACATACTGTGCCCCTAAATATAATAGCACCAAAGACTGCGCCCTTGAATATAATAATACCAAACGCTGTAAAACACCACATATACACAGCCCCCTGTACATAGTGCCACACACAGCCCCCTGTACATAGTGCCACACACAGCCCCTGTAGATATTACACACCCCCATAGATAGCGCCACACACAGCCCCTGTAGATATTACACACCCCCTATAGCTAGCACCACACACATCCCTCCCATAGAGAGCTTTACACACAGCCCCCTTTATATAGCGCCATACAACCCTCCCCCTCTTGTAAATAGCGCCACAGAGCCCCCCCTGTAAAGAGCGCTACACACATACCGCTGTGGATTGAGCCACACAGCCCCGCTTGTATATAGTGTCACACAGCACTCACCCTTAGTAAATAGGGCCACACAGTGCTCCCCTTTTGCATATAGGGCTACTTAGCGCTCCCCCTTGTATATAGGGCCACACAGCGCTCCCCCTTGTATATAGTGCACACAGCGCTCCCCCTTTGTATATAGTGCCACACAGCACTCCCATCCCCCTTGTATATAGTGTAACAGAGAACTCCCCCCCTTGTATATAGTGTCACAGAGCACTACCCCCTTGTATATGGTGTCACACAGCGCTCCCCTCCCCCTTGTATATAGGCCCACACAGTGCTACCCTCCCCCTTGTATATAGGGCCACCAAGCACTCCCCCCTTGTATACAGTGTCACGGAGAACCCCCCCCCCTTGTATATAGTGTCACGGAGCACTCCCCCCCTCCTTGAATATATGCACAGCGCTACCCCCACCTAAAAAAATAAATATATATTTTACTTACCTTGCTGCGTTCTCGTTGCGGCCGTTCAAGCTGGACGCACATTAAGCCTCCGGACTAGACGCATGCGCAGAAAAGCGTGATGCAGTACCTCATCACGCCGGCCTGCGCAGGGAGTCTTCCCAATGCCTGATAGGCTGCAAGCCTAATGTGGCCTGCAGCCTATAATATTTGTTTGTATCTGAGGACTCAGATACAAATGAATGTGGCTGCCACTAGCACCGGGGCCCCCTCCGGTGCCAGCAACGCCACCGGGCATGAGGGGGCCCGTGCGGACTAGTGCGGTTCGAGCAGCCATGGGACTCCTGGGAGCCTTGGGCCCCGGGCGACCGCCCAAACCGCCCTAATGATAATCCGCCACTGCCCCTTGTTATAGTCCTGGGTATGAAGATATCCTGGCAGAGATCTCTGTATTGACCTTTAATATATTTATATATAGTTATTAGGTCGCTTCTCTAAACAAAATAATCCAAAACTTGAGAAGAACCAGTCAGGAGGGATAAGGAGAGAGGTATTGTCTGTGACCGCCACCTGCAAAACCATTCAATTTTTGCCAGTTGTCTTGCTGTTTCCTCTCCAGTGCACCTGTTGTCACTGTTGACGCTTTGATCAAGGCCTCATAGAGGAGAAAGAACGTTCATGTGCTGAAGATATGTTTCTCCACCTGTGAGGCAGTTTCAAGTGATTAGGCCAAGTAATACGGTTTGTGTGTTGGATGCATTTCCAGGGCCGATCATGGCACATATGAACAGGATATGAACATAATGCTGTGAATACTATACACTACAGCCATGATAATTTGGAGTCTTACAGCATCATAAAACAGTATGATGCTGTGAGTGCCATTCATATGAACTGCAGGCGGTACGGGACATCCGACCGACACACAGACCGTATTTCTCAGCCCGATCGAGCATTGTGAAACGGCCCTTAGGCATGCTTGATTTCTTCTCTGCCGTCCAATTTGTCATTAATGCTTTCACATTGTACCCTGTGTTTTATATAAAGGTAACACCTAAATACTCCTGACCAGAAGCTCCTGGGCCCCTATCTGCTGCGTGCTATCTATAATACTGGTGGTGTCTGGTCCTCCTTAAAATCCAGGGCCTGGTAGCGACTGTTACCTCTGACCCCCTATAGACACGCGCCTGCTCCTGACTACATAGCACCCACATTGATAGACCACACTTTAGCCCTTTTATATCTCTTGTGACAAATTGAGTATGTACAAAAGTATAACTCCCATCACTCTGTTGAATCAAAACAAGTCAGATAAATGGAAAACATTTTACTCTACAAGTAACTGATTGACCCATACACTTTTTGTGCAAAAAAAGTCAAGATCTGCTCTCACAATGCTTAATATAACTGCCAATAAGTGGATGCAACTAAACTGTTAAACAGAGTATTAATAGAATTGATTTATGGAGGACCTCCCTATACATCCACAGTCTACAAAGAGACCATGAACCTCCATATAACAACTACATTCTAGTCAGTTATTCTTATAAATAGTCCGTCTCAAATGAGAAGGGAACAGCCTATGGCTCCCAAATAGACATGATATAAACCAAAATCGAACAAAAGGAGCATATAGACTAGAATATATATATTGTATCAAAAAGATGTTTATGTATTAATTTAAGCAACAACAAAGATAAAAACACAAGTATATAATGTATTACAAAAGTAAAAAAATGATATCAAACACCAAATATACAACACCACATTAGTTTCCATGGAGTGAGATATGATCTTATTTTGCTATATTAGGTAAAAGCAGCATGGCAAGGAAAATACGTTGCGGATATACGTCTATAAGTAAAGGTCAGTACATATCACAATAGAGGTGTATTGAATCACCACCTTCAAAAACCCCTGACAACAAATATGCATGCATATAGAACTGAAACCTTGCCAGGAAAAGAAAAGATTAAACTATTACTCACATGAAATAAAGTGCAGTGCAGTAACTGGCATGTATTGCCGCCTCGACGCGCGTTTCTAATTAGTTCTCCTCAGGAGAACAGGAAGAGCAGGGCTGGCCAGCCGTGAGTGCTGGCGTCTCCAAGGAGGCAGACGCCGGCAGGAAGTCGATGGACTGTGGTCGTGGGCATCGCCAGGTAAGGAACGGCGGTGGTCCACAACCACGTCCGTGATAGTACGCACCTCCCCTTACGCCCCCTCTTCTTAGCTCCGGAGCATAAGAGGAACTTCCTTATGATGGTAGGAAGCATTGAGGTTCTCTTCTGGCTCCCAGGAACTCTCCTCAGGACCAAATCCTCTTCAGTCCACTAGATAGAAGGTCCTTCCTCCTATTCTCTTATAGTCCAGAATCTCTTTTATCTAATATCTATCTATCTATCTATCTATCTATCTATCTATCTATCTATCTATCTATCTATCTATCTATCTATCTATCTATCTATCTATCTATCAGATAGATACATACACACACAGATAGATGATAGATAGATAGATAGATAGATAGATAGATAGATAGATAGATAGATAGATAGATAGATAGATAGATAGATAGATAGATAGATAGATAGATAGATAGATAGATAGATAGATAGATAGATGATAGATCTAAATTGTGATTTATTTATTTTTTGTGTTATACGAATAAAGATTATTATTATTTCTATTTACCTATCTCTTTATCTATATCTTTCATATCATATGTATAGATGTATTGTACAATTTTAGGCTGGGGCTACACAGCGACTTTGGCTGCATACACAAAGATCGCTATGGAACCAGCTTTGGAAAATTTGCTCTCAAAAAGCCAGATTGAGCACCATTCACTGTAAGCTTTGCCTTGCGACCAGCGTGTATGAAATGCACATATATTTGGTATCATTGAAGTCGGCAGAAGTTGCCAAGTATGTATTCATGTGTGTTAACCCAGTATCACGCACCAGATGTAAAAAACAGGTCACCCAAATTCGCATATTTGGGGAAAAAATACCAGTTTTAATTTTTTCCATCAAAGTCAATGAATTGTCTGTAAAAAAAATAGAGGGCTAAATGCAGTTTTCCACTCGTCACTCTACGAATTAAGTTATAAGCTCCGCGTAGATCCAGCTTTGTGAACACTTTGGCCTCACAAATTCTATCAAAATTTGTGGTAGATGAGTTGTAGGGGGAACTTATTCTTGACCGTAATTTGGTTCAGGCCCCGCTAGTCGATACATGGGTGAAGGGATCCATCCTTTTTCTTCACGAAGAGGAATCCGGCTCCTGCCGGAGAGGATGACTTCCAGATGAACCCTCTCTCAAGGTACTCCATAACGTAGGCAGACATGGCTAGGGTCTCTGGCAGGGAGAGAGGGTAAACTCGACCTCAAGGTGGTGATGCGTCAGGAAGTAATTCAACAGGGCAATCATAGATACGATGGGGGAAGCGTCCCTGCCTCCTCCTTACTGAAGACGTCTGCAAAACTGGCATATTGTGACGGTAGATCGGACAGTGACTGAGGTAGTTGAGGCAAAACAGGGCGAACCTGTAGCAGTGGGCAAGGCATTTGGACCCAATTGGAGGAACTCCCCGGAACTCCAGTCAAGAACCGGAGAATGTAGGCGGAGCCAAGGCAGGCCCAGCAGGATGGGATTGACAGTTTTAGTCAGGACGAGGAAAGTGATTCTGTTCCGAGTGAAGAACCCCGATTTGTAAGGTCAACGGTTTAGTGATAGACACAATAGGATCGGTAATGGTAGTCCATTTACAGAGACAACAGCCAGGGGTGTCTCTAGAACAACTGTGGGTAGATGTAGACGATCCACTAAATCCTGCTTGATGAAATTTGCAGCTGCTCCGGAATCAAGATAGGCAGAGGAGGAGTGTGATGTCTCTCCAGAGATGATGGTAACAGGAATAGATAATTTGGAAGAGGTTTTGATGTTTGGAGTCCCCCCCCCCCCACCCTAGAGTTGCCTCTCCAATCAACCCTAGGTACTGGAGTTTCCTGGCTTCTGTGGACATTGGCACACAAAATGACCCTTAAGACCGCAATACAGACATAAACCAGAACGTCTGCGCTGTTTCTGCTGCTCGGACAACTTGACTCTGTCTACCTGCATCGGTTCTTCAGGTAGGGGAAGGCAATAGTGGTCTCTGGAACAAGGGTGCTAGTCTGTGAAACAGTCTCTCCTGCCGATCCTCCTGAGTGCGTTCCTGGATTGTTTGAGGGTTAGCAGAGTGGCTGCGGCAGAAGATGTTTGGTCCGGCTCCTCGAACACGGCACAGAAAGACTGCAGGAACAAGGCTAGGTCCGAGAATTCAGGTCCCTGTTGTTCCAAGATGAGGTAAGACCATGCGAGGGCCTTGCCAGCGAGGAGGGAGATAATAAATGCTACTTTGGCCTCCTCAGAGGGGAAGAGATGAGCTCGTAGTCTAAAATGAATGGTGCATTGACTGATGAACTCTCTACAGGCTTTAGGGTGACCATCATAGTGAGGAGGAAGAGGCAGCGAAAATGTGAATCCGGAACAAACAGGAGGAGTAACGGCCAGTGGAACGGCAGCAGTTTCTGTAGGGGGAACGGGGAGATGATTCAGTCGGGCCATGATGGAGTTTACAGCCTCAAGGAGTTGATCCTGACATGCCCGTAGGTCATGCATATCCGTCTGTATCCTCTGAACTGCGGTCTTAGGATGGCCAGCGGGTTCCATGGCCTCAGCGTATTGTCACGATCTAGGGGTATGTGGACCACTAGGCCGCTCCGCCGTAGCAGAGAGGCAGCTAACCAACTCACAGTCTATGCACAAAGTCTATGGTAGGAGTGTAGCTCAAGGGTACCTGGGATAGTCCAGACGGCGGCAAGGGCTCTGGAACAGATGGGACAGGAGCTGGTGGGTTGCGACTGACATGGCTGATGGTATCTGGGGTAGCAGGTGACAGCTGACGTGGAGTATTTCAGCAGGCGAGGCAAAACGCTTTAAGGCCGGGCCGAGCGCGCGCACCTAAACAAGAAGAGCAGGGACAGCCGGCCGCGATTGCTGGCATTTTCTAGAAGGGAGACGCCGGCAGGAAGTCAACGGACTGTGGTCGCGGACTTCGCCAGGTTAGTAACAGCGGTGGTCCGCGACCGCGGCCGTGACAAATACTACATTACTATATTACCGCAAGGTTTAAACTTAACGGAAATTTGCGCGTTTACTCCACGTGCTTATTTTATCAATGCCGTTTTCCAATTTAAGTGTCGCTAAATGCAGTCTTCAGAATATGAAGATTGGGCAGCCCCTTTTTAGATACTGCGACACACCCACCTGTAGATAATGGCACAGTGCCCTCTGTAGATAATGCCACACCCCCCTAGATAATGCCACAGTGCCCTCTCTAGATATGCCACAGTGCCCTCTGTAGATAATGGCACAGTGCCATCTGTAAATAATGCCAGTGCCCTCTGTAGATATTGCCAAAGTTACCTCTGTAGATAGTGCCACACACGCACACCTCTTATAGATAGTGACACACACACACACATACACACACACACACACACACACACACACACATCTGTAGATAACTCCATTGGGGCTCCCTCTAGGAGTGGAATCCCCAGCTAGAGCGTTGACGACGCTTAGGCCGGAGATTTCTCTACTGGAGGAGCCCCTGACGTCACTGTCCATAGATAGTGACGTCAGGAGATCCTCCTGGACCAGAATGTGATGTCAGGAGCAACCCCAGAGCCAGAGTCCCAGAGCAGAGCAGAGCACTAGTATAGTCTCTGCTCCACAACTCTGGGGAAGCCCCTGACATCACTGAACCATATATGGACAGTGATGTCAGGGGCTTCCCCAGACGAAGTCCCGGAGAAGAGCCGCTTCTAGCATTCTGACTGGCACTCCAGCTCTGCCCCTGACATCACTGTACATATATGGACTGTGACGTTAGGGGCTCCACCATAGCCGGAGTACCGGAGCAGAGCCGCTTCTAACGCTCTGACTGGGACTCCAGCTCTGCTCCTGACATCACTGTCCATAGGCATATGGATAGTGATGTCAGGGGCTTCCCCAGAGCAGGAATTTCAGAGCAGATTGCTAGTATAGGCTAGTATAGTATCCACCGACTGTGTTTTGGAGACCCCCTTGTCTTTAGTGAGTTCATGAACTTTCATATAACAACTTCATTCTAGTCATTGCAGTAGTGAGACAGATAGAATAAAGTTGCTGTAGGGAGGATCTCACTATAACAACTACAGTCTATAGTAAGATCATGAACCTCTATATAACAACTCCATTCTAGCCAGTGCAGTAGTGAGATTGCTAGAATGGAGTTGCTGTATGGAGGACCTCCCTATAACAACTTCAGTGCAATTGTGATTTTGTGTGTAAAAGCGTGAATCACACAAACAAAATCACACAAAATTTATTCAAGTATTTTTCCCCCTTATGCCACGTTCAAACTATGGTTTTATTATCGGTTGTTTAAGGCCTCATTCACATGACAGGGTTTCCCGGCCGGGGACCGGCCGTTCATAAATCGGCCGGCACCCGGCTGCATTAGGAATAATAGACCCCTAATGGGGCTATTCACACGACCGATTTTTTGACGGCCGGGAAAACCGGCCGTAAAAAAATAGGACATGCTCTATTTTCGGCCGGCCATCACCGGAATGTGTCCCGAGTGATGGCCGAGTTTTCCGGCGCTTGCGCTCTATCTCCTCCTCCTCACAGCGCAGATTGCATGTGAGGAGGAGGAGTTGATGCCATTCGGACGAATGGCTGTACACTGTGTGGCAGGGCCGGGGTGTACAGCAGGTGGAAGGGAGCGCTGCGCTGGCTCCCTTCCCCTGCTTGTTTTAAAAGCGCCCTGGTCTGGCGACACCTTCGATGGCGCCGCTAGCAGCTGCTGCTGCTATGGCTGCTAATACTGTAGCGACGCCACTATAGCAGAGCAGGGAGGTATCTCCCCGCTCTGCTATGTGCTTGCTGCACTTTAGCTCCTTGAAGGAGCGGAATCCCCGTGTTTTCGGGGATTCCGCTCCTGGACAAAGCGCTTGATGTCTCTGTCCATATCTGGGCAGTGACATCAGGGGAAACTCCTGAAGCGGAATCCCCGAACACATGGGGATTCCCCTTCAGGAGTTGCCGCTGATGTCACTGTCCAGATCTGCCCGGCCCGGAACGGATGCATAACTTTATGCAAACCGGCCGGGCAAAATGGCCGACTTTACCGGCCGACACTCGGGCTCGGGCGGGACCCGGTCGTGTGAATCCTGCCTTAATCTGTCAGAGGATCAGAATAGAGATGAGCGAACCGGGACAACCGAACCCGGTTTCGTTCCGAACATCGTAAAAAGTTCGGTTCGCAGCGAATCCAAACTTCACTGGGTTCGGCCGAACACGTTTTGACCAAACCCGGCTACATTTTGGCGCCTGCCACATGTTAGATCTAAAATGGAGGATTTCAAAATATCACCTGACATCAGGCTACCCCATAATGCCTTGCAAACGGCTCTCCCAGCCAATCAGGAGGCAGCATAGGGTCGGGCTGAAGCCTGCAATAATAGTCTATGCACGGAGCTCAGCGGCCATTTTAGAGACAGGAGCTGTAGGGACAGCATCTGTGCAGTAAGGGAAAGCTTTAGGAATCTAAAAGTCAGGAATCCAGCAATCGAAGGGGCTCATCCACTACAGCGGGAGTCTACTCTCAACATCCAAATTGCAATACAAATTCTCCATTTGCCAAGCCAGTGTGTGAATAAGCTTTTATAAGGGGCTCATCCCCGTTGCATGGGTTAACATCCAACTTGCAATCCAGGCAGGCAGCTGTAGTACTACAACGCCCAGCATTCCCTGAGTGCACAGTGGCTGATAGAAATTCTCATTCATTGCCATTTGCCAAGCCAGTGTGTGAATAAACTTTTATAAGGGGCTCATCCCCGTTGCATGGGTTAACATCCAACTTGCAATTCAGGCAGGCAGCTGTAGTACTACAACGCCCAGCATTCCCTGAGTGCACCGTGGCTGATAAAAATTCTCATTCATTGCCATTTGCCAAGAGAGTGTGTGAATAAGCTTTTATAAGGGGCTCATCCCCGTTGCATGGGTTAACATCCAACTTGCAATCCAGGCAGGCAGCTGTAGTACTACAACGCCCAGCATTCCCTGAGTGCACCGTGGCTGATAGAAATTCGCATTCATTGCCATTTGCCAAGCCAGTGTGTGAATAAGCGTTTATAAGGGGCTCATCCCTGTTGCATGGGTTAACATCCAACTTGCAATACAGGCAGCCTTTGTAGTACTACAACGCCCAGCATTCCCTGAGTGCACACTGGCTGATAGAAATTCTCATTCATTGCCATTTGCCAAGCCAGTGTGTGAATAAGCTTTTATAAGGGGCTCATCCCCGTTGCATGGGTTAACATCCATCTTGCAATACAGGCAGCCTTTGTAGTACTACAACGCCCAGCATTCCCTGAGTGCACCGTGGCTGATAGAAATTCTCATTCATTGCCATTTGCCAAGCCAGTGTGTGAATAAGCGTTTATAAGGGGCTCATCCCCGTTGCATGGGTTAACATCCAACTTGCAATACAGGCAGCCTTTGTAGTGCTACAACGCCCAGCATTCCCTGAGTGCACGGTGGCTGATAGAAATTCTCATTCATTGCCATTTGCCAAGCCAGTGTGTGAATAAGCTTTTATAAGGGGCTCATCCCCGTTGCATGGGTTAACATCCATCTTGCAATACAGGCAGCCTTTGTAGTACTACAAAGCCCAGCATTCCCTTAGTGCACCGTGGCTGATAGAAATTCTCATTCATTGCCATTTGCCAAGCTAGTGTGTGAATAAGCTTTTATAAGGGGCTCATCCCCGTTGCATGGGTTAACATCCAACTTGCAATACAGGCAGCCTTTGTAGTACTACAACGCCCAGCATTCCCTGACTGACTGGCACCTTATGAGTCACTGATTTTCCGCCAGTCCGAATAACAATTTAAAAGGGCCTCATTTCTGTCTAAGGGTTTAATTCAACGTGCTAATTAAGTACAGCCGGGGCCTTTGGTGCTATTATACAAGTCACAGCATACACTGACTGCCACCTATTCACAGTCACTCATTTTCAGCCAGTCCAAATAATATTTTATAAGGGCCTCATTCCTCTAGTAGGGGAAGGGGTTTTGATTCAACTTGCTGCACTCCAGCAGTGAAATGTCTGGTAAAAAAAAAGGTTGTAAAAGGACGGGGTAGAGGAAAAAACACCCATGCCATGTCCTCTTCCAGTCCAAATGTTGGATCTGTTGGTGCCAGAACCAGTACCAGCATTTTTTGCACAAGACATGTGCCCAGTTCTACTAGTAGCAGCAGCCATGTGCCTGCTGGTAGTAGTAGCAGTATCAGCAAGCCAGACTTGTCCATCTCCTCCGGTGGTTGGGTTAGTTTAGACAATACGGCCATTGTGGACTAATTGGCTGGCTCGCGGTCATCTCAGCAGGAAGACTCTGACGATCTGGCTTCAAGCCAGGTTTTGTTGGATTCCAGAGTATTTCTAGCGTTTCCATTCCATCATCTATGTCTTCACTCCCCCTTCCAAGCAGGAAGCCATCTTTCCTGAGAGTCCTAAGAGACATCTCCTCGGGTGCGAAGGAAGATACTGAACACCATAGTGATGATGATTTGTTTTCCGCGAGTCAGCCAACGGAGTGTGTTGTGGTGGAGGTGGAAGCGGTGTCCGAGACGCATAGCTTCGGTAGTGGGGGTGTTGTTGGTGGTAGCCGTGGTGGTAGACGCAGTAATGAGGGGGGCATGGAGCCCGCCATAATGTCACATCACATTCACAACACAGTGACAGAAGTGGCGGGTATGATGAGGAGGGCTATGATGATGATGTTGTTTTAGACAGGACGTGGGAACCAGGTGACGAGGTGATGACGGCGTCAGAGGAGGAGGGTAGTAGTGGCGGCACTGGCAGTGATAAACAGCCAAGCCGAGGTAGGGGCAGAAGTAAATCTGCAAAATGTTGCAGCGGTAGGGTCAGCTCAGGAGCCGGTGACGGCGACACTGTTGCTACTGGTGTAGGCTCCCGTAAAAAGCCTGCCAGACAAGGGGCAAGCTCGGGTGGTGGTGGTGGTGGTGGACGTGGTACTACCTCTTTACGGTACTCTGCCGTGTGGCAATTTTTCTGTACCTTCCCGGAGGACGAAAACATGGCACAGTGCCGTATCTGCAAGCAGAAAGTAAGGCATGGGCAGGGCAGCAATGTAGGAACTACCGCTCTACGTAAACACATGGAGCGGCATCACAAGGCCATGTGGGACAATCGACATGCCCCACCATCATGTACATCTAATGAAGACCCCTCTGTCGCTGCTGCTGCTGCTCCGAGTCCCTGTCATCTAAGTAGTAGCCAGGCCTTATCCACCATCTCGTTGTCATCATCATCATCACTGTCATCTAGTGCTCCTCCTACGTCCCGTCAGTTATCCATTACGGAATCGTTGTCCAATAAGCAACAATATATACCCAGTCATCCACTTGTCGTGCGGCTTAATTCACACCTGGCTAAGTTGTTGGTGGTGCAGTCGCTGCCGTACCACCTGGTCGACTCCGCCGGCTTCAAGCAATTGATGGCGTGCGCTCAGCCTAGGTGGCGAATACCTAGCCGCCATTACTTCTCCAAAACAGCTGTCCCTGCCTGGCACAAGCACGTGGAGGAAAAGGTGGGCCAGTCCTTGCAATTATCCGCAATGTCAGGCATTACCACCTCCACGCTTGTATCTTTCTGGTTCAACTCCGGACACCTACCATCCTCCTCCTCCTACTCCTCCTCCTCCTCCTTGCCCTCCTCAATGGAGGTCTTCCCGTCCCCGACAAGACACAGCATATCTTCCACTCCTCCTCCCTCCTCTTTTCATAGGTGCAAGGTGAAGCGCCACAAATCTGTCTTACACCTGCTGAGCCTGGGCGAGAAAAGCCACACAGGGCAGGAGCTGCTGCTATGCATCAAGGAGGAAATCGCACGCTGGCTGTCTCCTCTGAAACTCACACTGGGCAATGTTGTCTCTGATAACGGAAAGAACGTTGTGGCTGCACTGTGTCTAGGTCACCTGACACACGCTCCTTGCATGGCACATGTGATCAATCTGGTCATAACACGCTTCTTAAAGTCACATGTTGGTTTGAAGGGTGTGCTGGCCATGTCCAGGATGGTTTGCGTTTGCTTTAGACGTTCGTATGCATTTAAGCACGCCCTCCTGGACTTGCAGCGTCAAAACAATCTCCCAGAACACAGCCTGATTTGCGACGTTCCAACACGCTGGAATTCCACCCTGCACATGTTGGACCGTCTGTATGAACAGCGGAAAGCCGTGAATGATTTCCTGATGCAGCAGACGGGCAGCGTTTGGAGCCAGTGTAATTTCGAGCTCAGGCACTGGCAGCTGGTTAGAGACGCATGTAGCGTTTTGAGGCCCTTTGAAGAGGCCACACGATTTGTGAGCCGTGACGCTAGCGGAATGAACGATGTTATGCCGCTGATATTCATTCTGGAGCAAACGCTCACAGCGATGATTCAACAAAGGATGGAGGAAGTATCACATCTGGCTATGGATGTTGAGGAGGAGGAGGAGGAGGAGGAGGATGTGGATGAGGAAACAGGACCTGAAGAGGAGCTGGATTTGGAGATGGAATCACAGGAAGGGATAGGGGACGAGGCAGCCGCACAACATGACAGTGATGATGACAAGTCTGACGACGACCTTGATTATGGACAACCATGGCAGTATGGGGCGGAAATGGAACCAACCGGGTCCTCTGAAACGCTGGCCAGAATGGCGAGCTGTATGCTTCGTTACTTGCGCGCTGACTGTCATATTGTTAGCATGAAGCAAAGAGATGAGTAATGGATAGCCACACTTTTAGACCCTCGGTATAAAGCCAGAATGGGGGAGTTTTTTGCGCCTTCCGAGAGGGAGGCAAAATTGGCTTATTATCGAGAGAATCTATGTAGCCAGTTTGTCACGGCTTTCAAACGGCAACCACCTGCTACAAGCATGTCTGACCTGGGGGCCACTCTCCGCTCCCCACTGTCTCATCGTTCCACCGCCTCTGGCAGAGCTACCTCTGCAATAGGCGGCAGCAGCGGCAGCACCAGCAACAGTCAATTCAGTTTGGAAAATATGATGACACCATTTTTACATCCAATATCCCGACCTGACACACATCGTAGTCACCAAAGGGATGTTCACCATCACCAGCACCTAAACAACCAGGTTCACTCGTACCTGGACTGTGCCCTTTCTCCGTCAGAAATCCTGATCCCAGACCCCATGGACTTCTGGGTCACAAGATTGGATCATTGGCAAGAACTGGCCCAGTTTGCCATGGGTGTACTGTCTTGTCCACCTTCCAGTGTAGCATCAGAGAGGGTATTCAGCGCGGCAGGGGGCTTCGTCACCCCTAAGCGAACAAGATTGTCCGCCAACAGCTTGGAAAATCTCACGTTTCTGAAAATGAATCAAGCGTGGATCGGTGAGGATTTTAAAACCCCTGTGCCTGATGCCACTAATTAGATCTGACATTGCTGCTGCCGCTGCCGCCTGCTACTGCCGCCTGCTACTACGGGATTCTGTCCTGTCCACTCTGTCTGTGACTGTCCAGTCTATTTTAATGTGCTGCTACTACTACTACCACCACCCTCGCTGTCCGTTGGCTACCTCTACTACCACCAATACACCTCCACTGCCGTCTGCTACAAGCAGGCCTGCCCCACCACAGGGCTTTGTCCTGTGACTGTCCAGTCTATTTTAATGTGCTGCTACTACTACTACCACCACCCTTGCTGTCCGTTGGCCACCTCTACTACCACCAATACACCTCCACTGCCGTTTGCTACAAGCAGGCTTGAGGCCAGCGCCACCACAGGGCTTTGTCCTGTGACTGTCCAGTCTGTTTTAATGTGCTGCTACTACTACTACCACCACCCTTGCTGTCCGTTGGCTA
This sequence comes from Rhinoderma darwinii, assembly GCF_050947455.1. Classification (NCBI taxonomy): domain Eukaryota; kingdom Metazoa; phylum Chordata; class Amphibia; order Anura; family Rhinodermatidae; genus Rhinoderma; species Rhinoderma darwinii. Next base: position 72,623,623 of record NC_134689.1, read on the forward strand.
CCTCTACTACCACCAATACACCTCCACTGCCATCTGCTACAAGCAGGCCTGAGGCCAGCCCCAACACAGGGCTTTGTCAGTGACTGTCCAGTCTGTTTTAATGTGCTGCTACTACTACTACCACCACCCTTGCTGTCCGTTGGCTACCTCTACTACCACCAATACACCTCCACTGCCGTCTGCTACAAGCAGGCCTGCCCCACCACAGGGCTTTGTCTGTGACTGTCCAGTCTGTTTTAATGTGCTGCTACTACTACTACCACCACCCTTGCTGTCCGTTGGCTACCTCTACTACCACCAATACACCTCCACTGCCGTCTGCTACAAGCAGGCCTGCCCCACCACAGGGCTTTGTCCTGTGACTGTCCAGTCTGTTTTAATGTGCTGCTACTACTACTACCACCACCACCCTTGCTGTCCGTTGGCTACCTCTACTACCACCATTACACCTCCACTGCCGTCTGCTACAAGCAGGCCTGAGGCCAGCCCCAATACAGGGCTTTGTCCTGTGACTGTCCAGTCACAATGTGCTGCTACTACTACTACCACCACCCTTTCTGTCCGTTGGCTACCTCTACTACCACAAATACACCTCCACTGCTGTCTGCTATAAGCAGGCCTGGAGGGCTTGTGAAAAGCCATTGCTTGTTGCTTTTACATCCATGTATGGATGAACCCCGGCAGGCATCTGCCAATAAAAAGGGTAAATTTTTGGAGGGCTTGTGAAAAGCCATTGCTTGTTGCTTTTACATCCATGTATGAACAGACAGAACCGATAAAAACACAGGGACATATACAAAAACACCGACAAAGGCCATACTTGCAAATGGACACAGCCAGGCCAGAAATGCTGATGAAAGGGCGAGCAGGTGCTTTAAATAATAATAGCCACTCCCACTAGTCTTGAGGGGAGTGGTGTGTGGTGCATGGGATGTGTAGTAAGAAATAATAAATGAATAGTGTGTGTGCAAGTGTAATACTATAAGTGAAATATAGGGGGCAGTAATAAATGAAGTGCCTCAATAGAAATAAATGGATAATGGGGTGCAAGTGAGTGAAACATGGAGGGATAGTGTGTACGTCATGAGGCACAACGTGTATAGCCAGGTAGAAGCCTATTTGTGACGCCTTGATAATTCATAGAGCGGGCTACCCTGCTTGCTATGCCAAACAACAACACACCATGCTCTCCCAGCATCAAAGACCCGGCTGTGTCCAAGAGAAGCGAATATACATAATAATGAAAAATACCTGGGGTATTGGTAATCATTTTGGCCAAAAGGACGCAAGCTCGCAATCCACGACAAGGATCCCCAGACTTGCGAGTCCCTAACTCCTAAACTGGAACAGAACGTTCCTGATGCACAAACAGAACCGATAAAAACACAGGGACATATACAAAAACACCGACAAAGGCCATACTTGCAAATGGACACAGCCAGGCCAGAAATGCTGATGAAAGGGCGAGCAGGTGCTTTAAATAATAATAGCCACTCCCACTAGTCTTGAGGGGAGTGGTGTGTGGTGCATGGGATGTGTAGTAAGAAATAATAAATGAATAGTGTGTGTGCAAGTGTAATACTATAAGTGAAATATATACACGTTGTGCCTCATGACGTACACACTATCCCTCCATGTTTCACTCACTTGCACCCCATTATCCATTTATTTCTATTGAGGCACTTCATTTATTACTGCCCCCTATATTTCACTTATAGTATTACACTTGCACACACACTATTCATTTATTATTTCTTACTACACATCCCATGCACCACACACCACTCCCCTCAAGACTAGTGGGAGTGGCTATTATTATTTAAAGCACCTGCTCGCCCTTTCATCAGCATTTCTGGCCTGGCTGTGTCCATTTGCAAGTATGGCCTTTGTCGGTGTTTTTGTATATGTCCCTGTGTTTTTATCGGTTCTGTTTGTGCATCAGGAACGTTCTGTTCCAGTTTAGGAGTTAGGGACTCGCAAGTCTGGGGATCCTTGTCGTGGATTGCGAGCTTGCGTCCTTTTGGCCAAAATGATTACCAATACCCCAGGTATTTTTCATTATTATGTATATTCGCTTCTCTTGGACACAGCCGGGTCTTTGATGCTGGGAGAGCATGGTGTGTTGTTGTTTGGCATAGCAAGCAGGGTAGCCCGCTCTATGAATTATCAAGGCGTCACAAATAGGCTTCTACCTGGCTATACACGTTGTGCCTCATGACGTACACACTATCCCTCCATGTTTCACTCACTTGCACCCCATTATCCATTTATTTCTATTGAGGCACTTCATTTATTACTGCCCCCTATATTTCACTTATAGTATTACACTTGCACACACACTATTCATTTATTATTTCTTACTACACATCCCATGCACCACACACCACTCCCCTCAAGACTAGTGGGAGTGGCTATTATTATTTAAAGCACCTGCTCGCCCTTTCATCAGCATTTCTGGCCTGGCTGTGTCCATTTGCAAGTATGGCCTTTGTCGGTGTTTTTGTATATGTCCCTGTGTTTTTATCGGTTCTGTTTGTGCATCAGGAACGTTCTGTTCCAGTTTAGGAGTTAGGGACTCGCAAGTCTGGGGATCCTTGTCGTGGATTGCGAGCTTGCGTCCTTTTGGCCAAAATGATTACCAATACCCCAGGTATTTTTCATTATTATGTATATTCGCTTCTCTTGGACACAGCCGGGTCTTTGATGCTGGGAGAGCATGGTGTGTTGTTGTTTGGCATAGCAAGCAGGGTAGCCCGCTCTATGAATTATCAAGGCGTCACAAATAGGCTTCTACCTGGCTATACACGTTGTGCCTCATGACGTACACACTATCCCTCCATGTTTCACTCACTTGCACCCCATTATCCATTTATTTCTATTGAGGCACTTCATTTATTACTGCCCCCTATATTTCACTTATAGTATTACACTTGCACACACACTATTCATTTATTATTTCTTACTACACATCCCATGCACCACACACCACTCCCCTCAAGACTAGTGGGAGTGGCTATTATTATTTAAAGCACCTGCTCGCCCTTTCATCAGCATTTCTGGCCTGGCTGTGTCCATTTGCAAGTATGGCCTTTGTCGGTGTTTTTGTATATGTCCCTGTGTTTTTATCGGTTCTGTTTGTGCATCAGGAACGTTCTGTTCCAGTTTAGGAGTTAGGGACTCGCAAGTCTGGGGATCCTTGTCGTGGATTGCGAGCTTGCGTCCTTTTGGCCAAAATGATTACCAATACCCCAGGTATTTTTCATTATTATGTATATTCGCTTCTCTTGGACACAGCCGGGTCTTTGATGCTGGGAGAGCATGGTGTGTTGTTGTTTGGCATAGCAAGCAGGGTAGCCCGCTCTATGAATTATCAAGGCGTCACAAATAGGCTTCTACCTGGCTATACACGTTGTGCCTCATGACGTACACACTATCCCTCCATGTTTCACTCACTTGCACCCCATTATCCATTTATTTCTATTGAGGCACTTCATTTATTACTGCCCCCTATATTTCACTTATAGTATTACACTTGCACACACACTATTCATTTATTATTTCTTACTACACATCCCATGCACCACACACCACTCCCCTCAAGACTAGTGGGAGTGGCTATTATTATTTAAAGCACCTGCTCGCCCTTTCATCAGCATTTCTGGCCTGGCTGTGTCCATTTGCAAGTATGGCCTTTGTCGGTGTTTTTGTATATGTCCCTGTGTTTTTATCGGTTCTGTTTGTGCATCAGGAACGTTCTGTTCCAGTTTAGGAGTTAGGGACTCGCAAGTCTGGGGATCCTTGTCGTGGATTGCGAGCTTGCGTCCTTTTGGCCAAAATGATTACCAATACCCCAGGTATTTTTCATTATTATGTATATTCGCTTCTCTTGGACACAGCCGGGTCTTTGATGCTGGGAGAGCATGGTGTGTTGTTGTTTGGCATAGCAAGCAGGGTAGCCCGCTCTATGAATTATCAAGGCGTCACAAATAAGCTTCTACCTGGCTATACACGTTGTGCCTCATGACGTACACACTATCCCTCCATGTTTCACTCACTTGCACCCCATTATCCATTTATTTCTATTGAGGCACTTCATTTATTACTGCCCCCTATATTTCACTTATAGTATTACACTTGCACACACACTATTCATTTATTATTTCTTACTACACATCCCATGCACCACACACCACTCCCCTCAAGACTAGTGGGAGTGGCTATTATTATTTAAAGCACCTGCTCGCCCTTTCATCAGCATTTCTGGCCTGGCTGTGTCCATTTGCAAGTATGGCCTTTGTCGGTGTTTTTGTATATGTCCCTGTGTTTTTATCGGTTCTGTTTGTGCATCAGGAACGTTCTGTTCCAGTTTAGGAGTTAGGGACTCGCAAGTCTGGGGATCCTTGTCGTGGATTGCGAGCTTGCGTCCTTTTGGCCAAAATGATTACCAATACCCCAGGTATTTTTCATTATTATGTATATTCGCTTCTCTTGGACACAGCCGGGTCTTTGATGCTGGGAGAGCATGGTGTGTTGTTGTTTGGCATAGCAAGCAGGGTAGCCCGCTCTATGAATTATCAAGGCGTCACAAATAGGCTTCTACCTGGCTATACACGTTGTGCCTCATGACGTACACACTATCCCTCCATGTTTCACTCACTTGCACCCCATTATCCATTTATTTCTATTGAGGCACTTCATTTATTACTGCCCCCTATATTTCACTTATAGTATTACACTTGCACACACACTATTCATTTATTATTTCTTACTACACATCCCATGCACCACACACCACTCCCCTCAAGACTAGTGGGAGTGGCTATTATTATTTAAAGCACCTGCTCGCCCTTTCATCAGCATTTCTGGCCTGGCTGTGTCCATTTGCAAGTATGGCCTTTGTCGGTGTTTTTGTATATGTCCCTGTGTTTTTATCGGTTCTGTTTGTGCATCAGGAACGTTCTGTTCCAGTTTAGGAGTTAGGGACTCGCAAGTCTGGGGATCCTTGTCGTGGATTGCGAGCTTGCGTCCTTTTGGCCAAAATGATTACCAATACCCCAGGTATTTTTCATTATTATGTATATTCGCTTCTCTTGGACACAGCCGGGTCTTTGATGCTGGGAGAGCATGGTGTGTTGTTGTTTGGCATAGCAAGCAGGGTAGCCCGCTCTATGAATTATCAAGGCGTCACAAATAGGCTTCTACCTGGCTATACACGTTGTGCCTCATGACGTACACACTATCCCTCCATGTTTCACTCACTTGCACCCCATTATCCATTTATTTCTATTGAGGCACTTCATTTATTACTGCCCCCTATATTTCACTTATAGTATTACACTTGCACACACACTATTCATTTATTATTTCTTACTACACATCCCATGCACCACACACCACTCCCCTCAAGACTAGTGGGAGTGGCTATTATTATTTAAAGCACCTGCTCGCCCTTTCATCAGCATTTCTGGCCTGGCTGTGTCCATTTGCAAGTATGGCCTTTGTCGGTGTTTTTGTATATGTCCCTGTGTTTTTATCGGTTCTGTTTGTGCATCAGGAACGTTCTGTTCCAGTTTAGGAGTTAGGGACTCGCAAGTCTGGGGATCCTTGTCGTGGATTGCGAGCTTGCGTCCTTTTGGCCAAAATGATTACCAATACCCCAGGTATTTTTCATTATTATGTATATTCGCTTCTCTTGGACACAGCCGGGTCTTTGATGCTGGGAGAGCATGGTGTGTTGTTGTTTGGCATAGCAAGCAGGGTAGCCCGCTCTATGAATTATCAAGGCGTCACAAATAGGCTTCTACCTGGCTATACACGTTGTGCCTCATGACGTACACACTATCCCTCCATGTTTCACTCACTTGCACCCCATTATCCATTTATTTCTATTGAGGCACTTCATTTATTACTGCCCCCTATATTTCACTTATAGTATTACACTTGCACACACACTATTCATTTATTATTTCTTACTACACATCCCATGCACCACACACCACTCCCCTCAAGACTAGTGGGAGTGGCTATTATTATTTAAAGCACCTGCTCGCCCTTTCATCAGCATTTCTGGCCTGGCTGTGTCCATTTGCAAGTATGGCCTTTGTCGGTGTTTTTGTATATGTCCCTGTGTTTTTATCGGTTCTGTTTGTGCATCAGGAACGTTCTGTTCCAGTTTAGGAGTTAGGGACTCGCAAGTCTGGGGATCCTTGTCGTGGATTGCGAGCTTGCGTCCTTTTGGCCAAAATGATTACCAATACCCCAGGTATTTTTCATTATTATGTATATTCGCTTCTCTTGGACACAGCCGGGTCTTTGATGCTGGGAGAGCATGGTGTGTTGTTGTTTGGCATAGCAAGCAGGGTAGCCCGCTCTATGAATTATCAAGGCGTCACAAATAGGCTTCTACCTGGCTATACACGTTGTGCCTCATGACGTACACACTATCCCTCCATGTTTCACTCACTTGCACCCCATTATCCATTTATTTCTATTGAGGCACTTCATTTATTACTGCCCCCTATATTTCACTTATAGTATTACACTTGCACACACACTATTCATTTATTATTTCTTACTACACATCCCATGCACCACACACCACTCCCCTCAAGACTAGTGGGAGTGGCTATTATTATTTAAAGCACCTGCTCGCCCTTTCATCAGCATTTCTGGCCTGGCTGTGTCCATTTGCAAGTATGGCCTTTGTCGGTGTTTTTGTATATGTCCCTGTGTTTTTATCGGTTCTGTTTGTGCATCAGGAACGTTCTGTTCCAGTTTAGGAGTTAGGGACTCGCAAGTCTGGGGATCCTTGTCGTGGATTGCGAGCTTGCGTCCTTTTGGCCAAAATGATTACCAATACCCCAGGTATTTTTCATTATTATGTATATTCGCTTCTCTTGGACACAGCCGGGTCTTTGATGCTGGGAGAGCATGGTGTGTTGTTGTTTGGCATAGCAAGCAGGGTAGCCCGCTCTATGAATTATCAAGGCGTCACAAATAGGCTTCTACCTGGCTATACACGTTGTGCCTCATGACGTACACACTATCCCTCCATGTTTCACTCACTTGCACCCCATTATCCATTTATTTCTATTGAGGCACTTCATTTATTACTGCCCCCTATATTTCACTTATAGTATTACACTTGCACACACACTATTCATTTATTATTTCTTACTACACATCCCATGCACCACACACCACTCCCCTCAAGACTAGTGGGAGTGGCTATTATTATTTAAAGCACCTGCTCGCCCTTTCATCAGCATTTCTGGCCTGGCTGTGTCCATTTGCAAGTATGGCCTTTGTCGGTGTTTTTGTATATGTCCCTGTGTTTTTATCGGTTCTGTTTGTGCATCAGGAACGTTCTGTTCCAGTTTAGGAGTTAGGGACTCGCAAGTCTGGGGATCCTTGTCGTGGATTGCGAGCTTGCGTCCTTTTGGCCAAAATGATTACCAATACCCCAGGTATTTTTCATTATTATGTATATTCGCTTCTCTTGGACACAGCCGGGTCTTTGATGCTGGGAGAGCATGGTGTGTTGTTGTTTGGCATAGCAAGCAGGGTAGCCCGCTCTATGAATTATCAAGGCGTCACAAATAGGCTTCTACCTGGCTATACACGTTGTGCCTCATGACGTACACACTATCCCTCCATGTTTCACTCACTTGCACCCCATTATCCATTTATTTCTATTGAGGCACTTCATTTATTACTGCCCCCTATATTTCACTTATAGTATTACACTTGCACACACACTATTCATTTATTATTTCTTACTACACATCCCATGCACCACACACCACTCCCCTCAAGACTAGTGGGAGTGGCTATTATTATTTAAAGCACCTGCTCGCCCTTTCATCAGCATTTCTGGCCTGGCTGTGTCCATTTGCAAGTATGGCCTTTGTCGGTGTTTTTGTATATGTCCCTGTGTTTTTATCGGTTCTGTTTGTGCATCAGGAACGTTCTGTTCCAGTTTAGGAGTTAGGGACTCGCAAGTCTGGGGATCCTTGTCGTGGATTGCGAGCTTGCGTCCTTTTGGCCAAAATGATTACCAATACCCCAGGTATTTTTCATTATTATGTATATTCGCTTCTCTTGGACACAGCCGGGTCTTTGATGCTGGGAGAGCATGGTGTGTTGTTGTTTGGCATAGCAAGCAGGGTAGCCCGCTCTATGAATTATCAAGGCGTCACAAATAGGCTTCTACCTGGCTATACACGTTGTGCCTCATGACGTACACACTATCCCTCCATGTTTCACTCACTTGCACCCCATTATCCATTTATTTCTATTGAGGCACTTCATTTATTACTGCCCCCTATATTTCACTTATAGTATTACACTTGCACACACACTATTCATTTATTATTTCTTACTACACATCCCATGCACCACACACCACTCCCCTCAAGACTAGTGGGAGTGGCTATTATTATTTAAAGCACCTGCTCGCCCTTTCATCAGCATTTCTGGCCTGGCTGTGTCCATTTGCAAGTATGGCCTTTGTCGGTGTTTTTTTACATCCATGTATGGATGAACCCCCGGCAGGCATCTGCCAATAAAAAGGGTAAATTTTTGGAGGGCTTGTGAAAAGCCATTGCTTGTTGCTTTTACATCCATTTATGGATGAACCCCGGCAGGCATCTGCCAATAAAAAGGGTACATTTTTGGAGGGCTTTTGAAAAGCCATTGCTTGTTGCTTTTACATCCATGTATGGATGAACCCCCGGCAGGCATCTGCCAATAAAAAGGGTACATTTTTGGAGGGCTTGTGAAAAGCCATTGCTTGTTGCTTTTACATCCATGTATGGATGAACCCCGGCAGGCATCTGCCAATAAAAAGGGTAAATTTTTGGAGGGCTTGTGAAAAGCCATTGCTTGTTGCTTTTACATCCATGTATGGATGAACCCCGACAGGAATCTGCCAATAAAAAGGGTACATTTTTGAAGGGCTTGTGAAAAACCATTGCTTGTTGCTTTTACATCCATGTATGGATGAACCCCGGCAGGCATCTGCCACCATAAAGGGTAAATTTTTTGAGGGCTTGTCAAAAGCCATTGCTTCTTCTTTTACCATCTTATATGTATGAATCCTGCCGCCAAAAATGGTTAATTTTTGTACCTTTTTTAACAATGCATTAAGCATACAACATGCACAAGTGCAGTGGTTTCTGTTAGTTATCACCGTGTCCCATCCGTTTTCCTATAGCCATACATGTTGGCGTAACTTTGACACTAACTTTGCCTTAAAGACAGCTCAAAAGTACTTGGATACACTCATGGGTGTCCTAAGAGTGTTATACAGGGCTTCTAGGGCTTTTAAACAGTGTTATACACGATTTTTAGGGGCTTTCTTGAATTACAGGTTCGGTCAGAACTAGTTCGGTCCGAATCAAACTTTTTCATGAAATTCGGCGAACCAGCCGAACCGAACTTTTCATAAGTTCGCTCATCTCTAGATCAGAACAACGGACATTAAAACCACCATTAAGTGTTCCATTTCTATCCATGATCATTTAACACCAATGTTAAAATAAAAAACGGAAGGCCGCTTCCATTGGCTTTCATTTTTACAGAATAAAAAGCAATGTGCTACACATTTTTCGGATTTAAAAAAATGGAAACCAGACATAGAGACAGACAGATGTGGCCTTTTGTTTTTATTTTAACATTGGAGTTAATGGTCATGGATACAAACAGAAAACTTCATGATGACTTTAATGTCCGTTGTTCTTATCATCCGACGTATAATATTATAACGTATAAACCGTAGTGTGAAACAGGCGCTCAGATTTCTGCAGTAAGGGAAAGAACTGCATTGCAATATCCTGCAATATCGTAGTTGCACAACAAATTTCAATGTTATCCTAAGGGATATAAAAAATCACATGCAATTTTTGATTAAAAAAAATAAATCTAACTTTTGTTTTGCGTTGATGTATCGCACCTTGATAATAATATATGTTGTTTTACAATGCTGACACTATTAATTGAGCCATATTTAAAAAAGTTTTTAACCCCTTCCCACTGCGGCCAATTTTTACCTTCCTGACAGACCCTTATTATTAAAATAGGAAATATCTCAGTTTATCTGGCAATAACATTGGAATGCTTTTACTTATCCAAGCAATCCTGAGTTTGTTTTCTCTTGAAGCATTAGACTTTATGGTACTGGTAAAATTTTGTTGATACATTCAGTAATTAATTGTAAAAAACTTATTACAAATTAGCATTTTTATCAATTTAAATGTATCTGCTTGTAAGACAAATAGTTATCCCACAGAAAATAGTTGCTAATTAACCTTTCCCATATGTCTACTTTAGATTGGCATCTGTTTTTGAACATCCTTTTATTTTTCTAGGACCTTACAGGGCTTAGAACTTTAACAGAAATTTCTCACATTTTCAAGAAAATTTCAAAAGGCTATTTTTACAGGGACTAGTTCAGTTGCGAAGTGCCTTTGAAAGGCCCATACAATACAAACCTCCATAAATCATCCCATTTTAAAAATGGCACCCCTCACAGTATTCAAAATAGCATTTATAAAGTTTCTTAACCCTTTAGGCGTTTCACAAGAATTAAAGCAAAATAGAGGAAATTCATTTTTAATTAATTTTCTTCTGTAACACAAAAGGATTTACAGAGAAACGCAACTCAATATTTATTGCCCAGACTCTGCAGTTTTTAGAAATATCCAACAAGTTCCCCGAGTTTGCTAACTGTAATACAGGCCTCAGAAGCAAAGGAGCACATAGTAGATTTTGGGGGCTTCTTTTGTTAGATTGTGTTTTAGGCACCATGTTAGGTTTGAAGAGATCTTGTGGTATCAAAACAAAGGAAACATCCAAAAAATACCCCATTTTGTAAACTACACCCCATAAGGAATTCACCTAGGGGTGTACTTAGCATTTTGACCCCACAGTTGTTTCATTTTATTAGAATTTGGACGTGGAAATGAAAAATATATATTTTTTTTCAAATAAGATGTTGTTTTAGGTAAAAAAAATAATCAATTTTCACAAGGAATAAACAAGAAAAACCCACCCAAAATGTGTAAAGCAACTACTCCAGAGTAGGGAAATACCCCATATGTGGTCATAAACTGCTGATTAGGCACATGGCAGGGCTCAGAATAGAAGAATCGCCATTTGCCTTTTAGAGCACAGATTTTGCTGGATTAGTTTCTTGACACCATGTCGCATTTGCAAAGCCCCTGTGAAATTCATCTAGGAGTGTAGTGAGCATTTTGACCCCACAGGTGTTTAATTATTTTTTGTTAGTATTGGGCAGTGAAAATAAAAAAAAATTTTTTTTCATTTTCTCAACAAATAAAAGGAGAAAAAGCACCCCAAAATTTGTAAAGCAATTTCTCCCAAGTACAGCAATACCCCCTATGTGGTCATAAATTGCTGTTTGGGCACAGGAGTCAGAATGGAAGGAGCGCCATTTGGCTTTTGGAGTGAAGATTTAGCAGTTTTGTTTCTGGGCGCTACCAGTACAGTGGAAACTCCCCAGAAGTGACATCATTTTGGAAACTACACCCGACAAGGTATTCACCTAGGGGTGTAGTGAGCATCTTAACCCTGCAAGTGTTTTCCAGAAATTTGTGTGCACTCGATGTTGCAGAGTTAAAATGGCAATTTTTCCATAGATATGCCAATATGTGGTGCCCAGCTTGTGCCATTCACTGTATTTCAAAGATATATTCAATTGTGCTCCCACAACATAACAATTTTAAAGGATTCACTGGTGTGATATATGAGTAAAATATAACATTTATTTATAACTCTCTAAAAACAGGGGTACAATCACCACTGTGAAAAAGCCCCACCGTGTGTATAAAAACGTATTAAATAATAAACACTGAGTTCTAATTAAATTGTGAACCTCCTATAGCTCAGTGTTCAACAAGAATATCAATACGGAATCAGCATTTGAAAAATGGGCATAACAATAGTCTTGACCCTAATTCACACTAGAGTCCGTGATAACCGCACCGGAAGCTCCTAGTGTTAAGGTATACAAACAATGCTAGTGTTCCCAATGCTAAAAAATTCCTATTCACAACCGACCCTACGCGTTTCAATACTCATCATCAGGGGTCTGTAGCTTGGTCACTCTGGCCGGGATGCCAGCGATATTTAGTTCAGCGGCAGGTATTCTGCTGTACTCCACGGAAACATGCTCGCATAGATGTCAGCGGCATGCTTCATTCTGGGACTCTAAGTTATTTAAAGCATCTGACTCCTCCCCCTGTCCTCTGCACCGCCAATCGAAACAGCCAATCACACTCACCAATCGAATTCGTGACACCTGTCCATGTGACTCCCGGCCATCAGCTGACAGCCAGGAACCAACATCGACCGCATCAAATGCCGAACGCGCAGGCGCAGTAGAGGCCACAATCGAGTCGCCCATGCTGCCAGGAACTCACCACTGCAAAGAAGGAGTATATCGATATTTAAAGTTTGGGTAAGTGTTGCGGATCAGCTCAAAACCCGCAGCTGGACTGCCATTGATAAACAACTACACTGATAATACATATTGTGTAGATAAATGAATGTCTACCCCACTATAAAGTGTCATTTGAACACCTACTGAATAAGGAACCATAGCCAGACTGCCCACATGATGATCATTGATAATTAAGAGACCACCTGTCATAACGACCATGTGGGTCTCTTGCTATCCTGAAGGGATAACTGGCCATGGAAATGCATGTTTAAATGAATGTTTAAATAAAACATGCATAGTTTGTCTGCTCATTTAAACCCCCTGGTTGTGTGCACGCCAATCTATAGATCCACTGGGTTCCTTTCGTAGTATGAGGTTATCCCAGTCACCTCCCCGTTTGGGAGGCCTAATGAGTTCAATTGCTTGAAATTTAAGACATTCTGCACGACCCTGATGTGTAGCGTGTACATGTTTGGATATAGGAGTATCTCTAGAATTCGCAATGTCGCCAACATGTTCTCTGATCCGGCGCCGAAACTGCCGCACCGTTTTTCCCACATAATTCAGTGGACATGGACATGTTATCAGATATACCACACCTGCTGTTTTACAATTGACAAAATCACGAATGTCATATTCCAATTGCGTAACGACACTCCTAAACTTGTCACCTTTTTGAATAAAATCACAAGCCTTGCACCTACCACATCTATGTGTGCCTGGTATTTGTCTGTCCAGCCATGTTCCTTTAGGTGCAATGGGATCAAAACAACTATGCATAACTCTGTCCCTGATGTTTTTCCCCTCTCCGGAATGTGACTGAAGGCCATTGCGTAATCTGATCTATCAAATCTGCATCAGTACTAAGAATACGCCAATACCTCTTCAGGATCTGCATAATTTCACATTGTTTAGAATCATAAGTGCCTATAAGTCTCGTAACTCTCTCTTCCCTTCGTTGTCTAGGAACAAGAAGACTCTGCCTGTCCGCATCTCTCGCTCCCACATAGGCCTTTCTGATTACTCCCTTAGGGAAACCTCTATCCTTCAATCTGGTTGTAAGTTCCTGTGCCTGTCTCTCGAAGTCGTCCATGGAGCTGCAATTCCGGCGTACTCTCATGAACTGACCCTTGGGAATACTGCGTTTAAGGGGATAAGGATGACAACTGTTCCATTGCAGGAAACTGTTGGTTGCTGTTTCTTTACGATGTACTTGAGTACGGATTGTACCCTCTGATGTTTTTATAATTTTAAGGTCTAAGAAAGACAGTTCCTGGTTGCTGATTTCACATGTGAACCTTAGCCCTAGATCGTTCTGGTTAAGGGCAGCCACAAAACTATTGAATTCTTCCACTGTTGAATTCCAGAACAGCAGCATGTCATCAATATATCTGATCCAGATCCCTATTGACGAAGTCCACTTGGAGAAACTCTCCCCAAAAACAATTGTCTCCTCCCACCAGCCAAGAAATAAATTTGCATAGGTGGGAGCAGTTGGACTCCCCATTGCAGTACCACATTGCTGGTGAAAAATCCTGTCTTCAAAGATAAATACATTTTTCTCCAGCACAAAATATAATAACTGCAGAACTAGCTGGTTATGAGCTACAAATTGAGTACCTCTAGATCTCAAGAAGTACTCTACCGCTTCACAGCCAAGTTTGTGTGGAGTGGAGGAATACAAGGCCTCTACATCCAGACTAGCCAGAAAGGTACTGCGTTCCAAAGTGATACCTTCAATTTGTTTCAAAACATCCATGGTATCACGTACATATGATGTTAAACCCAGTACAAACGGACGCAGCACCTGATCAATATAAGTGCTTACATTTTGAGTTAGATTGTTTATGCCTGAAACAATGGGTCTACCACGTAAGGGGGGGGTACCCTTTGTGGATTTTGGGCAGGCTATAAAAACATGCCATGATGGGAAATTGTGGAAATAGGAAATTAAATTCACTAGCACTGATCAAGGACCTGCTATTTGCATCACCCAAAATGCCCAAAAGCTCCTTTTTGAACAGTGCTGTGGGATTATCCTTTAAGATGGTATAACAGTCAGGATTGAGCAAAATGTCCTCACACATTTTTTTATAGTGTTCCCTGCTCATAACCACGATGTTCCCACCCTTATCGGATGCTTTCAGAACAATATTTTGTTTTTTCTCCAATGTGGTTAGGGCTAGCCGTTCAGACCTAGACAAATTGTTGTCAATACCCCTCATATCCTGACTCAATAGTTTAATCTCCTCTCCCACCACGTCAACAAATAAGTCTACATTAGTGAAATCTCCTATTGGTGGCAGCTTCCTACTCTTAGTCTTTAAATTAGTAAACGGGCCTTGTCCGGGGGCTCTACTTGACTCCTCCAATAGCCCCTCCAAGGCCTCAAGTCCTTCCAGGTCGGATATTTCTAAACCCATCTCCATACATTTTTTTCTATTATGATGTTTACAAAATTTTATCCATTTGAGTTTACGAGCAAACAAATTTAAGTCCTTTATCCAGGTGAATGAATACACACGGTGGGGCTTTTTCACAGTGGTGATTGTACCCCTGTTTTTAGAGAGTTATAAATAAATGTTATATTTTACTCATATATCACACCAGTGAATCCTTTAAAATTGTTATGTTGTGGGAGCACAATTGAATATATCTTTGAAATACAGTGAATTATACAAATTATACAGTTCTTTATATAGTACATTTCATCTGGGTATGGCAGCCTTTGCACTCTCTGATTTGAGTACAGAGGGATGGATGAGTGAAGCAAAAAGTGTCTTCTCTGAGTGTGAACTGGTGTATACAACGCAGGGTGTGTCCCTGAAATCCTCCTTTAAAAACCTGACTAGACTACACAAGGATTATACAAGGAGTTGGTGGGAGATCCAGAGTCTGGAGAACTATCTCAAGAATAAAATAGTACCTAGAGGCCTAAGAATACCTATTGCCCCTACTTCCAGATTAAAAACATCTAATATAAAAGATAGGTGGGAACAGGAGATCACAGGGAGTTCACTGAGACTAATGCAAATTTTGGTTGAGGAAGAGAAAATCCAGTTTGATCACATTAGTGCTGACCTTAAAAAAGAAATTGAGACGGCTAAGACTCTGGTCGATACCCCTGGCTTTGAGAAAAAAAGATAAAATCCTACAACAAACTCTAGAGAGGTTCACTAATCATTTAAAAGAGCGTAAGCACTTCCAGTTCCAGAGAGATTTGCAGGAATTTAGGGAGAAAAAAGCTTACGATTTTTTCAACGAACAGCAACAACAACACCAACAACCCAATAGGGGACCAAGAGACTTTGACCCATCTACATCTGAGAGTGAGACAACAGACTCTGAAAGAGTGGGTCCTTTCTTTGGGACGGGTGGTGGTAGACAGAGATTCAGGGGTGGTGCTAGAGGCAGGAGTAGAGGTAGGGCCAGAGCCTCTTCCAATAGTGGCAATAATTTTTTAGCCAACAATCCCCCCATTTCCCGCTACATGCTGAGGGGACAAAAGGATTAGTGAAGGGAATAGATACAGATACAGATAAGTTACAAATCATCAATTTATCTGAGTATAATCTTAGCGCATCCGAGACTATGTTATTAGAGAAGGGGCTTTCATTCGTCCCCACAGTGAGGTTTGATTCATTCACCTGGATAAAGGACTTAAATTTGTTTGCTCGTAAACTCAAATGGATAAAAAAATGTAAACATCATAATAGAAAAAAATGTATGGAGATGGGTTTAGAAATATCCGACCTGGAAGGACTTGAGGCCTTGGAGGGGCTATTGGAGGAGTCAAGTAGAGCCCCAGGACAAGGCCCGTTTACTAATTTAAAGGAAGCTGCCACCAATAGATTTCACTAATGTAGACTTATTTGTTGACATGGTGGGAGAGGAGATTAAACTATTGAGTCAGGATATGAGGGGTATTGACAACAATTTGTCTAGGTCTGAACGGCTAGCCCTAACCACATTGGAGAAAAAACAAAATATTGTTCTGAAAGCATCCGATAAGGGTGGGAACATCGTGGTTATGAGCAGGGAAGACTATAAAAAAATGTGTGAGGACATTTTGCTCAATCCTGACTGTTATACCATCTTAAAGGATAATCCCACAGCACTGTTCAAAAAGGAGCTTTTGGGCATTTTGGGTGATGCAAAAAGCAGGTCCTTGATCAGTGCTAGTGAATTTAATTTCCTATTTCCACAATTTCCCATCATGGCATGTTTTTATAGCCTGCCCAAAATCCACAAAGGGTACCCCCCCTTACGTGGTAGACCCATTGTTTCAGGCATAAACAATCTAACTCAAAATGTAAGCACTTATATTGATCAGGTGCTGCGTCCGTTTGTACTGGGTTTAACATCATATGTACGTGATACCATGGATGTTTTGAAACAAATTGAAGGTATCACTTTGGAACGCAGTACCTTTCTGGCTAGTCTGGATGTAGAGGCCTTGTATTCCTCCATTCCACACAAACTTGGCTGTGAAGCGGTAGAGTACTTCTTGAGATCTAGAGGTACTCAATTTGTGGCTCATAACCAGCTAGTTCTGCAGTTATTACATTTTGTGCTGGAGAAAAATGTATTTATCTTTGAAGACAGGATTTTTCACCAGCAATGTGGTACTGCAATGGGGAGTCCAACTGCTCCCACCTATGCAAATTTATTTCTTGGCTGGTGGGAGGAGACAATTGTTTTTGGGGAGAGTTTCTCCAAGTGGACTTCGTCAATAGGGATCTGGATCAGATATATTGATGACGTGCTGCTGTTCTGGAATTCAACAGTGGAAGAATTCAATAGTTTTGTGGCTGCCCTTAACCAGAACGATCTAGGGCTAAGGTTCACATGTGAAATCAGCAATCAAGAACTGTCTTTCTTAGACCTTAAAATTATAAAAACATCAGAGGGTACAATCCGTACTCAAGTACATCGTAAAGAAACAGCAACCAACAGTTTCCTGCAATGGAACAGTTGTCATCCTTATCCCCTTAAACGCGGTATTCCCAAGGGTCAGTTCATGAGAGTACGCCGGAATTGCAGCTCCATGGACGACTTCGAGAGACAGGCACAGGAACTTACAACCAGATTGAAGGATAGAGGTTTCCCTAAGGGAGTAATCAGAAAGGCCTATGTGGGAGCGAGAGATGCGGACAGGCAGAGTCTTCTTGTTCCTAGACAACGAAGGGAAGAGAGAGTTACGAGACTTATAGGCACTTATGATTCTAAACAATGTGAAATTATGCAGATCCTGAATAGGTATTGGCGTATTCTTAGTACTGATGCAGATTTGATAGATCAGATTACGCAATGGCCTTCAGTCACATTCCGGAGAGGGGAAAAACATCAGGGACAGAGTTATGCATAGTTGTTTTGATCCCATTGCACCTAAAGGAACATGGCTGGACAGACAAATACCAGGCACACATAGATGTGGTAGGTGCAAGGCTTGTGATTTTATTCACAAAGGTGACAAGTTTAGGAGTGTCGTTACGCAATTGGAATATGACATTCGTGATTTTGTCAATTGTAAAACAGCAGGGGTGGTATATCTGATAACATGTCCATGTCCACTGAATTATGTGGGAAAAACGGTGCGGCAGTTTCGGCGCCGGATCAGAGAACATGTTGGCGACATTGCGAATTCTAGAGATACTCCTATATCCAAACATGTACACGCTACACATCAGGGTCGTGCAGAATGTCTTAAATTTCAATCAATTGAACTCATTAGGCCTCCCAAACGGGGAGGTGACTGGGATAACCTCATACTACGAAAGGAAGCCCAGTGGATCTATAGATTGGCGTGCACACAACCAGGGGGTTTAAATGAGCAGACAAACTATGCATGTTTTATTTAAACATTCATTTAAACATGCATTTCCATGGCCAGTTATCCCTTCAGGATAGCAAGAGACCCACATGGTCGTTATGACAGGTGGTCTCTTAATTATCAATGATCATCATGTGGGCAGTCTGGCTATGGTTCCTTATTCAGTAGGTGTTCAAATGACACTTTATAGTGGGGTAGACATTCATTTATCTACACAATATGTATTATCAGTGTAGTTGTTTATCAATGGCAGTCCAGCTGTGGGTTTTGAGCTGATCCGCAACACTTACCCAAACTTTAAATATCGATATACTCCTTCTTTGCAGTGGTGAGTTCCTGGCAGCATGGGCGACTCGATTGTGGCCTCTACTGCGCCTGCGCGTTCGGCATTTGATGCGGTCGATGTTGGTTCCTGGCTGTCAGCTGATGGCCGGGAGTCACATGGACAGGTGTCACGAATTCGATTGGTGAGTGTGATTGGCTGTTTCGATTGGCGGTGCTGAGGACAGGGGGAGGAGTCAGATGCTTTAAATAACTTAGAGTCCCAGAATGAAGCATGCCGCTGACATCTATGCGAGCATGCTTCCGTGGAGTACAGCAGAATACCTGCTGCTGAACTAAATATCGCTGGCATCCCGGCCAGAGTGACCAAGCTACAGACCCCTGATGATGAGTATTGAAACGCGTAGGGTCGGTTGTGAATAGGAATTTTTTAGCATTGGGAACACTAGCATTGTTTGTATACCTTAACACTAGGAGCTTCCGGTGCGGTTATCACGGACTCTAGTGTGAATTAGGGTCAAGACTATTGTTATGCCCATTTTTCAAATGCTGATTCCGTATTGATATTCTTGTTGAACACTGAGCTATAGGAGGTTCACAATTGAATTAGAACTCAGTGTTTATTATTTAATACGTTTTTATACGCCTAGCTTGTGCCACCATAACAAGATAGCTTTCTTATTATTATGATGTGTTTCCCAGTTTTAGAAACACCCTGCATGTGGCCCTAATCTTTTTCCTGGACATTCGACAGGGCTCAGGAGTGAAAGAGCACCATGCGAAATTGAGGCCAAATTTGGTGACTTACAAAGGATTGGTTCACAATTGCAGAGCTCTGATGTGAAATAATAAAAGAAACCACTGAGAAGTGGCCCCACTTTGGAAACTACACCCCTCAAGACATTTATTAAGGGATGTAGTGAGCATCTTCACCCACAGGTCTTTTCCGTAAATGGTTGCACTGCGGATTGTGCAAGTAAAAATTGCACATTTTTCCCCCAGATATGCCATTCCAGTGGCAAATATATTGTGCCCAGCTAGAGCCACTGGAGACACACCCCAAAAATTGTTAAAAGGGTTCTCCCAGGTATGGCGATGCCATATATGTGGAAGTAAACTGCTGTGTAATGACAGGGATAGGGAAACAGACAAGTGAGCCCTAATCTACCCGCCACTCTGTCCCTGCCTACTTGCAACGACCCGCCCTAGGCGACGGGGTACAACTGGGCGGCGGTCCCTACGCTCAGTAAGTGCACGAGACAAACATACAAGGGAATACAAAGCAAAGGGAAAGGGGCAGTTGCCCACGGAAACACCGTGAGCAACAGAGTGGTGAACAAGCCAAGTCAAACCAGGAGAGCACGAGGTACCAAACGCAGAGCAGAAGAGTAGTCAGTAAGCCAGGGTCAGTATGGAGTAGGATCAAATAGTTAGGAGCTGTAGCTGGGCCAGGAAACCACACGGAAAGAATCACAAGCAAGGGAGAAACAGGAAAGGCAGGTATAAATAGACAGAGGGCGGGAGCTAGCTCCGTCTGGCCAATCTGCGATAGGCTCTCCCACTCCTAAGCCTGCCATCCTGAGTGGTGGAAGAAGGAGTCAGTCTCAGAGACGTAGATTCAGGTGTAGACTGATTACCTATGGGAGTTAACCTCGAAGCTGTGCCTGGCAGATCCTTTACATGCTGCTTGGGCACGCTGTAGGGCTCAGAAGGGAGGGAGCGCCATTTGGATTTTGAAGCGTGGATTTTGCTTGGTAGTAGTTTTGTTTGGAGTTTTACTGATATATTAGTTTATAATGTGGGGGCATTTGTAATCTGTGTGGAGTACATCAGGGCATAATATGAGGGTATAATAATGGGGTAAAAATAACACAATAAAATTATTTATAGATGTGTATTACGCTGTGAAGCAATCCTTTATGCACAGGCCAGTGTCGCACTGATATATGGTGTCATTTCTTATTCCTTTTTTGGTACACACCCTGCACCTTTGCAGTTTGGGGAAATTTGCTAGGAAAGTGTTGTCCTGGTATAATATGGGCACCCTCACTTCCAGAAGATATGTTTGGGCCCTCCCCTTCCTGGTTCCCTAATTTTAGGACCTTGATAAATCGTCGCTTGAGACAGAAGAAATGTTCCCCTAGGGCCTGCACAACTGCATATTTTCTTTCCTGACCTATGGGAGCCATAACTTATTTTATTTTTTCATACACGTATTGGTATGAGGGCTGTTTTTTGTGGGATGGGCTGTAGTTTTTATTGGTACCATTTTGGTGTACATGCGACTTTTTGATCACTTTTTATCCTTTTTTTTTGGGATGCAAGGTGACCAAAAAACAGCAATGTTAACATACAGCTGACACTGACCGCTGATGACGCCGGCTCAGCTTCTGAGCCGAAAGCCGAGCCGGCGCCATCTTGCCCTCAGTACCGGTAGTCTTTTAGGCCTTGCCTCCAAGCGGGACATGGGAGGCTTCCATAGCTGGCAGACCGGGAGGGCAGTATTAGGCCTCCAGTTGCCATTGTAGCCACTGGAAACACAGAGATCACTTTGCTGGGGTGCTGGTGGCTAAAAACCCCTCAGATGATGCGATCTCTATTGAGCGCAGCATCTGAGGGGTTAATCGGCCGGATTGGAGGCTAGCTCCGGTCCTAGCCGTAATAGCAGGGTGTCGGCTATAACATACAGCTGACACCCAGTGGTGATGGTGCGGCTTCAGCTCCTGAGCCCACACTATCACTGCGACTTAACTGTACTGCGCTTTGCGCGAACCCCTTCCCGATAGCGCCGTTTATATACGGCGGATGTCGGGAAGCGGTTAAACAGCCAACAAAGTAAACATAAACAGTCATATAATGGCAGCAGACATTGTCTACAGCTATGAATGTAAAATGTATGGGTGACTTGTTTTACTCCATTCCTATTCAGAACTGTTCTGCAGCACTATCTATAATGTGGCCAGTTGTGACTGAGATCCATGATCCTCCCTGCAGAGACTCCATTCTAGCCTGTCCTGTAGTCAGTCTACTAGAATGGAGTTTATATGGGTAGCTTCTGCAGGCAACTCCATTCTAGTCATTTCAGCAGGTAGTATCTGGAAAGGTCTGAAGGGGACTAAGTGGTGGAGGCCCTTAGGTGGTGGAGGCAATTGGGCATTTGCCTCTTTTACCCTTCCTATAATCCAGCCCTGTTTTACTTCTGTATAATACAAATCTTAAATGAAAGGTGTATTTATCAAATATTTAAGATGTGGCAACTGATGTGTATAGTGAAACTGGCATTCAGTTGGTTGAACCAATTCTATTTCAGAGACACACATAATATATATGATTTTAGCTGGGTTATTATAACCTTTTTCATAAAACACTCTTTGACCTTGGGAAACTGAAAGCAATTGTTTCATTGCAATTGTTCTGTGCTTTCAAATTCTGTTGCCAAGTAGTTCCATATACATTACATCTAGCTTATTATTTGTGCACAAATGCAATTTTAACTTGGGATTTATGAATTAAAAAAAGCAACATTGTGTATTTATGGACAAAAAAAACTGGAAAAAACAAACAAACTAGGAGACGGAAAATACATCAGAATATCACCCAAGTTCTGTACTAAACATACATATTTCCTGATAGATTCTCCAAAATTCTGTTAGATACTTTCAAGCTTCTTAACAAACTAATCCACAAATTGTGTCAAATGGAAGTCAACATTATATGAGACCAGACCTTATGTCTTGTATGGTGTCAAGGGAACTGGAAAAAGCCTTGTCCACTTTTTATAAGGAGCCTGGGCATAAACATGCAGTCAGCCACGCATCACATCATTTATATAAATGAGATTGAAACCGGCGCTCAGTTATTCAAACTGGCCACCATTTCATACAGCTGTAAAATAAAAAAATCATGTGCAACAAATAATTAGCTGAAGACGCCATACACATACATTGAATATGGCTAAAAAAATAATCCAACATGTCTAGCCACCCTGTGCCCTATTTTTATTAAAAAGTCGAAAATTAGATTTTGAATGACTTCTATCTAATGTCTATGAGAAGTCTGACTTGTGTGTATGAAAATTTACACTTGTATCCTTGATCAAGCTATTTCTTAACTGTATTTTTTCTGCAGGTTTGCGATGAGTTAAATTACAGCTGGAAAAAGCAGGAACATTTCAAATCTTATGTTTCCCAGTCTAACCTGTTTAACAGTCAAACAAACAAAATTTTATGCAATCAAATACAAGCCGTCTTTCAAGTTCTTGTAGTTAAGCATTATTAACTTATTTTACAGATTTGACTGTCTCCATAATTTATTGCCATGTAATCTATATTGTTGCTGGAAAATGAACTGTGACAAATAAAATAAGCTTTTAGATGGTATCTTAGTACTTCTAATAGTACTATGAAATATTCTTTTTCATTTCATGGGCCTACTTAAAGGGGTTAAAATAAATAAACATTATCATTGTATAATGAAAATTGGCAGTCTAAAATAGGATAAAAAAAATGTATTGCAATTTTCAAAATCTCTGCTTGCGGTTATTGAAAATAATAATTTTTATTTACATCCAGAAACCCAAAACCCACCCTGACCATGTTGAACTGACACAGACACATGGCTTATTAAAAGAGTTTTCTAGAATTAAAACAAGTTTCTGCTTTTTTCCCAGAAATATCACCGATCTTGTCCATGGGGCTTTTTCCATTCACTGACAAAGAGCATACATTTTGAAAGTTATGAATAAATACAAAGTATATAAGAAAGTTGCAGACATTTTCATTATATAATATTTACACTTTAAGACAAAAAACCTTTCCATTTGTAGAGATGCCTCTTCTGATAATCAGAATTTCTGCTACTTGCAACAGATTGCAATTTGCTACTTTGGTACTATGTGTTGTTCTTATGAAACAATTGCAGTTTGCAGTGTCTCTAGTTAGGGCACATTTGAGTTTTTGTAATAGCATGCAGGAAATCTGATGCATGGAAGGCTAGAGATGCACCTAATTTTTTAAGAGCCTCAAGTTCTAATAAATTCCCTCCATTGCTCGCAATTTGAGATTTATATCATGTAAATATACATGACAGAAGATTGACGACAGATACATGACAAATGACCTGTTGATCTTAAAATTGATCTGTCACTGTGTATTTTGTTCTCCTGTCAGCCATATGAGAATGAGAAAGGGATAATCAGCCAAAAGCGTAATATTGAGTGTAATATACAGTGAAGGAAATAAGTATTTGATCCTAGACCTGCACAAGGCTGGAATGGGCTAAAAAAACCATAAGTAAGACGCTGGGTGAGAAGGAGACAAGTGTTGATGCAATAGTAAGAAAATGGAAGACATACAAAATGACTGTCAATCGACATCGATCTGGGGCTCCATGCAAAATCTCACCTCGTGGGGTATCCTTGATCCTGAGGAAGGTGAGAGCTCAGCCGAAAGCTACACGGGGGGAACTTGTTAATGATCTCAAGGCAGCTGGGACCACAGTCACCAAGAAAACCATTGGTAACACATTACGCCGTAATGGATTAAAATCCTGCAGTGCCCGCAAGGTCCCCCTGCTCAAAAAGGCACATGTACAGGCCGGTCTGAAGTTTGCAAATGAACATCTGGATGATTCTGAGAGTGATTGGGAGAAGGTGCTGTGGTCAGATGAGACTAAAATTGAGCTCTTTGGCATTAACTCAACTCGCCGTGTTTGGAGGAAGAGAAATGCTGCCTATAACCCAAAGAACACCGTCCCCACTGTCAAGAATGGAGGTGGAAACATTATGTTTTGGGGGTGTTTCTCTGCTAAGGGCACAGGACTACTTCACCGCATCAATGGGAGAATGGATGGAGCCATGTACCGTCAAATCCTGAGTGACAACCTCCTTCCCTCCACCAGGACATTAAAAATGGCGCGTGGCTGGGTCTTCCAGCACGACAATGACCCGAAACATACAGCCAAGGCAACAAAGGCGTGGCTCAAAAAGAAGCACATTAAGGTCATGGAGTGGCCTAGCCAGTCTCCAGACCTTGATCCCATCGAAAACTTATGGAGGGAGCTGAAGATCCGAGTTGCCAAGTGACAGCCTCGAAATCGTAATGATTTACAGATGATCTGCAAAGAGGAGTGGGCCAAAATTCCATCTAACATGTGTGCAAACCTCATTATCAACTACAAAAAACGTCTGACTGCTGTGCTTGCCAACAAGGGTTTTGCCACCAAGTATTAAGTCTTGTTTGCCAAAGGGATCAAATACTTATTTCTCTGTGCACAATGCAAATAAATATATATAATTTTGACAATATGATTTTCTGTTTTTTTTTTTATATAGTCTATCTCTCACTGGTAAAATTAACCTAGCCTAAAAATTCTAGACTGTTTATGTCTTTGACAGTGGGCAAACTTACAAAATCAGCAAGGGATCAAATACTTATTTCCTTCACTGTATGAGCTAATGACGATCAGGCTGGGATTTGCCAGCAAATAATGTGTCCGTATTACATTCAGTTTAACATTTGGAGGCCTGGGTATTGGGGCTGTATTGCAGAGGTTTAAATGCTGCTGCTTTATGGCTGTCTGAAACCACAGACTTTGTAGTGAGCTCACTAGGATAGCAACTGCTGTGTGAAAGTTTCAATCCATAGGAAAACATTATGTGACTCATGAGAGGCATGCAAGCCCCATGCAAGTCATGTGACTATACATGAGAAAATTTCCCGAAATGAGTTTCGGGTCTGGCTCGATTCGATCCGAATAAAGTTGCTGCGAATCACAAGTGCCCCAATTGCACTGAAAACTCATGTCTGACTTTCTGAAGTCTTCTTGGATCAACGCTGTTATCTTCCACCGTGAAGAGTCGCCCCTTTGTTAGAGACAGCCTTCTCCATATACTGTACAGCGCTTGCATTCTGAACATCGCCACCAATAGAGAGGCACCTCTTTCAGCAGCCTTCACTGAATCACACAGCGCACAGCAAAGTAAACTAGCACAAGTTCAGTAGTATGGGCATGCCCAACCATTCAGCGCCTTACAGTGACGCTGATTGGCTAGCGGCGCGATGACGTGATCGCACCGCTTCCATGCTTGAAAGGCGCTGATTGACGGGGCAAGTCATTCTGCCCCGCCAATCAGCGTCATTGGACGACGCTCGTTCAGCTCCTGCAGACCCGCTCAGAAGAGAGCAGATCTGCATCGCCAGCGAACAGCGTGGGAACGGGATCATGTGAGTATGTAAAGTTTTTGGTTTTTTTCTCATAAAACTGTGACTGGCATTATATATAGTGGGGGCTCTATCTACAGGGGGGTCATCTATATGTGGGCCACTATATACAGGTGGGTCTATATGTGGGGATGTGGGGCACTAGCTACAGGGATGGTCTGTATGTGGGGCACAATCTGCAGGGGGGGTCTATATGTGGGTATGTGGGCCACTATAGACAGGGGGGGTCTATATGTGGGGATGTGGGCCACTATATACAGGGGGGTCTATATGTGAGGATGTGGGGCACTATCTACAGGGGGTCTATATGTGGGACACTATATACAGGGGGAACTATATGTGAGACTATCTATAGAGCTGGGCTATATGTGGAGCACTGTCTATAGGGGAAGCCATATGTAGGGCAGCACGGTGGCTCAGTGGTTAGCACTATTGCCTTGCAGCTCTGGAGTCCATATGTGGGCACTATCTACAGAGGGCTGTATGTGGGACACTATCTACAGGGGCTTCTATGTAGGTCACTATCTACAAGGGGCTATGGGGGCACTATCTACAGGGGGCACGGTGTGTGCGTGTGGGACACAGTGTATGGTACTATTATAATCAGGGACACAGTGTATGGCACTATTATAGTTAGAGTTGCAGTGTATGCTGCTTTATTATATTTAGAGGTGTTGAGAATTTTAACTTGGTTAAACAGAGCTTGGTTCTAGTGCTGTATTTATGTACTGAGGTTGGTTCTAGTGCTGTATCTATGTACTGAGCTTGGTTCTGGTGCTGTATGTATGTACTTAGATTGGTTCTAGTGCTGTATTTATGTACTGATCTTGGTTGTGGTACTGTATATATGTCAGAGCTTGGTTCTGGATCTGTATATATGTACTGAGCTTTGATCTGGTGCTGTATATATGTCAGAGCTTGGTTCTAGTGCTGTATTTATGTACTGAGCTTTGTTCTGGTGCTGTATATATGTCAGAGCTTGGTTCTAGTGCTGTATATATGTACTGAGCTTTGTTCTGGTGCTGTATATATGTACTGGGCTTTGTTCTGGTGCTGTATATATGTACTGAGCTTGGTTCTGGTGCTGTATTTATGTACTGAGCTTGGTTGTGGTACAGTATATATGTCAGAGCTTGGTTCTGGATCTGTAGTTATATAGGATATATTTATAATAACAAAAATGCAGGGCAGATGGAATTGTTCTCAATTCATTGTATATTTCATAGGAACCTGTCTGGTAGTTTTAACCCCTTGAACCGCCACCATGCGGTAATGCATGACCTGACAATATTTCCAAACATTCCCTTGTATGTTTTTTTCAGATGCACCATAATCCTTAAAATACACTTTTAAAACGGTGCACACTATATGCTAATTACTCATTAGAGGGTCATGGTGCGGTGCCGCTATCCTGAAGAATCACGTAGTCCTGCCTCAAAAACTCACCTTTCCATGTTTGAGTGACATCGCCTGGCTGTTACAATTTTCTCGGATGCGCCATTGCCTTGTAGCACTATACACAGGGGGGGGGGCTGTGTGGCACTATATACAAAGGGGGGCTGTGTGGCACTATACACAAGGGTGAGCTGTGTGGCACTATACACAAGGGGGAGCTGTGTGGCACTATACACAGGGGTCAACTGTATGGCACTATTTACAAGGGGGAGGGCCGTGGCTCTATCTACAGGGGGCTGAGTGTGGCGCAATCTTCAGGGGTCTGTGTGTGGCACTTTCTACTAAGGAGGGGGCTGTGCTGCACTTTTTACTAAGGGGAGGCTATGTGGCACTATATACAAGGGAGGGGGGCTGTGTGTACTATATACAGTGGGAGCTGTATAGCGCTATATACAGTGGGGGCTTTATGGCGATATATACAGGGGGACTGTATGGCACTATCTACAGGGGTGCTGTATGGCACTATCTACAAGGGGGAGGTGGGGGCGCTATCTACAAATTGGGTGTGACACTGTCTATAGGTGGGGCTATATAACACTGCCTACAGGGGGGCTGTATGGCTCATTCAACAGGGGGTACTATTTATAAGGGGGGCTGCTTGTGGCACCCGGGGGGGGGGCCCGGTCAAGAGTTTGCTATGGGGCCCAGTCTTTCCTAGTTACGCCCCTGGTGACAATGATTGTTACGAGGACCTATTCTGGTGACTTGTATCGTAAAGATTCACATAGACAGCGAACAGCCCAAATACACCCCTTAATATGCACTTATATTTTAATATAACGGTGAGATAAGTGACTGCAAGATATTATAGGACAGAATTTTTTTTACTGAGGACAGAATTAATAATACTGAACACTCGTTCCCGATCATTGCCCTGTGTAAACATGGCAGCGATCAGCCGATAAACGAACAAACAATCATTCATCGGCTGATTGTATCGTTTATGCAACATAAAATATTATCGTTTTCGACATGATGGAAATGCATGGGGACGAGCGATCGTTGTAAGGGTATGTTCACACGCTTAACAAAAAACTTCTGAAAATACGGAGCTGTTTTCAAGGGAAAACAGCCCCTGATTTTCAGATGTTTTTTGAGCAACTCGCGTTTTTTGTGGCGTTTTTCGTGGCGTTTTCGTGCCGTTTTCGCTGCGTCTTTTACGGACGTTTTTGGAGCTGTATTCATTGGAGTCTATGAGAAAACGGCTCCAAAGACATCCCAAGAAGTATCCTGCACTTCTTTTGACGAGGCTGTAATTTTACGCGCCGTCTTTTGACAGCGACGCGTAATATGACAGATCGTTGGCACAGTGCATCGTGAGACCCATTGAAAGTAATGGGCAGATGTTTGCCGACGTATTGGATCCGTTTTTTCAGACGTAATACGAGGCGTAATACGCCTCCATTACGTCTGAAAATAGGTTGTGTGAACCCAGCCTTCCAATCGCTCGTCCCCGTACATTACTGACCATAGCTCCTTGTGAAAGGAGCAAACGAGGGCGAATAAATGAGCTGTCTTGTTGATCGGCACTCGTTTTTTCAGCCAAAATTGGAAAAAGGACCCCAGCTGTACTACTGTGTCTGTGTTTAGAATGTGTTGACAATGTTGGCGCTTTTAATTTTAGACTAATTTAAGAACAGATGTTTGTGCCTCACCAGACATTTTTAAAAAAATGTCTAGAAAGGGGGTACAGCTTAGTCAGGAAGGCATGTGGCTTAAAATGAATCAAAGTGTGCCGAACAAAAATAAAGCCAATCAAGAAATGGTATAAAGAAGAGAAAAGTGTCCAGCATGTCTAGCAAGTTGCACTAAATTTATCATACAGCATGATAAATTTGGCACATCTTCTGACTACCTGCTCTAAGTTTATCTGTAAATGTGCCCAACTGACTTAAATTTGGACAACTTAGAATTCGGGTATGTTCACACGCACTGTTTTCAGACGAAATTCGGGTATTTTATGAGGTGTAAAATGCCCGAATCACCCCTGAAAACACTGCGTGTGAACATACCCTCAGGCTGGATTCACACGAGCATGTTCGGTCCGTAAAGGACGGAACATGCTGAAAACATGATTACAGTACGGGACAGTTGTCCTGCAGCGAGGCAGGGGTTCCTAGCGTTGTACATAACTATGATGCTAGGAGCCCGGCTCTCTGCAATGTGTTCGGTCCGGGACTTGCGGCCAAAATACATTCCGTCCTTTACGGACCGAACATGCTCGTGTGAATCCAGCCTCATAGTAATAACCTTAATGTAGGTAACCAGCAGTGTTTCTACTCAGTTCCAGTAGTAAGGGTATGTTCACACGAGGGCGTCCGTAACGGCTGAAATTACGGGGATGTTTCAGCCTGAAAACATCCCCGTAATTTCAGCCGTACCGGCATGTGCAGGCGCTTGAACGCCGCGTCAATTACGGACGTAATTGGCGCTGCTATTCATTGGAGTCAATGAATAACGGCTCCAATTACGGCCAAAGAAGTGACAGGTCACTTCTTTGACGCGGGCGTCTATTTACGCGCCGTCATTTGACAGCGGCACGTAAATATACGCCTTGTGTGAACAGACAAACTTCTGCCCATTGCTTTCAATGGGCAGATGTTTGTCAGCGCTATTGAGGCGCTATTTTCGGACGTAATTCGGGGCAAAAACGCCCGAATTACGTCCGTAAATAGGCCGTGTGAGCATACCCTAACACATCCACTCGAATCTCATGTCATTTCTACACTTAGGGTATGTTCACACAGAATAGAAAAATACGTCTGGAATTACGGAGCTGTTTTCGCCTGAAAACAGCTCCTGATTTTCAGACGTTTTTGTAAATACTCGCGTTTTTCGCGGTGTATTTTACGGACGTTATTGGAGCTGTTTTTCAATGGAGTCAATGAAAAACGGCTCCAAAAACGTCCCAAGAAGTGACGTGCAGTTCTTTGACACGGGTGTCCTTTTACGCGCCGTCTTTTGACAGCGACGCGTAAAATAACACCTCGTGGGAACAGAACATCGTAAAACCCATTGAAAGCAATGGGCAGATGTTTGTAGGCGTAATGGAGCCGTTTTTTCAGGTGTAATTCGAGGCGTAAAACGTTCGAATTACGTCTAAACACAGTGCGTGTGAACATACCCTAATAGCAAAATTCAAACAATGATATTGTTGTCTCAACGCTTTCACCTGAAGTAACCCCAAGATACCTCAGGAGACAATTATTGTTATGATAACACACAAACACAGATTTAGTGCTGGATTTGATGTTAACCCCTTCCCCCTGCTGGCATTCTGGGCCCTAATGTCCAAGCCATTTTTTAGATTTTTCCATTGTCACATTCGAAGAGCTGTAACTTTTTTATTTTTGCGTCGGCATAGCTGTATAAGGTCTTGTTTTTTGCGGGACGACTTGCAGTTTTTATTAGTACCATTTGAGAGTAGATGCGACTTTTTGATCACTTTCTATCACATTTTTTTTAAGTCAGGATTAACAGAAAACAGCAATTTTTCCATTGTTTTTTATTTTATTTTTTACGGCGTTCACAGTGCGGGTTAAATAATGTAACAGCTTTATAGTCGGGGTCGTTACGGACGCGGCGATACCAAATATGTGTAACTTTTTTGCTTTATTGTAGTTTTTTTTAATAGTAAAGCATTTTGTAAGGGGAAAAGCTGGGTTTTTCATTTTTTTTTTTCACTTTTTTTTTTTATTAACTTTATTAAACTTTTTTTACTTTTTTAATAGTCCCACTAGGGGACTTCCCTATCCTCCGATCGCTATTATAATACACTGCAATACTTTTGTATTGCAGTGTATTACTGCCTGTCCGTTTAAAACGGACAGGCATCTGCTAGGTCATGCCTGCGGCATGATCTAGCAGGCATTCGCTGCAGGCAGACCTGGGGGTCTTTATTAGACCCCCGGCTGCCATAGAAGACACAGACACTCGGCGATTTTATCGCCGGGTGTCAGTGAGATGAGAGGGAGCTCCCTCCCTCTCTCCAAAACCATTCAGATGCGGTGCTCGCTATTGTGCACCGCATCTGAAGGGTTAAACAGGTGAGATCGATACTAATATCGATCTCACCCGGCAGAGCAGGGACGCCCCCAGCCCTCAGCTACATGGCAGCTGAGAGCAGGGAGATTTCACGGCTCCCTGCTCTGTTTACTTTATTCTACAGCAGCGACGTAGTTTGGCGGCGCTCTAGAATAAAGCCCACTAATGACCGCCGTAAAAAGACGTATCGGCGGTCATTAAGGGGTTAAACCCCGGCGGCCACAATAAGAGCTGCTCAATATGCCGTGTAATATGATGCGCGCTGGGCTGGCATCCCATTGGCTCTTGCAGAGGGATGGGGGTGAGTGCCGACGCACGTCATCATAGTGTGGGTGGAGCACAGCCTTTATATGCACAGCGTTCTAACTGCCGTGGGCGGATCTCATCGTGGGCACTAGGGTTTAACATCAAAACTCTAACGCTAAATCTGTGTTTGTGTGTTATCATAACAATAATTGTCTCCTGAGATACCTGTGGGTTACACTGCAGGTGAAATGCATTGAGATAACAATACATTCGTTTGAATGCTACAATTAGTGTAGAAATGACCAGAGATTTAAGTGGATGTCTAAAGGCCCTTTTACACTGGCCAATTATCGGGCAAATGAGCATTCTCAGAATGCTCGTTCCCGATAATTACCCTGTGTAAGCAGGGCAGCGATCAGCAGATGAACAAGCAAACGCTCGTTGCCCTGGCCAAACTTGGCCGATGTAAAAGTACCCATAGGGTCAGTTCACACATTGCATAAATACGGCAGAATTTCTGCAACGTAAATAATTGCAGAAAATCCGCAGCAAATACAGTAGCAACAAAGTGGATGAGATGAAACAAATCTAGCTGCGTAAATACTGAGCGGAAAAAACGCTCAGAAATTTACCTGCGGTGCAGAATTTTACTCCGCAGCATGTCAATTGTATTTGTGTAAATGCTGCTTATTTGTTGTGGGTTTTCCCCATTGAATACAATGGGGGGGGGGGGGGGGTAAAACCTGCAACAAATAGCAGTTGTTGCATTTTTGCGACGGGATTCACAGCAATTCCACCGCAAAAAACGCAACTCATAGAAAAAAAATCTTATACTTTCCTAAGTGTTTCTTCCTCCAGGCTGGCCTCCTGGGGTGACGTTTCATCCCAGGGGACCGCTGTAGCCTGTAATTGGCTGCAGCAGCCTCCTGTGATGAAACGTCATCCCAGAAGGCTGGCGGGCTAAGTTCTGCAGTTTTCCGCAGCGAACATTCCGGGCGAAAAACTGCACCACAGTTAGGTGCGGTTTTTCGCCCGGAATTCCCTGCGGCGCACAGGGCAGATACGCTGCAAGCTTTTAACGCAGCATATCTGCCCAGTGTGAACTGAGTAGAAAGACTACCTATACACTGGGGTTATTACTGATCTCTAATCATATTCCTAGTTAAGGCCCTGTTCACACTGAGTTTTTTTGACAAGTATTTTGGCGCGGAAACCGCTCCGCAAAACTCGTCAAAAACCGGCCGAAAATGCCTCCCATTGATTTCAATGGGAGGCGGACTAGTTTTTTTACCTCGAGCGGAAAAAACGCCTCGCGGTAAAAAGAAGCGACATGACCTATTTTGAGGCGGTTTCCGCCTCCAAAACCCCATTTCAATCAGTGAGAGACGGTAAAAAAAACGTCTCAACGAGTATTTTGACGAGTTTTTGTCAAACCACTGTGCAAAAAACGTCTGGAGCAGTTTTTGCAGGAGGAATTTCACACGACCGTGTGCGTTTTGCATGCGCAAAAAGTTCCATAACAGCTCCGTGTGTCAGCAGCGTATGATGCGTGGCTGCGTGATTTTCGCGCAGCCGCCATCATTATGACACTCTGTTTGTATGTTTGCAAACAGAAAAGCACATTCATAGTTTTTACTGCTGTTGCGCGAATCACGCGTGTCACACGGAAGTGCTTCCGTGTGCTGCGCGTGATTTTCACGCACCCATTGACTTCAATGGGTGCGTGATGTGCAAAAATGCACAAATATAGGACATGTCATGAGTTTTACGCAGCGGACATAGGCTGCGTGAAAATCACTGGCAGTCTGAACTGCCCCATTGACTAACATAGGTCCGTGCGAGGTGCGTGAGAATCACACACGTTGCACGGACGTATTATACGTTCGTCTGAATAAGCCCTAACTGTAGGAGTAGCTGTTGTCATAATGAGGGTGGAGTGTGCCTTTATTTTATGGTAAGCACATCTCCAGGAATAATAGTGTTTATCTGCCATCAGTAAGCTGTAAAATAAAACTTCCTTGAGGGCTGAAAAGCACTTCTTTATTTATAGTTGTCCAATGGCTGCGAGATAACCATGACGTGTGTCTTTTTTGGATCCATCTGATGTTGTATGTGTAAACACAAGGCACCCTCCCTTCACAATGTTAATGATTGCGAGCACACTCCTGCCAGGCTGCACCGCAGCAGACACAACACACTTCTAACAGCAGAGTCTTAACACTACAGGACCACCAAACATATTCCTTTTTTGTGTTTGTGTATTTTATAAATAGTGGAGCCTGTCTAGAGAGGTCTTCCCACCATGTCATGCATCGTTTACACTAAGTGCCCCTTTTATGTCTGTGTACAGTGATGGACATTTCAAAAGTCTAGGTTTGCTTATTGTCTAACACTTACTTAACCTGAACTCTCCATTCACATAACGTTTGTGTGGCCTATATTTAACATATATGCTGGAAAAAGATCCCAACGTATAAGTTAAATGTAGGTTGTGAGGGATGCCTAACAGTGGAATTCGTCAGCCTTAAACTTTTATGGAATTCATTTAATTTATACGTCATGAACTTTAATAATCTTTTCATGACTTACCCGTTAAATGGATACCATTATAACCTATGGATCACGGATGCCACTGTTAGGCCCCGTCACAGGCATCCTTCACCCATACACTATCATACCTACCAACTTTTGAATTCGGAAAAGAGTGACATTTTAAGTCATGTCCCCTAACCACGCCCAATATCCCGCATAAACACATCAAATTACGGCCATATCCTTCTGCAAATAACACGCGCAAATTCTCACTGCAGATCTCTAGACTGTCTGGATATCACAGATATTATGGATCCGGTTATGTCGTCTTTATGTTACTTTTCCTAACTTGGGTATAACATTTGCTCATCACGGCAGAAGCTGCAGGACAAACCAAAAGGCTGAGAACAATGAAAGTCAAGAGGGAGAACCTGTGGTTGATGACTTTTTTTTGACAGGTAGCAGAGTTACATGATGGGGATTTTTTTTTCCAGTTGTGTAACTCTGCTACCGGTCAATAGAAAAATCACCCACCAAAGCCCCCTTGTAGATCGCTCCACACACAGCCCCTTGTAGATTGCTCCACACACAGCCCTTGTAGATAGCTCCACACACAGCCCCCTGTAGATAGCTCCACACACAGCCCCCCTGTAGATAGCTCCACACACAGCCCCCTGTACATAACTCCACACACAGCCCCCCTGTAGATAGCTCCAGATACAGCCCCCTGTAGATAGTGTCAGACACAGTCCCCCTGTAGATAGCTCCAGATACAGCCCCCCTGTAGAAAGTGCCAGGCACAGCCCCCCCTGTAGATAGCGCCAGATACAGCCCCTGTACATAGCGCCACACACAGCCCCCATGTACATAGCGCTACACACAGCCCCCTGTAGATAGCTCCAGATACAGCCCCCTGTAGATAGCTCCAGACACAGCCCCCTGTAGATAGCACCAGACACAGCCCCCCTGTACATAGCTCCACACACAGCCCCCTGTAGATAGTGCCACACACAGCCCCCCTGTAGATAGCTCCACACACAGCCCCCCTGTAGATAGCTCCAGACACAGCCCCCCAGTAGGTAGCGCAACACAACCCCCTTATATTTGTACCACAATGCCGCCAGAGCGGAGAGCGGTAGAGGTAACCGGCCCTACTGCTGCCACTCTCCGCTCTGCTTTGACGGCCCTCACCGTCAGAAAAAAGCAGGAGTCTTGCAGCGGCGTTCTCACTGGTGTCGATGCCGGCCCGGGAGTGAACCAGTCCAGTCACCTGACCGGTGAGGTCAGGTGACAGGCCAGGTGACTGTACTGGTCCACTCCCGTGCCAGCATCGATTCCAGTGAGAACACCGCCACAAGACTCCTGCCTTCTTCTGATCGCTGCTGCAGTCAGCAGCGATCAGCTGTTTTGATGCAGTGCCCAGCGGGACATTTTGCAGACCGACTGGGACGGCGGTGAGAAACCGGGACTGTCTCGCCGGATACGGGATGGTTGAGAGGTATGCACTATTATGGCATAATTTTAACATATATGTCATAAAAAGCTATTAAATGGATGCCTGTGGCATATGTCATACGGTGTCATCCGTCACCCATAGGCCCCTATGTTAAAAAAAACATATACAGCACAGTCCACTTATTCCATACCTCAAAAAAAAAAGGTATGCTGACGTAAACCAGCCAGAGGCCAAAAGGACACTATTTTGGCCTTTGTCAGGCTAATAGAGCACTATGGACACATTAACTTGTACATCAGAAGCTTTCCTGGCGTATATGCTTAAGATGAATCACAAGTGTGATATGAAGAGAGTGAACAGGTCCAGTTTTTGGTGCAACATGTAGAATTTACAGGACTTTTTTTCCCAGTGATGCTTGTTTATTAGATGTTGGATCTGGGGTAAATATACTGTACTATTAATCATTTTATGTAGGAAAAACCCTGGAAAACAAATGTTTGAGATCTGCCCCAGTAGGGAAAGAGGGCAGGCAGCAATGGGAGCTGCTAGAGGAAGAAGTTAAAGAGTTTTTATGGCTTTATGTAAATAAAAAGTATTAATTGTTTAATGAAACATTGCGCAACTCAAATTGTTTGATTCCTCGCAGTATAATGCCTCACCATTTTCTAAATCTCTGCTTGCAGTCAATGAATCTAAACCTGGGAACGTGTCCTAGAGAGCCGCGTATTTTTTGAGTCGCAGAATGCTTCTACTGCGGAATACAGCACACAAAACAACTATATAGACTGCAACACGGTTCCATATTGTGCCCCACATGGGCACGTTCAGACGTGGCAGAATTTTTCCGCTGCAAATGTTGGTGCATATTTGGGGCAATTACGCAACGAATCTGAACCAACATTTGCATATTTGACAGGTAATTCAGACGTTGCAGAAAACACAGCGGACTTGCCACATATTTCAGTTTTTGCTTTGCAAAGGCCGAAATCCGCAGTGAAATTCCGCTTCTGCTCCGCAACAGACAGTGCATGCTGCGGAGGGAAAATTCCGCACCGCAGCCTATGGTCCGCAGCAGAGTTTTCATCAACGTCTGAACTAACTTGCCTAAAAATGTATTGAAACAAATGTAAAAAACGGCCGCTGGAGAATTCCACTGCAATTCCGCCACGTCTGAACCTGCCCTAATTGTGGCCATGTTCAGAGACAAGAATGAAAAAAGGCCTTAACATTTCAGAGCCTTCTCTTTTATCAGGGATGCATTCATTTTATCATACATTTTAACTGACCGTCAGTTTTCTCGTGTGACTTCCCCATAAACATGTACGCTGTACGTCTGGGATATGTTATTTATTGATTGATTATTTTGTTGTTTATTAATAAAATGGCTGCTGTGGCCAATTTAATCCAAGAAAAATCTCTGTCATTATTGAGGGAATCCTGAGATGAATGGGTGATAATTGGTACAGCAGTATTAAAAGGTAGGTCCGAAAATACTCTATTATCCCCTGTCATGCGTATTATGAATGCGGTACGTTAGCTAGGCCTTGTCTCTTTTCACACGTAACTGTATAAAAAGATAGAGGGGTGCTCCCTAGTGCAATATTGTCAGACAAGAGGTCTTTTTATCATTGGTAACAATATGCACTAACCTGGTGACTTTATGCGCTCAATAGGCACAACACTACTGGGAGCCTTGGTTGTTATAGACCTGGGAGCCTGCTGCTGAGCCTCCTTGGAAATTCTTCTCTTTCTATTTTGGAGCTGGGGATGGCACCGGACAAAGGTAAATATCTCGCATAGATGCTTTTTTTAGGTGATGCCACTGTGTGCTCCATTTTGGGATCAGAACCATAGAAAATCAATAACAGGCAGAAGAATGGAGATATAATCCTCTTTATTATTTCTTCACATAAACCTAGCAGCAGTTGTATTATACACAGTCTGTTAGTAGCGGGACCTGTAGGTTTCTTTCATTGCACTACAATTACTAGTCACCCTGTCCTAAATGTAATGCACAAAAGTGTATGTACTGAATGTAGAGTGCACAAGCCTAAAACGAGATTACATCTAAACTGACCTGGAAACACCCTTTATCATGCTGTTTTATAAGGCTAGGGCAACATGGCAATTTTGGTTATGCGACATCAAGTCGCACACAAGTCACCATGTTGCAAATGAGTCACACACAATTCACATTGTAGTCTATGCTGGAAAAGTCCCGTGCAACTTGTGATCTGCAACCAAACTTTTCCATATTCACAATCACTACTTGCTATGTCGCATTGTGACATTGAGATCTTCATGTTGTGCCACCAATATTGCCATGTAGCTCTAGCCTAACCGTATATTCACATGCGGCAAATTTGTTGCAAAAATTTCTACAACTGTCTCATTCATCAAGACACGTCCTGCAGAAACAACATTCATATGTGCGGAACAGATTTTCAATTGCAGACATTTCTGCAATAAAATCTGCTGCATGTGACTGCACCCTAAGGGCATGCCCCCACGTGGCGGATTTCCTCCGCAACTGTCCGCATCAATGCCGCACCTAATCCGGGTTGCGGATTACGGCTGCGGATCTGCCCAAAATGTGCAGTAAATTGATGCGGACTAGCTGCTGCGGACTGCGGGAAAAGTGCTTCCCTTCTCTCTATCAGTGCAGGATAGAGAGAAGGGACAGCACTTTCCCTAGCGAAAGTAAACAAATTTCATACTTACCGGCCGTTGTCTTGGTGACGCGTCCCTCTTTCGGCATCCAGCCCTACCTCCCTGGATGACGCGGCAGTCCATGTGACCACTGCAGCCTGTGATTGGCTGCAGCCGTCACTAAGACTGAAACGTCATCCTGGGAAGCCGGACTGGAGACAGAAGCAGGGAGTTCTCGGTAAGTATGAACTTCTATTTTTTTGACAGGTTGCTGTATATTGAGATCGTAGTCACTGTCCAGGGTGCAGAAACAGTTACTGCCGATCGCTTAACTCTTTCAGCACCCTGGACAGTGACTATTTACTGACGTCTCCTAGCAACGCTCCCGTAATTACGGGAGCCCCATTGACTTCCTCAGTCTGGCTGTAGACCTAGAAATACATGGGTCCAGCCAGAATGAAGAAATGTCATGTCAAAAAAGCAAGACGCATCCGCAGCACACATAACATGTGCATGACAGCTGCGGACTTCATTGCGGAATTTAGAATCTCCATTGAAGTCAATGGGGAAATTCCGCCATGAGTCCGCAACCAGTCCGCCACTGCTCCGCAACAGACAGAGCATGCTGCGGACACCAAATTCCGCACCGCAGCCTATGCTCCGCAGCGGAATTTTACGCCTCGTCTAAACGAACACTTCTAAAGAGAAGTGGAAGGCAATGGAGAAACGGCTCCGCTGCGGATTAACGCTGCGGAGTGTCCGCAGCGGAATTTAAGTGAAATTCCGCCACGTGTGAACCCAGCCTAAGGGTATGTTCACACGCTAGACTAAAAACGTCTGAAAATACGGAGCTGTTTTCAGGCGAAAACAGCTCCTGATTTTCAGACGTTTTTGTAGCAACTCACGTTTTTCGCAGCGTATTTTACGGCCGTTTTTGGAACTGTTTTTCAATGGAGTTAATGAAAAACGGCTCCAAAAACGTCCCAAGAAAGGTCCTGCACTTCTTTTGACGAGCCGTCATTTTACGCGCCGTATTTTGACAGTGATGCATAAAATTAAGGCTCGTGGGAACAGAACACCGTAAAACCCATTGCAAGCAATGGGCAGATGTTTGTAGACGTCATGGAGCCGTCTTTTCAGGCATAATTCGAGGCGTAAAACGCTCAAATTACGTCTGAAAATAGGCCATGTGAACATACCCCAATGCTGGGTTCCCACGTAGCGTAAACGCTGCAGAATTTCCGCAATAGAATACTGTGCGGAAATTCTGCAGCATTTACAGTAGCAGCAAAGTGAATGAGATTTAGAAAATCTCATGCCCACACTGCGGGAAAAAAAAAGCACAAATTTTAGTGCGGAAAGTGTTCTGAGGTGCGTGCGTGTTCTGTACGGAGATGCTGCGTGTTTGGCCCATAAACTTCAATAGAGAGCAGAAATTCCGCAACAGATTTATGTTGTTGCGGTTTTACAGCGTTTACGCAGCGGAAATGCAGTAAAAACCGCTGGAAAGCCGCACGTGCACATATACTTTGCTATAACCAATGTTTAACACGAACTACGCAGGTAAAACCGCTGCGGGAAAATGCAGCGTTTCTGCAGCAAAATGAGCAGGGAAAATGCACTATTTGGTGCGGATTTCTGTAACAGATTTACCAGCATTTTTCTAGAGATTCTGCTGCAGATTTTCTGTTGCTGAAAATCTGCAGCGTATCCTGTGTGTGGGAGCATAGCCTAAGGTTGGGTTCCCACACTGAAGATTTGCTGAAGATTTTGCATGCATATTTTTTGCCAAAACCAGGAAAGGAACCTAAAAGGAAAAATATATATAGAAAGGCCTTAGGGCATGCCCACACGTAGCAGAATTGCTCTGGAATTCCGCTGTGGACAGTCCGCAGCGGAAATCCGCAGCTTTCATGTTTTTCCATTGCCTTCCACAGCTTTGTGGTTGGGTTCGTTTACACGTTGCGGACAATTCCGCTGCGTAGCATAGGCTGAGGTGCGGAATTTGGTGCCCGCAGCATACAATGGTTGATGCGGACGTGTAGCGGACTTGTTGCGGACTCATTGGCAATGAAGTCCGCAGATGTTATGTGTGCTGCGGAGCGTATTGGTTTTACTAACATGACATTTCTTCATTCTGGCTGGACCTATGTATTTCTAGGTCTACAGCCAGACTGAGGAAGTCAATGGGGCTCCCGTAATTACGCGTGACTACGTGTGTGCACGTTGCTAGGCGACGTCAGTAAATAGTCACTGTCCAGGGTGCTGAAAGAGTTAAGTGATCGGCAGTAACTGTTTCAGCACCCTGTACAGTGACTACCGATCACAATATACATCAACCTGTAAAAAAAATAGAAGTTCATACTTACCGAGAACTCCCTGCTTCTTCCTCCAGTCCGGCTTCCCAGGATGACGTTTCAGTCTAAGTGACGGCTGCAGCCAATCACAGGCTGCAGCGGTCACATGGGCTGCCGCGTCATCCAGGGAGGTCAGGCTGGATGCCGAAAGAGGGACGGGTCACCAAGACAACGGCCGGTAAGTATGAAATTATTTTACTTTCACTAGGGAAAGTGCTGTCCCTTCTCTCTATCCTGCACTGATAGAGAGAAGGGAAGTACTTTCACCTCAATACACAACGGCTAGTCCGCATCAATTTAATGCCCATTTTGGGCAGAGCCACAACAGAATCTGCAACGCAGATTATGTGCGTCATTGATGCGGACAGTTGCGGAAAAAATACGCCACGTCTGGGCATGCCCTTATAGGCCTCCTCCCCTGGTTCAAATTCTGGTTTTGGCTAAAATAAACGCATGCACAATCTGCAGCAAATCTACACTGTGGGAACCCAACCTAAGGCTACATGCATACGTTCCGTATTTTGCAGCGGAAAATATGCAGCAAAACCACAGGACACTGCAAGAAATTAGCAGGAAAAAGATGCAATTTTTTAGGTGCATATTTGATGTGCTTTTTATGTTTTGATGCATAAATCGCAGCGTTTTCATGCTGCGGGTTTTGCTGCGTATTTCTGTAGAACTACATGGATAAAATTTGCAAGCGGAAAAATACTGCAGCGTGGACATGAGATTCCCTGGAATCTCATTGTCTATGCTGGTACTGTATTAAGCTGCGATTTTGACGCACGTATTACAAATACGTGAGGCAAAACTGCAGATAATACGCATCGTGCCCATTGACCCTTAGGGTATGTGCACACGATAACTGCATTTACGTCTGAAATTACGGAGCTGAATTTCAGACGTAAATGCATGTACTGGCGTTTTTCGCCGCAT
Source organism: Rhinoderma darwinii (assembly GCF_050947455.1). NCBI lineage: Eukaryota > Metazoa > Chordata > Amphibia > Anura > Rhinodermatidae > Rhinoderma > Rhinoderma darwinii. The sequence continues at coordinate 72,665,093 of NC_134689.1, forward strand.
CTTTTACGGACGTAATTTGTAGCTGTTCTTCATTGAAGTCAATGAAAAACGGCTCCAATTACGTCCCAAGAAGTGTCCTACACTTCTTTGACGAGGCTGTAATTTTACGCGCCTTCTTTTGACAGCGACGCGTAAAATGACAGGTCGTCGGCACAGAACATCGTAAGACCCATTGAAAGTAATGGGCAGATGTTTGCCGACGTATTGGAGGCGGTTTTTCAGACGTAATTCGAGACGTAAAGCGCCTCCAATACGTCTGAAAATAGGTCGTGTGAACCCAGCCTAAGGGTATGTTCACAGGACAGCGCAAAAACTTCTGAAAATACGGAGCTGTTTTCAAGGGAAAACAGCCCCTGATTTTCAGACGTTTTTTTGAGCAACTCGCGTTCTTCGCGTTTTCGCGCCGTTTTTTACGACCGTTTTTGGAGCTGTTTTCATTGATGTCTATGAGAAAACGGCTCCAAAAACGTCCCAAGAAGTGTCCTGCACATCTTTTGACGAGGCTGTAATTTTACGCGCCGTATTTTGACAGCGACGCGTAAAATGACAGGTCGTCGGCACAGTACATCGTAAAGCCCATTGAAAGTAATGGGCAGATGTTTGCCGACGTATTGGAGCCGTTTTTTCAGACGTAATTCGAGGCGTAATATGCCACCATTACGTCTGAAAATAGGTCGTGTGAACCCAGCCTCAGCAGTAAAACTGACCCATTACAAACAGATATCTGAAGTATACTGGGAAGCACAGTGATCTTTACTCTGTCTGTACTTATTTATCTGTACTTTAGCAATACCTGTCATTTTTCAAAACAAGACACATTTGTTCTAGTCACATACATGTATAAACATGTTAGTATTGTTGTTTCTTAGAACTATGATTTTCCCCTAGGGCGTTACCCATTCATGTTCTGCTACAAACTATATTAAAATGAAATCACGTGGGAAAACAGTTTTAAAAAATGCTGAATTTGAATTACATCTGAAGCACTTCTGGATTTTCATTAGACTTTGCTGACATTTAACCCGTTAGTGACCACCAATTCGCCTTTTCATGGCGGCCACTAATGGACTTTACTCCGATGCATACACCTTTTCACAGCGCTGCAACGGAATAAATAAACAGAGCAGGGAGCCATTAAATCTCCCTGCTCTCAGCTACCTTCAAATACGCTACGCAGCACACATAACATCTGCGGACTTCATCACGGAATTTTGACTCTCCATTGAAGTCAATGGAGAAATTCCGCAATGAGTCCGCAACAAGTCCGCTACACGTCCACAACAACTAGTATATGCTGCGGACACCAAATTCCGCACCGCAGACTATGGTCCGCAGCGGAGTTTTCAGCAACGTGTAAACGAACCTCACTAAAAAGCTGTGGAAAGCAATGGAGAAACGTGTACGCTGCGGATTTCCGCAGCGTACTGTCCGCAGCGGAATTCCAGAGCAATTCCACCACGTCTGGTCATGCCCTAAGAACCAAGTATTAAGTACCCCTTAAATACTAAGCCTATTTTGAAGTAAAATCCTGAAGGAATTATTTGGGTTTTGCGTCGCTACATTCAGAGAACCACAACTTTTTTATTTTTCCATCAACAAAGCCATATGAGGTGTTTTTTTTGCAGAACGAGTGGTATTTTAAGTAAAGGGGTTGTCCAGTACCAATCCGCGTTAATCCGCAGCGGAGCCGTTTCTCCATTGCCTTCCACTTCTTTTTAGTAGGCTTCGTTTAGACGTGGCTGAAAATTCCGCTGCGAAGCATAGGCTGCGGTGCGGAATTTGGTGTCCGCAGCATACAATGGATGTTGCGGACCAGTGGCGGACTGGTTGCGGACTCATTGCGGAAGTTCTCCATTGACTTCAATGGAGATTCTAAATTCCGCAATGAAGTCCGCAGATGTCATGCACATGTTATGTGTGCTGCGGATGCGTCTTGCTTTTTTGACATGACATTTCTTAATTCTGGCTGGACCTATGTATTTCTAGGTCTACAGCCAGACTGAGGAAGTCAATGGGGCTCCCGTAATTACGGGAGCGTTGCTAGGAGACGTCAGTAAATAGTCACTGTCCAGGGTGCTGAAAGAGTTAAGCGATCGGCAGTAACTGTTTCTGCACCCTGGACAGTGACTACCGATCCCAATATACAGCAACCTGTAAAAAAAATAGAAGTTCATACTTACCGAGAACTCCCTGCTTCTGTCTCCAGTCCGGCTTCCCAGGATGACGTTTCAGTCTAAGTGACGGCTGCAGCCAATCACAGGCTGCAGCGGTCACATGGACTGCCGCATCATCCAGGGAGGTCGGGCTGGATGCCGAAAGAGGGACGCGTCACCAAGACAACGGCCGGTAAGTATGAAATTCTTTTACTTTCACTAGGGAAAGTGCTGTCCCTTCTCTCTATCCTGCACTGATAGAGAGAAGGGAAGCACTTTTACCGCAGTTCGCAGCAGCTAGACCACATCAATTTACTGCACATTTTGGGCAGATCCGCCGCAGAATCTGCAACGCAGATTCTGTGCGGCATTGATGCGGACAGCTGCGGAGGAAAACTGCCACGTGGGGCCATGCCCTAATAGAAAGTAAATTTTTTTTTTTTACTCTGCACTTTTTTTTCTAATAAACTTTATTAACATTTATTTAACTATTTATTCAGTCCCACTGGGGAACATCACAATGGGATCTTCTGATCGCTGATATAATGCTTTGGTATACTTTGTATAATAGACAGGTAATCTATAAGGCCTCATGCACATGGCCCGCAAGCCGCATTTTCAAAGTATGGGAGCACGGCCCGTAAAACACGAAAAGTAGGACATGCTCCATAATTCCCGGCACAGTTCTACGGCATGGACACCCTTCTGTAGCGATACGGAAAGGTGTCCGCAGCAAATAGAACCGGGCAGGTCCGTAATTGTGGACCGTATTGTGGTCCGCAATTACGGATATTTTTTACGGTCGTGTGCAAGGGGCCTTAGGCCGTGCTTCTGGCATGGCCTATTAGGCACTCAGGCATAGCGGCCCTTTGTTAGGCACCTGGCTGCCATGGCAAACCATCAGCCAATTGGTGACAGAGGGAGCCCCCTGTCTCTCTTAAACCACTTAAATGCAGTGGTCGCAATTGAACGCGGCATTTAAGGGTTAAACGATCAAGATCAGAGTTATCTCCAATCCCTGCTCCTGGCACTGCGAAATCACCATGATGTAACTGTGCATCACGGTGGCTTAAGCCAAACCATGATGCACAGTTACATCACAGTGACTTAAGCAATTAACTAAAGCGCACCTCTCAGCAGCGTGATTATTATATGTTTTGTGATTAGTGCACTAAGCAGACGAAAAAAAAATTTGGATCACATTTGTCTTTTCAGTGCAGGCAGCTGCCACTGCAAAGACTGGCATATGTCTGGCATACATATAGTGGATACTCACAGAGAACAGGGCTTTTTCTATCTTTACTTGAGCTACTTGGCTGAACAAACATTATATGTGTTCGAACCTGGGCAGTCACTTCCCTGCAAGTCTTTTTAGTAACAGTGCGCATGAGTATATTGCCACATTGCCCCTGCTTTTAAGAGTAAAAATTGGTAAAAAGCAAGCTGCCCCTTAAGGTATGTTCACACGGCTAAACGAAAAACGTCCGTAAAATATGGAACTGTTTCCAAGGGAAAACAGCCTCTGATTTTCCGCCGTTTTGTATTCATTAAGCGTTTTTTGATGCGTTTTAATGTGTTTCTATTGAGAAAATGAAAGACGGCTCCAAAAACGGCTCAAGAAGTGACATGCACTTCTTTTTTACAGGGCGTTTTTTACATGCCGTTTTTACAAGCGGCCGCGTAAAAAAACGCCTCGTGGGAACGAAACACAGTTTCTCCCATTGAAATAAATGGGCAGATGTTTGGAGGCGTTCAGCATACCCTAATTCTTTAATGAACTTTTAACCATTCAGGTGTTGTTTGGTATTATTGCTGCCAGCGTAGTGATAGGTGTGACTTAGCTCTTGGGCCACAATGAAAAATCTGTAACAGAACCCCCAACTATTATGTGTAACTTACAGTACTGGTCATTTCAGGGCACAGTGACTTATTGAACCCTCTTAGTCTCCAGAAACCAGGTGCGACCGCAGCCTCTGCACCCAATATAGTTACGCCCTTGCCTTTCTATTTTGGTCTAATGACCTGAACCAAAAGAATTATAGTGATCACTGGTTCAGTTTATTTGTGTTATTAGAACCGGGGTCAGGCTGAGATATGGGTCCATAATACAGCTGCAAGGATGCATAGAATCAGTGGCATAGCTATAGGGCTTCCGTTGCCACACAGCGCTGACCACGCTGGTCGTGATATGAAGTGACGTCGTCGCGCCTGTCTGTGCCGAGTCACTCACAGCACAATGCAGAGGAGGAGAAGGATCTCCTCCACTCGTCGTGGGAACGGGGATGGGTAAGTAGTTATGTTATTATTTCTCTATAATGCACATATGGGGGCATTATACTGGGTATGGGAGGGGGCTGATATGGTGGCTGCTAAGGGAGCATTATGCTGTATGGGGGTTTTATACTGTATGGGGCAGCTATGGGAGGCATTATACTGTATGAGGGGCATTATACTGTATGGGGGCATTATAATGTATGGGGCAGCTGTGGGGGGCATTATATTGTATAGGGGCATTATACTATATGGGGACATTATACTATACGGAGAGAATTAAACTGTATGTAGGCAGCTATGGGTGGCATTATACTGTGGGGGCAGCTATGGGGGCATTATACTGTGTGGGGGCAACTATGGGAGCATTATACTGTATGGGGAGCAGCTATGGGGGCATTATACTGTGTGTGAGGGGCAGCTATAGAGAGCATTATACTGTGTGGTGGCATTACACTGTGGGGGCAGCTATGGGGGGCATTATACTATGGGGCCATTAAACTGTGGGGGCAGCCATTGGGAGGTATTATACTGTGGGGGCAGCTATGGGGAGCATTATACTGTGGTGGTCAGCTAAGCTTGGCATTATACTGTATGGGGGCAGCTATGGGGGCATTATACTGTTTTGGGGCAACTATGGGGAGCATTATACTGTGTGGGGGCATCCATGGGGCTGTCGGGCTAGGCATGCGCAGGGGTCTGGTGGTGATTGGGAGGGATAGGGAGGGCCCAAGTTGAATTCTTGCACCGGGGCCCATGACCCTTTAGTTACGTCCCTGAATAGAATGCAATAAATAGAGATCCCAGACCAAAACCCCTAAACTAATACAGAATCTATAGATACTCACCTCTCCTTGCAGTCCTATTCACTTCCAGATGTGGCAGCAGACAACTTCTTGAAGACCACAAGAACAAGGAGAGATGAGTATATTGTCAAAATGTAGGGCACCTGGGAGACTTGTCTGCTTTTCCAGGAGTCCGGGAGGTCTTAACTTTTTCCAGAAATCTCCTGGACTTTCCAAGAGTATTGTCAAATATGCATGTTAGGGGGATTGGGGGCAACAGCAAGGGAAGGGGGAGCAGGTGCCCCTTAGTAAGTGTCCTGTATTAGTGTTAGTTAAGCTGGCTATGCACATTAGATGTTTGTCATTCTAACCTGATTTTAGGGGGGCTGGCCGACAATCGAATGTGTATGGCGATGTCCCCGACAGCAGATGTCAAGGGAGAGAAGGGTCAACATGCCTGATCCTTTTATTTGTAGCGGATAAGCTGTTTCCAGAGGATCTGGAAGTGCCTCTCTCCCTTCTCCCTATTGAAAACACATGCACGCTCGGCCTAGCTGAGCATGCATGTGTACGGGGGAGTTGGGAGGACTAGCTGCCAAACTCCACTGGCAGCAGCTTATCTGATACGAAAAAAGGATCGGACATGTTGAAAATTTATCTATCTATCTATCTATCTATCTATCTATCTATCTATCTATCTATCTATCTATCTATCTATCTATCTATCTATTCTATCTAAAGTTTATTTTTTTAAATCCTAAATTCTGTGCTGATTAATTTCTGCATACAGTGTTATGAGGCTTTCTTTACATGGAGGAAAATTCAGATGGAAATTTGCGTAAATTCCTTTTTTTAAATGCCTCCTTTATTTAAATAGGAATCCTCCGATGTTCAGAAATTTCAGTGACAGGAATTGAAAACCGCGTTGTTGAAAAGGAGTGGCATGTCACTTCTTGATGCAGATTCCGCAGTGTATTCCGTGCAAAATCAGCATCACGCAGCAACGTACAGGTTAGCGCCATTGACTTGGGCTAATCTGCATGCAGAAACGTGGCAGTTTTTACTGAAAAACCACTGCAGAAATCTGAAGGCCAGCATCAATTCCTGCTGCAGAATCTCTGCCATTTTTTTTTTTCACCTGGAAAAATCCTCCATGTGAACAAGGACTGATTGAGATGTATGCTGTGCACTTCAAAGCTCCTTCTAGTGGCAGCTGAATGAAAGTCAGCATGTTATCTTTTATCCAGGATTTCAAAATTTAGGGCCTTCGCTTAGAATAGGCTATCAATATTAGATGTGTGGGGATCCGATTCTCGACACTCCCGCTGAACAGCTGTTTGAAGTGGCTTTGCAAGGTATTGCAGCGCTGTCCCAATCACTTTAATGGGACAGTGTGCAAGTAAGGGTATGTGCACACACACTAATTACGTCCGTAATTGACGGACGTATTTTGGCCGCAAGTCCCGGACCGAACACAGTGCAGGGAGCCGGGCTCCTAGCATCATACTTATGTACGATGCTAGGAGTCCCTGCCTCGCTGCAGGACAACTGTCCCGTACTGTAATCATGTTTTCAGTACGGGACAGTAGTTCCACGGAGAGGCAGGGACTCCTAGCATCGTACATAAGTATGATGCTAGGAGCCCGGCTCCCTGCACTGTGTTCGGTCCACTACTTGCGGCCGAAATACGTCCGTCAATTACGGACGTAATTAGTGTGTGTGCACATACCCTAAGAAAGGAAAGAAACATGTAAATATCTAGAGGCTGCAGAGCTTCTATGATTGATGTGGCCCCTTCAAACAACTGATCGGCAGGTGTGCCAAGAGTCGAACCCCCCACCAATCTAATATTTATGGGCCAATCGAAGGCTAGGCCATCAATTTTTAAATCCTGCATTACCCCTGTAAATCAATGTCTATTAAGGGAATTTGCAGCCCTGTATCTGCTATAAAGATCTATTGAGGATGTGTTCACACACCTGTAATCTCTTGCGGATTTTTGATGCGGATTTCACTCATTGCGCGAAATCTGCAGTTACACCTACATTAAAATCCGCAACAAATCTGCACGTAACAAATATGAATTTTGTTGCAGATTTTAGTCCAGATTTCCAAGCTGGTTCCACAGTGTATTTTTACACTGTATGTGATTCCATATTAAGACATTAATCAGCCCTTAATTTTACAGAAGTGTGCAGTTAAAGAATTTGCAGTTATGGGGCATTTAGCAATATTCTACAATTACCTATTTTCAAACTGTGTAAGTGGACGTTTTATATATATATATATATATATATATATATATATAGATATATATATATATATATATATATATATATATATATATATATATTTATTTTTTTCTATGCTATAAAATGCCAATACACTTCTTACATGTATATACTGTATTTGCTGCATATATAGAGCAATAGTCTTTATATGGCAGCACAATGGTCCATAGTAGTTGTCGAAACACTGACATTGCACATGTTAAACAGTCATTAAGGCGCTGAACATAATCAGTCGAATTTCTGTGTATATACTTGTAAATATATAAGTTGAACTTGTATAATTATTGCACAGGCAAAACCAGAAAAACAGGTTAAACTTGTATTCCACTCACAAGTCTATTCATTGTAAACAGATATCTATCGATACTATTGAGAAATGCCTGCAGGAACATTTTGTGACACATTGATTGATTATATTGATTGATTACAAAATAATTATCAGTCTGAGTCAGACCATGAACACAAAATAGCTGAAAAAGCATAATTATTTGTAGCATCTATATAAAATAAAAATAATCACTTTTACAACAACTATGGCCATTTAATGTGCTTCAGCGGAATTAATGTGTTACTTGCATCCATTCATTAACCCATCAAGAATGAGAGTTACAAGAGATACAAAAGCATATAAGGGCAAGTACTATCATTATCATTGTAAAAAATAATAATCTATGGTATATACTAGTAGTTACATAGTACAGTTTAAAAAAAATACATACAGCCATCAAGTTCTAAGTTAGGATAAGTAATAGGGTGCAGATAAAATACAGAAAATTACAACAAATATTTATTTGGAGACAAAATCTGTTTGCTAATAAATTACATTACTAACCTCAATAAAATGTTTAATTTCACTTACAGTACTGGTATTAGTGGTACTGATATTAGTACTGGTAGTAGCAGCCTCAGAAAAATTCCTATTGAAAAGTAAAAAGTATTCACTTGATGAGCATTACAGTGAGAGCATTAAAAGCATAATACAGTAAATAAAGAATAAAAAAATTAAGAAAACATCAAATAAAGTGTTACATTGCTGGAATGTGATTTTCACATTTTCTTTAACCCCTTTACTACTGCCATACGGCTATATACGTTCCAACTGCAGATGCCCCGTGCAGTTGTCACGTATATAAATGTTGGCAGCCTGGAATGGGGTTTAAAGGGAACCTGTCACCAGCATTTTAGCTATAAAGCCAGTAATACCTGGTGAAAGTGGGTGAAAAATCATTGTCATCTAAGCTATAAATATGTTCTAAGTAAGCTCTGTAGCTTTAGTATTCCGTTTTTCAGTGGTCCCACGCCGTATGCAAATGAGCAGAAAAGAGTCAAATCTTCATCTGAAAAGAGTCAGGTTTTCATTCCTCCAGCATCTCAGAGTGGACTCCACCTCCTTCTTTTTGATTGACAGCTCCTTAGCCAGTCAGGGCCGGACAGGTGGTGGCAGTGGGCGTGGTTAAGAAGCTGCATCCCAGAGGGAAAAATAATTACCATAAAAGGCGGGAAAAGTTTAAACGACTATATTTACTGACAGAGGAGGACTTCAGGAAAGAAGAGAACAGGAACGAACTCTGGACAGCTGCGGCCATTGAGGGGTCAGGCGAGTTTAACAGGTAAGATGTTGATGACAGGATCCCTTTAATAAGTGCAGTGCTGCTTCATTGTGAGCAGCACTGCACTCTCATGTCTGCTTGGGTTTTAAGATCCCTGAAATACACCCCCCCCCCCACTGTAGATAGTGGCACACACAACCCCCGCAAATCCCCCTGTAGATAGCGCCACCTAAGCTCCCTCTAGGAGTGGAATCCTCAGCCAACACCCTGGCCACGGATTCCCCTCCTAGAGGTAGCCCCCGACGTCTCAACATCCCCGCTGTAAATAGTTCCTGTAGATAGCAACCCCCCTATCTACAGCGCCACCTAAACTCCCACTAGGAGCGGAATCCCCGGTGTCGGATCGCTCTGTGCCGGGGATTCCACTTCTAGAGAGAGCCCCTGGCGTCACTATCCATATATGGATAAAAAAAGATGAGGCAGCACTACCAAATATTTGGATAGAGATCCTTTTATTCCATGTGTGTGCAACGTTTCAGCTCAGTGTGAGCCTTTCTCACACTGAGCTGAAACGTTGCACACACATGGCATAAAAGGATCTCTATCCAAATATTTGGCAGTGCTGCCTCATCTTTTTTTGTCCTGATTGAGGGGTCACTCTTGGACTGTGACCTAGGAGGCGTGCACCCACTTTAGAAAAATTATCCTGTGCTGCTGATTTGCATCCATCCATATATGGATAGTGACGTCAGCGCACTCTCTAAGAGCGGAATCCCCAGCCGACATTCTGAACGGGGATTCCGCTACTGGAGAAGCCCCAGCGTCACTATCCATATATGGACAGTGACGTCAGGGCTCTCTCTCTAGGAGCGGAATCCCCGGCCGACATTCTGACCGGGGATTCCACTACCGGAGATGAAGTCCGCAGATGTTATGTGTGCTGCGTAGCGTATTTGTTTTACGAACATGGCATTTCTTCATTCTGGCTGGACCTATGTATTTCTAGGTCTACAGCCAGACTGAAGCCCCATGCACACTAACGTAAAAACGCCCGTAATCACGGGCCGTTATTACGGCACGGGCAGGCACATAGAAGTCAATGGGGCTCCCGTAATTACGGATGACTATGTGTGTGCACCCGTAATTACGGGAGCGTTGCTATGCGACGTCAGTAAATAGTCACTGTCCAGGGTGCTTAAAAAGTTAAACGATCGGCAGTAACTGTTTCAGCACCCTGGACAGTGAGTTCCGATCACAATATACATCAACCTGTGAAAAAAATTGAAGTTCCTACTTTCCGAAAACTCCCTGCTTCTTCCTCCAGTCCGGCCTCCCGGGATGACGTTTCAGTCCAAGTGACGGCTGCAGCCAATCACGGGCTGAAGCGATCACATGGACTGCCGCGTCATCCAGGGAGGTCGGGCTGGATGTCAAGAGAGGGACGTGTCACCAAGGCAATGGCCGGGTAAGTATGAATTTCTTTTACTTTTACTAGGGAAAGGGCTGTCCCTTCCCTCTATCCTGCACTGATAGAGAGAAGGGAAGTAATTTTACCTCAATACGAAATGGTTAGTCCGCATCAATTTAATGCCCATTTTAGGCAGAGCCGCAACAGAATCTGAAACGCAGATTATGTGCGGCATTGATGTGGACAGTGGCGGAAGAAATACGCCATGTCTGATCATGCCCTAAAACCACCAGCAGTGCAGAAGATACTTAATCTCAAGCGCCAATATAAATGTTTAAAAGGGGGTGGGGACAAAAGTTAATGACAAACCTATTGTATGATATTATATCGTTTTTGTTAAATATAAGGAATTAAAAAAAATATCAAAAGACAAAGTATATCATTCGAGAACCAAAAACCAATGTTAAATGTTATTATGTATTCTGGTGTGTGAGTCTTCACCTGAATTGTAAACTCATTGGCTACGCTGTATGCTACACTTTTTAAAATACAAGATAACACTTTTTTTCATTTGTCACTCTCTACCTAAAGCGACATTTAAATAGGTACTGCACTTTGAATAAACTTTGCATAAATCAATAGTATAAGCGAATATAAGAAACAATGTAATATATCATAGGAAAAAGAGGGAGAAGAGAGAGAGAGAGAGAAGAGAGAGAGCACACGCAGATGTAGTGCAGCTGCTTAGGGTATGTTCACACAAACTATTTTCAGACGTAATTCAGGCGTTTTACTCCTCGAATTACGCCTGAAAAAACGGCTCCAAAACGTCTGCAAACATCTGCCCATTGAATTCAATGGGTTTTACGATGTTCTGTTCAGACGAGGTGTATTTTTACGCGTCGCTGTCAAAAGACGGCGCGAAAGAAGACGCACGCCTCAAAGAAGTGCATGTCACTTCTTGGGACGTAATTGGAGCCGTATTTCATTGACTCCATTGAAAAACAGCTCCAATTACGTCCGTAATGTACGCCGCGAAAAATGCGTGCACTTGCAAAAGCGTCTGAAATTCAGGAGCTGTTTTCGCCTGAAAACAGCTCCGTAATTTCAGACGTATTTTGTTATGACGTGTGAATATACCCGGATAGTAAGATTTTTATCTCACCTCAGTGGTGGATTCTCAGTTACACTGCTCATTACTGCTGTATAATCTCCTCCATGATGCTGCAGCTTCTATATACAGTAGTGTTAAAAAAAAAAAATATCAGTGCAACATAATTAACCCAATTAATCAATATTTTTGGTAGAAGTGATATTTCCACATAGCAAATAATTGACTTGTAAGTGTAGTAGAGTAGAACAACAAAAAAACGGAGCCAACCATTAGGACATACATGCCGCTCATTCTGAGTAATTGAATCATTTATTGAAAGGGGCTTGTACAAAATAATAGCAGTAAGGCATTAAATTAGTGAAGTCATTCATTCTGTCCAATAACTGTGTCAATTTTGATCCTTATTTAAGGTAGGAGGGTGACAAATGTTGCACAAGTTGGTTATGGTGCATTTCCTTCTGAAATACTGGGGGAAATGGGCGTTCCAGACATTGTTCTATTGAAAAACTTACTTTGAATAAAAAGTTGATTGGAGAGGGAAAAACATATAGATAAGTGCAGCAAATTATAGTCAGTGCAGCTAAAATGATCTCAATGCCTTGAAGTGGCAGAAGGAAGCTACTGTTCGAATGGATCGAAGAATAGCCAAAATGGCAAAGGCTCAGCCTATGATCACCTCCAGAAATTTTAAATAAGATCTGAAGTTACCAGTGGGTACTGCTACAATCAGAAGACGATTAATTGAAGCCCATTTACCAGAAATGACTCCCTGCAAAGTAACGTTTTTGAAAAAAAGACATGTCCTGAATAGGTTTCAATTTTTCAAGGAACACATTGACTGGTCATAAGAGAAATGGCGCAACATTTTGTGCACTGATTAAAGCAAAATTGTTCTTTTTTGGATCTAGTGTCCGCAGACAGTATGTCAGATGACACCTGAGCACTGCATTCAAGCCACAGTACACTGTGAACATAGTAAAGCATGGTGCTGAAAAAAATCATGATATGGGGATGTTTCTCATACCATGGTGTTGTCCCTATTTATCACATACAAGGGATCATGGTTCAGTTTTAATATATCAAAATACTTGAGGAGATCATGTTGCCCTATGCTGAAGGAGAAATGCCCTTGAAATGGGTGTTTCAACACGACAATGACACAAAACACACCAGTAAGCGAACAACATCTTGGTTACAAACAAACAGGACTGAGGTAACGTCCCCAGCCCAATTCCCTGACCTCAATCCCATAGGGAACTTGTGGGGTGACATCGAAAATGCAGTTTATGAGGCAAAACCCAAAAATGCAGAGGAACTGTGGAATGTAATCCAATCTTCCTGGACTGGAATACCCGTTCAGAGGGGCCAGAAGTTGGTCGACTTCATGCAACACAGATGTCAAGCAGTTCTCAGAAACAATGGTTATGCCACTAAATATTAGTTCAGTAAAGTGAAATCTGAAACATTTTTTCAGTTTTTACATTAAATTTTTGAGTTATTAACCCCTTCCTGCTCGTGGACGTACTATTAGGTCATAGCTGTATCGTTCGTGCTCCATGACCTAATAGTACGTCTCGGGAGTAACGGCCGTTTCGGCCGTCCTCCCGACACATACAGGAGCTGTGACAGCTGCTGTCTCATACAGCAGCTGTCACAGCTCCTACAGCAGGGACCGATCGCTGTGTCCCCGCTGATTAACCCCTTAAAAGCTGCGTTTATAGAGATCGCAGCTTTTTAGGGGTTAAGCTGCCATCGCCGGCCTGCTACACGATAGCGGCCGGCGATGGTGACTATGGCAACCGGACACCAAACAATGGCGTCCGGCTATGCCGTAGACGGAAGCCTAGTGGGTCCTGACAACGTCAGGACCCACTATGCTTGCTGTCAGTGAGTAGCTGACAGTTCTAATACACTGCACTACGCATGTAGTGCAGTGTATTAGAATAGCGATCACGGCCTCCTGCCCTCAAGTCCCCTAGTGGGACAAAGTAATAAAGTAAAAAAAAAGTTAAAAAAAGATGTGTAAAAATAAGAAAATAAAAGTTTTAAAAGTATTAAAAGTAAAAATCCCCCTTTTTACCTTATCAGTCATTTATTATTAATAAAAATATATAAACAAACAAATAAACTATACATAATTGGTATCGCCGCGTCCGTAACGGCCTGAACTACAAAATTATTTCGTTATTTATCCCGCGCGGTGAACGCCGTAAAAGAAAATAATAATAAACCGAACCACAATCACAATTGTTTGGTCACTTCACCTCCCAAAAAATGGAATAAAAAGTGATCAAAAAGTCGCATGTACCGAAAAATGGTACTGATCGAAACTACAGTTCGTTACGCAAAAAATAAGTCCTCGCACGGCTTTATTAATTGAAAAATAAAAACGTTCTGGCTCTTAGAATAAGGTAACACAAAAAGTGAATGATTTTTTACAAAACGTATTTTATTGTGCAAACGCCATAAGACATAAAAAAAACTATAAACATCTGGTATCGCCGTGATCGTATCGCCCCGCAGAATAAAGTTAATATGTCATTTATAGCGCACGGTGAATGCTGTAAAAAAAATAGAATAAAAAAACAATAGTAGAATTGCTGTTTTTTAGTCACCACGCCACCTAAAAATAGAATAAAAACTAATCAAAAAGCTGCATGCACCCCAAGAAAACTACAATGGATTCCTCAAGGGGTCTAGTTTCCAAATTGGGGTCACTTTTGGGGGGTTTCCACTGTTTTGGCACCACAAGACCTCTTCAAACCGGACATGGTGCCTAATAAAAAAGAGGCCTCAAAATCCACTAGGTGCTCCTTTGCTTCGGAGGCCGGTGCTTCAGTCCATTACCGCCCGAGGGCCACATGTGGGATATTTCTCTAAACTGCAGAATCCGGGGAATAAGTATTAAGTTGCGTTTCTCTGATAAATCCTTTTGTTTTATAAAAAAAAAGGTATAAATAGGATTTTCTGACAAAAAAAAAATTTCAATTTCACCTCTACTTTTCTCTAAATTTCTGTGAAACGCCTAAAGGGTTCATAAACTTTCTAAATGCTGTTGTGAATACCTTGAGGGGTCTAGTTTCTAAAATGGGGTATTTGATAGGGGTTTCTAATATATGGGCCCCTCAAAGCAACTTCAGAACTGAACTGTAATCTAAAAAATAAATTAATGAGGCAATACTTCGCTTCTTACATTATACTGATAATGAGCCGTGCCCACCCCGAGATGACCCCAGTTTTGACCGTTTGTATAAACGGAGACCCCTATTAGACCGTTTCAGTGCCCGGTTTTCCCAAGCATACAACCCTGACAAGTGTATTTCTATTGATGAGTCCCTGGTACATTTTAAAGGGAGGGTTCAATTCCACGAGTACCTGCCGGGTAAGAGGGCAATATGTAGTTGTGTTCAGATGGCACTGGTTTCTTTTGGGTGCTCGAGGTAGGGTCCCAACCCGGGTATAGGTTAAGAATTTGTAGTCGGCACACCTTGCTTGTGTTACAAAAATATATATCTTTATTGGATGGATGCCAGAGGCTACATGTGCGACGTCGACATTTCGGTCGATAAGACCTTCGTCGGGCACTGAGCCGTGCTGGGGACTGGATCGGTGCAAAATATAATGCGTATGTAGCGCTGCTATAGTGAGTACTGGTCGGCCATCTAGAGCGGTAAGCCGCCCAGTGCTCACTATAGCAGTGCTACATACGCATTATATTTTGCACCGATCCAGTCCCCAGCACGGCTCAGAGCCCGACGAAGGTCTTATCGACCGAAATGTCGACGTCGCACATGTAGCATCTGGCATCCATCCAATAAAGATATATATTTTTGTAACACAAGCTAGGGTAAGAGGGCAAGGTATGGCGTGAAGATGTATAAGCTGTGCGAGAGTGCATCAGGGTATACCTACAGGTTTAGGATATATGAAGGAAAGGCCACCCCCAAACCAGACTGCATCCTGGACTACAATAGGTACATGGGAGGGATGGACTTGTCAGATCAAATCCTGAAGCCCTAGAGCGCCATGCGGTGTGGTATAAGAAGCTGGCCGGGCACATCATACAGTCGATGTACTTCTGGAAGCGAGGCCACACGCATCGTACCAGGGCGGCAACACTTTCCAGGAGAAGTTCCCCAAACTGGCAAGAAGGGAAAAAGTCAAAAGAGGTGCAAAGTCTGCTATAGGAGGGCGATAAGGGATGACACAATATATCAATGTGACACGTGTCCAGAATAACCAGAGCTCTGTATGAAAGAGTGTTTTAAAATTTATCATATATCCCTTGGTTTATAATTTACCCCAATTTTACTTACCCTGATGCACTCCGTACAGCTTATCCCTCCTCATCTTTCCCCTCTGAACCCTGCTGTGTGCCCAGGCAGCTGATAACAGCCACATGTAGGGTATTGCCATACCCGGGAGAACCCACATTACAGTTTATGGGGTGTAGGTCTCCGGTCAAAATGCTCACTACACCTCTAGATGAATGCCTTAAGGGTGTAGTTTTTAAAACGGGGTCACTTCTTGCGGGTTTCAACTGTACTGGTACCTCAGGTGCTTCTGCATACATGACTTCGTACTAGAAAATTCCCAGTAGGCCAAATGGTGGTCCTTTCCTTCTGAGCCCTCCCATGGGCCCAAACGGCAGTTTATCACCACAAATGGGGTATTGCGGCACTCAGAACAAATTGCGCAACAGAATGGGGTATTTTGTTTCTTGTGAAAATAAGAAATTTTCAGCCAAAACGACATATTATTTGAAGAAAATAATTTTGTTTTCATTCCCAGCCCAATTCAAATAAGTTCTGTGAAAAAACTATGGGGTCAAAATGGTCACAACACCCATAAATGAATTCCTTGAGGGGTGTAGTTTCCAAAATGGGGTCATTTGTGGTTGGTTTCTATTGCTTTGATACCTCTGGGGCTCTGCAAATGTGAACCCAAGAAAACCAATCCAGCAAAATCTGGACTCCAAAGAACACACAGCGCTCCTTCCCTTCTGAGGCCTCCCATGGGCCCAAACGGCAGTTTATCGCCACAAATGGGGTATTGCTGCACTCAGGAGAAATTGGGCAACAAAATTGAGTATTTTGTTTCCTGTGAAAATAAGAAATTTTTATAAAAAATTACATCTTATTGGAAAAAATGTCATTTTTTTAATGTCACAGCCCAATTGAAATAGATGCTGTGAAAAAACTGTGCGGTCAAAATACTAACAACAACCATAAATGAATTCCTTGAGGGGTGTAGTTTCCAAAATGGGGTCACTTCTGGTGGGTTTCCATTGCTTTGATACCTTTGAGGCTCTGCAAATGCGACATGGCACCCGAAAACCAATCCAGCAAAATCTGGACTCCAACAAACACATAGCGCTCCTTTCCTTCTGAGCCCTCCCATGGGCCCAAACGGCAGTTTATCACCACAAATGGGGTATTGCCACACTAAGGACAAATTGGGCAACAAAATGGGGTATTTTGTTCCCTGTGAAAATAAGAAATTTTGATCACAAATGACATTTTATTGGAAAAAATTACATTTTTTTCATTTCACAGCCCAATTCAAATACGTGCTGTGAAAAAACTGTGCGGTCAAAATGGTAACAACAACCATAAATGAATTCCTTGAGGGGTGTAGTTTCCAAAATGGGGTCACTATTGGAGGATTCCTACTGTTTTTGGCACCTCAACACCTCTTCAAACCTGGCATGCTGCCTAAAATATATTCTAATAAAAAAGAGGCCTCTAAATGCACTAGGTGCTTCTTCGCTCCTAGGGCTTGTGTTTTAGTCCACGAGCGCAGTAGAGCCACATGTGGGACATTTCTAAAAACTGCAGAATCTGGACAATACATATTTAGTAGTGTTTCTCTGGTAAAGCCTTCTGTGTTACAGAAAAAAAATGGAATATAATTGAAATTCAGCAAGAAAAATTAAATTTGCAAATTTCACCTCCACTTTGCTTTAATTCCTGTGAAATGCCTGAAGGGTTAAAAAACTTTCTAAATGCTGTTTTGAATACTTTGAGGGGTCTAGTTTTTAAAATGGGGTATTTTATCAGGGCTTCTAATACATAGGCCCCTCAAAACCACTTCAGAACTCTAGAGGTACCTTAAAAAAAAGGCTTTGAAATGTTCTTAAAAATATGAGAAATTGCTGTTTATGTTCTAAGCCTTGTAACGTCCAAGAAAAATAAAAGAATGTTCAAAAAACGATGCCAATCTAAAGTAGACATATGGTAAATGTGAACTAGTAACTATTTTGGGTGGTATAACCGTCTGTTTTACAAGCAGATGCATTTCAATTCTGAAAAATGCTATTTTTTCAAAATTTTCTCTAAATTTTGCAATTTTTCACCAATAAACACTGAATATATCGACCAAATTTTACCACGAACATGAAGCCCAATGTATCACGAGAAAACAATCTCAAAATCGCTTGGGTAGGTTTAAGCATTCCGACGTTATTACCACATAAAGTGAAATATGTCAGATTTGAAAAATGGGCTCTGAGCCTTAAGGCCAAAACTAGGCTGCGTCCTTAAGGGGTTAAAGAAAAATGCTGGCACTGCTATTTTTTGAACAGCCTCTTTCTTTACTTTCTGTAAAGGATTAACACAAGCTGGATACATTTTGTTATTGTTTTTATTTGGAATTGAATGTGTAGTATTTCCAGTGCATTTGCATTTAGACAAATAAAAGTTGTAATAATGATTTTGCGCTTTATTTGCTTTTTTAAACACAATGCTATTTTTTTTTAACAATATTATATATATGTGATAGAGATAGAAGAGCAGAATTCCCCTCTTCGCTGTGTGCAGTGTATAGAAGACATGCTAACAGTTAGGCTCCACCCACTAGCTCAGAGAAAACTGAGAATTAGAGATAGAGCGTGGCCTGAATTGAGATGTGAGAGGGCACACGGCGTGTTAGCTCCTACTAGAGATCCTTCTAATATCCTGTTTCGGAGCTCTTTACAGGGTAATTTTTATACAGTCTGCTGATACTTACCTGGGTGATGACTCCTGCTGGTTTGAAGCCCTGTTCTGCTGCCATCGTGGCCATGACCCGTCGGAACAAGTATGTGGCGGCGGAGAAAGAAAGCCAGCGGGCTATGCAAGACATTCATCTACCATGCCAAGTAAGCCTGCACTGCCCGTGGAGACCACCAAACCTACCTCGGTCCCAGCACTGGAGGTTCACACTGAGGTGAGCGCTGATGAGACCTGTGACGGCCAGTTAATGGGACTATTTACTCAGCCTCTGGTGGGTTCCTCCCTGTCAATACCCCCGAATGCATTGCCTGTGCTGGGGAAGGGTGAACCCTCCATGATTGATGTCTTTCTGGCCATCACTGAATGCAATACCACGCTGTCTTCCTTGTCGCTGCAATTAGGAGGTGTGAGTGAGGATGGGGGGCTTATTCGACACGATCTACAGAAGGCCACAGATAGGATATTGGCAGCGGAGGGCCGCATTGGCACAACTGAAGACTCCATTTTACCCATGCAAAGAGATATTTTGAAACATGACCACGTCATTCTGAATTTACAGGCTAAGGCCGATGATTTGGAGAACAGACTCTGACGGAATAATATCCGATTGGTGGGCTTGCCTGAGCGCACTGAGGGTAATACCCCGACTGAATATGTTGAGACGTGGCTGAAATCTACTTTTGGTGATACAATTTTGTTGCCTATGTATGCTGTGGAACGTGCTCATAGGGTTCCCATGAGACCACTTCCGCCAGGGTCACAGCTCCGAAATATGCTTGTCAAGCTCCTGAATTACCGTGACAGGGATGCAATTCTGAAAGCGGCTAGAGATATGAAAGATGTCACTATTGATGGCCGTCGTATAGCATTCTTTCCAGACTTCTCGGCAGATATCCAAAAGAAACATCTTCTATTCCAGGAGGTGAAGAGGTGATTGCGTACTCCCCAAATCCCATATGCGATGTTGTATCCTGCGAAGCTTCAAATGGTTGCCCTGGGAGAAACGCATTTCTTTGAGAACTCTAAAGACGCTGTGAGATAGCTGTACCGCAGTGAGCATCGTATTCATGATTCAGATGGATAGCTGGTGAAACAGGTTTTGATATATCTGATAATATTTTTCCAGGGAGCCAGTTGCTCCGAAATGTGATCCTTAGATGCTGATTCGACTGACTTTCCTTTGAATCGAGGAGTCGTTACAGGACGCTGTGTTTTTTTTTTTTTAAACATGTCGTCCAGGTTCAAGGAGGACTGGTGCCTCATCTTGCTTTGGCATATTTGAGTTGTTTTGGTTTGGGGGTATGGAGTTATGGGGAATTTTTTGTGGTTCTTCCAGAGTATACATACTTGTCTTGATTACTATGTAGGTTTCTACTGTACCTGTCTGAAAATGCTGTTTTGCTCCTGCTTAAATTTTTTCTGTAACCCTTATGGCTCATAATGTCACGACTATATCCTGAAATGTTAGGGGCCTTGGAGACCCAATTAAGCGTACGGCTATCTTTGAATATGTTAAGTCAAATTTTCCTTCTATATTATGTTTACAATAAACACATCTTTCGAGGGCTAGAATTACGACTATACATGATGCATGGATGAATCATGAATATCATTCTATTCACACCAGTTACTCGAGGGGTGTCAGTTTGGTGATCAGGGGCGGATTATAATGAGGGCAATCTGGGCAAGTGCCCGGGGCCCGAGGCTGGAAGGGGGCCCAGTTCGCCCCGGTTCTCCCTTACCGGCTGTTAAAATTACAGCCGGTTCAGAGAACCGGAGTGAAGCGGGACCACTCACCCAACCGCACTACACAATAAAAAGTTACTATAGTACTTACCTTCCTGTTTCCGGTGTGCAGCACATGACGTCACCATCATCCTGTAGTTCAGAGTCAGGACATCCGCCGCGGCTGAAGAGCAGGGCAAGTTTCGTATACCTGTCTGCTTGAAGCTGATTGGCGGGGTCCGACTCCCAGGACCCCCGCCAATCACCTGTTTTGAAGGGGCTGCAGCTCTCGTATGAGAGCTGGTGCTTCCCCTTCATTCCGGTCACTTGCTCACATTGTGAATCCGTGTCGGCGATTCACAGTGTGAGCGAGTAAGTGAAATGAAGAGGAAGTAGCTGTCGTACCAGCGCTGCGGCCCCTTCAAAACAAGTGAGTGGCGGGTCTCGGGAGACGGACCCCAAGCCATCAGCTATTGATGGCCTATCCTGAGGATAGGCCATCAATGTTTAGGGACTGGACAATCCCTTTAAGCCTATGATGTTCCAGGCTTAGAGGGCCCATGAGACAGGATCACAGATTGTGTGATGCTGTCTGCTTGGCCCTGTATCTAAGCCAATCACATGGTAGGCTTAGATACAAGGTCCATGTGTGATCCTGTCTGCTGGGCCCTGTATCTAAGCATCTTACATAAGCACATGGTAGGCTTAGATACATGGCCCATGTGTGATCCTGTCTGATGGGCCCGGTATATAAGCCTACCACATATGTTACTAATCGTTTTTGTTGTGTTTGTGTTTTTTTACAGGTTCTGTCGTTGGACTACGTCAGATTCCAGGACTACTTCGATGACGGCATTTTTATTATCAATAAAATGGTTAATGAGGGTTGTCTGGGTGGTTTTTATTTCAATAAAATATTTTTTCTTTGTTTGTTTTTTAAACTTTATTACTACCGCCTTAGTAATGGCCGCCGGCTGATTGACAGCGTCCATTGCTAAGGTCGAGGCTTAGTGTTAGCCGGTACAGAGGCTAACACTAACCCCCATTATTACCCTGGTACCCACCGCCACCAGGGGTGTCGGGAAAAGCCGGGTATGATCCAGTACCTGACCATCTGTAGTAATGGTCGGGCAATGGGGCGTCCGCAAGCTGGTATTATTAGGCTGGGAAAGGCCAAAAACTGTGGCCCTTCCCCCCTGGTAATGGTAACCTGCTTCTGCTTTCTTGTATCTGGCTGGTTATGAAAAATGGGGGAGACCCCGCCAGATACAATAGCAGCAGCCTAGCATTACCAGGGGGGGTAGGGTCACTGTTTTTGGCCTTTCCCAGGCTGATATTACCAGCCTGTGGCTGACCCGGTACCCGACCATCACTACAGATGGTCGGGTATTGGTTCGTACCAGGCTCTTCCCAGTACCACTGGTGGCGGTGGGTACCGGGGTAATGGGGGTTAGTGTTAGCCTCTCTGCCTGCTAACATTAAGCCTAGTAATGGAGGTTGTCAATCAGCCAGCACCTATTACTAAGGGTGTAATAATAAAGTTTAAAAAAATACAAAGACATAGAAAAAATATTTTATTGAAATAAAAAAACAAACACAACCCTCATTAACCATTTTATTGAGAATAAAAAAAATGCTGTCATTGAAGTCGTCCTCGAATCCGACGTAGTCCAACAACGGAACCTGTAAAGTAACACAAACACACAAAAATAATTAGTAACACAAAAAAGCAAAACAATTCTTATACTTACCTTTTCTGGGTCCAGCGCTGGAGCCGCAATGTCAGCGAGCTGGGCCCTATATCTAAGCCTATCATGTGTGATACTGTCTGCTGAGCCACTGTATCTAATCCTATCATGTGTGATACTGTCTGCTGAGCTACTGTATCTAATCCTATCATGTGTGATACTGTCTGCTGAGCTACTGTATCTATCATGTGTGCTACTGTCTGCTCAGCCACTGTGTCTAAGCCTATCCATAGTTTGTAGGGTCGTAGTGCTATAGATATGCTGTCTCCTATACACACATATACACAAACACAGACAGACACAGACACACACACACACACATATTCAAGGGCACAGTGTATAGTACTATTATTTTCAGGAGTACAGTGTATAGCACTATTATATTCAGGGGCGCAGTGTATAATACTATTATATTCAGGAGTACAGTGTATAGTACTATTATATTCATTGTATGATACTATTATATTTAGAAGCATAGAGTGTGGCATCATGAGAATTTTATCTTCGTTTACAGGTGCGGAAATGTTGGAAAAGTGAGGAGCCGAAGACATCTGAGCTGCAGAAATGAGCCATGCCCGGGAGAAGTAATCATAGCGGTCTGGACCGGATGGAGAAGAAAAGAGAAAAAGAATGAAAAATAATCTGTGGCGTCACCGGTGAGTCACTCAATGTAAATGTTTATTCTACCTGTGACAGATCAGTACTGTAGTCACTGTATGATCTGCAGCAAGATGACGGATGGTAGCATTATTTTTGTTAAACAGCAACTACCAGCATATCCTAACCATTGTTGAGGCTATACTGGGAATTGTCATTTTATGATGTAAAAATTTATAAAGCAGGGGCTTAACTGAATTTGCAAATTACCTCTGTACTGAACTGTATTTGTTCTGGGGCTGTATATATGTACCTAGCTTGGTTCTGGTGCTGTGTGTGTGTGTGTGTGTGTGTGTGTGTGTGTGTGTGTGTGTGTGTGTGTGTGTATATATATATATATATATATATATACTGAGCCTGGTTCTGGAGTTATAGTTTTATATATATATATATATATATATATATATATATATATATATATATACACTACCGTTTAAAAGTTTGGGGTCACCCAGACAATTTTGTGTTTTCCATGAAAACTCACACTTATATTTATCAAATGAGTTGCAAAATGACTAGAAAATATAGTCAAGTCATTGACAAGGTTAGAAATAATGATTTTTATTTGAAATAGTAATTTTCTCCTTCAAACTTTGCTTTTGTCAAAGAATGCTTCATTTGCAGCAATTACAGCTTTGCAGACCTTTGGCATTCTAGCTGTTAATTTTCTGAGGTAATCGGGAGAAATTTCACCCCATGCTTCCAGAAGGCCCTCCCACAAGTTGGATTGGCTTGATGGGCACTTCTTGCGTACCATACGGTCAAGATGCTCCCACAACAGCTCTATGGGGTTGAGATCTGGTGACTGCGCTGGCCACTCCATTACAGATAGAAATAGTTCTTGCATAATTTGGAGGTGTGCTTTGGGTCATTGTCCTGTTGTAGGATGAAATTGGCTCCAATCAAGTGCTGTCCACAGCGTATGGCATGGCGTTGCAAAATGGAGTGATAGCCTTCCTTATTCAAAATCCCTTTTACCTTGTACAAATCTCCCACTTTACCAGCACCAAAGCAACCCCAGCCCATCACAATACCTCCACCATGCTTGACAGATGGCGTCAGGCACTCTTCCAGCATCTTTTCAGTTGTTCTGTGTCTCACAAATGTTCTTCTGTGTGATCCAAACACCTCAAACTTCGATTTGTCTGTCCATAACACTTTTTTTCAATCTTCCTCCGTCCAATGTATGTGTGCTTTTGCCCATATTAATCTTTTCCTTTTATTAGCCAGTCTCAGATATGGCTTTTTCTTTGCCACTCTGCCCTGAAGGCCAGCATCCCGGAGTCGCCTCTTCACTGTAGACGTTGACGCTGGCGTTTTGCAGGTACTATTTATTGAAGCTGCCAGTTGAGGACCTGTGAGGCGTCTATTTCTCAAACTAGAGACTCTAATGTACTTGTCTTATTTGCTCAGTTGTGCAGCGGGGCCTCCCACTTCTCTTTCTACTCTGGTTACAGGCCTGTTTGTGCTGTCCTCTGAAGGCAGTAGTACACACCGTTGTAGGAAATCTTCAGTTTCTTGGCAATTTCTCGCATGGAATAGCCTTCATTTCTAAGAACAAGAATAGACTGTCGAGTTTCACATGAAAGCTCTCTTTTTCTAGCCATTTTGAGAGTTTAATCGAACCCACAAATGTAATGCTCCAGATTCTCATCTAGCTCAAAGGAAGGTTAGTTTTATATCTCCTCTAAACAGCAAAACTGTTTATAGCAGTGCTAACATAATTGAACAAGGGTTTTCAAATGTTTTCTAATCATCCATTAGCCTTCTAACACAGTTAGCAAACACAATGTACCATTAGAACACTGAAGTGATGGTTGCTGGAAATGGGCCTCTATACCCCTATGTAGATATTGCATTAAAAACCAGACGTTTGCAGCTAGAATAGTCATTTAGCACATTAACAATGTATAGAGTGTATTTCTCATTAATTTCATGTTATCTTCATTGAAAAAAACTGTGCTTTTCTTGCAAAAATAAGGACATTTCTAAGTGACCCTAAACTTTTGAACGGTAGTGTATATATATATATATATATATATATATATATATATATATCTATACTGAGCTTGGTTCTGGAGTCATATATATGTACTGAGCTTGGTTCTGGGGATGTATATATGTACTGAGCTTGATTCTGGGGATGTATATATGTACTGAGCTTGGTTCTGGTGCTGTATATATGTACTGAGCTTGGTTCTAGTGCTGTATTTATGCACTGAGCTTGGTTCTAGTGCTGTATATATTTTTACATAGTTACATAGTTTGTACGGTTGAAAAAAGACACATGTCCATCAAGTTCAACCAAGGGATGGGAAAGGGGAAGAGGGATGGGAAACGGGAAGTAAAAAATGTCTACACATAGGAGCTAATATTTTTTTGTTCTAGGAAATTATCTTTTTTAAAGACATCTACTGTCCCTGCTGCGACCAGCTCCTGCGGTAGACTATTCCATAAATTCACCGCTCTCACAGTAAAGAAGGCCTGTCGCCTCTGCAGGTTGGACCTTTCTTTTTCCAGACGGAGGGAGTGCTCCCTTGTTTTTTGAGGGGATTTTACATGGAACAGGATTTCACCATATTTTTTGTATGTGCCATTCATATATTTATATAAGTTAATCATGTCCCCCCTTAGTCGTCTTTTCTCAAGGCTAAATAGGTTTAGTTCTTTTAATCTTTCCTCATAACTTAGATTCTCCATGCCCCTTATTAGCTTCGTTGCTCTTCTTTGTATTTTTTCCAACTCCAGGGCATCCTTTCTAAGAACTGGAGCCCAGAACTGGACTGCATATTCTAGATGAGGCCTCACTAATGCTTTGTAAAGTGGTAATATTACATCCCTGTCCCGCGAGTCCATGCCTCTTTTGATACACGACAATATTTTGCTGGCCTTTGAAGCAGCTGATTGATACTGCATGCTGTTATTGAGTTTATGATTTACAAGTACACCCAGATCCTTCTCAACAAGTGACTCCCCCAGTGTAGCTCCCCCTAGGACATATGATGCATGCAGATTGTTCGTACCCAGGTGCATAACTTTACATTTATCTCCATTAAACTTCATTTGCCAAGTGGACGCCCAAACACTTAGTTTCTTTAAATCTGCCTGCAATTCACAAACATCTTCCATAGTCTGAACTATATTGCATAGCTTGGTGTCATCTGCAAAAATAGAAATAGTGCTATTAATCCCATCCTCTATATCATTAATAAATAAGTTGAATAATAGGGGTCCCAGCACTGAACCCTGGGGTACACCACTTATAACTGGTGACCATTCAGAGTAGGAATCATTGACCACAACTCTCTTGATACGGTCCTTGAGCCAATTCTCAATCCAATTACAAACTATACTTTCTAAACCTATAGTCCTTAATTTACCCATTAGACGACTATGGGGGACAGTGTCAAATGCCTTTGCAAAGTCCAAAAACACTATATCCACAGCGGCCCCTCTGTCTAGACTTCTGCTCACCTCTTCATAAAAACAGATTAGGTTAGTTTGACAACTTCTGTCCTTAGAGCCCTTTTTGAAAATAGGCACCACATTTGCCCTGCACCAGTCCATTGGCACTATACCTGTAATGGCAGGAAGGAGGTGAAGGGAAAGTGAGCCCTAATCTACCCACCGCCCTGTCCCTGCCTACTTGCAACGACCCGCCCTAGGCGACGGGGTACAACTGGGCGGCGGTCCCTACGCTGTTTAAGTGCACGGGAGAACAAACAGGGAACATGCAAGGGAAGGGGCAGTAGCCCACGGAACGCCGCGAGGAAACGGAGCGGTGAATGAGTAGTCCGGACCAGGATGAAGTGGAGTATACCCAAGTGAGCACGGAGGAGGAAGCAAGCCAGAGGCAAAGCAAAGCAGGTTAAGCGGAACTGCAGCAAGGCAGAAGCACGGCAGAAGCAGGCTGGAGCAAGCAGCAGTGGGGCCAGGAATCCGGAAGAATTACAAGCACTGAGGAGGAGAACACGGCAGGTAATAAAGGACAGGGGGCGGAGCTAACTCCGACTGACCAGGCCGCGATAGGCTCTGCCACTCCTGAGCCTGCCACCCTGGTTGGTGGGAGATGGTGTCAGTCGAACAGGTCTGGCCTCAGGTGTGGATCGATTAATCCCAGGAGTATACCTAGACGTAGTACCTGGCAGATCCCTAACAATACCAGTCATGAGATATTCTCTAAATATTATGAAGAGGGGGACATAAATAACTGAACTAAGCTCCTTAAGAACTCTAGGGTGTAACCCATCTGGTCCCGGGGCCTTGTGTACATTTATTTTATTTAATTTAGCTTGCACCATATCTACATTCATCCAATTCAGCATATCAACTGATATATTAACAGCACTGGCAGCGGCTACATCAGCTGCTCCTTCTTCTGTTGTATATACAGAGCGGAAGAACCCATTTAGTAACTCTGCCTTCTCTTGATCCCCTGTGACCAACTCCCCATTACCACTATCTAAGGGTCCTACATGTTCAGACCTTGGCTTTTTTGCATTTATATGCTTGAAGAATTTTTTAGGATTTGTTTTACTATCCTTGGCCACCTGCCTTTCATTTTGTATTTTTGCTGATTTTATTATCTTTTTACAGATTTTATTAAGCTCTTTATATTTTACAAAGGCTACAGCTGTACCCTCAGATTTGTATTTTTTTAAATGCCCTTTTTTTGTCACGTATTGCCCTTTTTACAGAAGGTGTAAGCCATGTGGGGTTTAATTTTAGTCGTTTATACTTGTTACCTGTAGGAATAAATTTTGCACTATAATTACCCAAAGTAGATTTGAAAATCTCCCATTTATCATTTGTCCCATTATTTAACATTAGTTCTTCCCAGTCTATATCCTGAATTGCAGCCCTCATCCTGGGGAAATTGGCCTTCTTAAAATTAAGTGTTTTTGCCCTCCCAGCCTGTGTTTGTTTTTTACAGTATAGGTAAAGTATAACTATATTATGATCACTGTTACCAAGGTTTTCATGAACATTGACATTCCCAACAAGCTCTGCATTATTAGAAATGACCAGATCCAACAGAGCTTCACCTCTAGTCGGGTCTTCCACAAACTGGCCCATAAAATTTTCCTGCAACAGGTTGAGGAAATGTCTCCCTTTTGCAGTTGAAGCCGAACCATGACACCAATTAATATCCCGGTAATTAAAATCTCCCATTATCACAACAGTACCCGCCTGTGCAGCCCGCTCTATCTGTTTATATATTTGACCTTCTATTTCTTCAGTTATATTGGGGGGTCTATAGATTACACCAAAAGTAATTTTTTCAGTGTTTACCTCCCTTTGTAATTCCACCCACAAGGTTTCAACCTCCTCACAATCTTCACCCTCTAATGTCTCATTCACACTCACCTTCATATCGCTTCTCACATACAGACATACACCACCACCTTTCCTATGTGTCCTGTCTTTCCGAAACAGTGTAAAACCCTGTAGATTTACAGCCCAATCATGTGAAGAGTCCAGCCATGTCTCAGCAACACCAACTATATCTATATCTTCTTCCAGTGTACATATGTACTGTGCTTGGTTCTGTTGTTGTATATATGTACTGAGCTTGGTTCTGGGGCTGTATATATGTGCTGAGCTTGGTTCTGGGTCTGTATATATTTACCTTCTCTTAAGGTAAAAGTATATGTTAAATCTACTTTTACCTTAATAGAAGATAAATATATACAGTTAAAACTAAATCCCAAAAACCATGGAGGAATCTCAGTTTTTTCCAATTCACCCATTATATGGTACTTTACATGGTGCCAATAAAAACTATAACTCCTCCCGCAAAAAAAATAATCTTTCACACACCACTCCAGTGACGTAAAAATAAAAAAGTTATGAAGCTCCTGCTCACTTCAGTATCTCAAAGTATTCTGCTTTCTTTCTTCTATATGGCTCATTCTGCTTTTACAGCTAAATTAAAACCGTGCCAGATCTGTCGCCACCTAAACACAAAACTGCAAGTATATACGGTACAGGGTCTTCCAAGTTCGCGGGGGGGGGGTGCCCAAACCTAAAAAACGCCCGGGGCCCATGGTACCCTTAATCCGCCCCTGTTGGTGATACATCGTTTGATACCCTTTAAGTGTCTTCAGGTTGATATTGATGATGAGGGGAGATATGTCTATCCTCATTGCACTACTCTATACAATATATAATTATTGGTGTTTATATTCCGCCGCCTTTTAGTTATGATGTACTCAGAGATGTTCTGAATTTTACTGGCACTAGACCAGGTATACCATTTCTTATATTAGGAGATTTTAATAACTATATTCCTCCATACTGGGATATATTTAATAATGATGGAGCAAGTGTGGATGGACCCATAACTGCATTTGGTTATTTTCTCCAAGAGATGATGCTGCTGGATTTATGGAGAATGAAACATATTCATATTCATATTTTTCTAGCTCATACAACAGCCTGTCTCGTATAGATCTCGGATTAGGCCCTGACATTGTAGCTAGAGCGATTGTAACTGCTGAATACTTACCTAGGGCACTCTCTGATCACTCTCCCTTATTATAGGTTATATCTTTGTCTCAAGGTCCTCAAAATAATAGGACATTGTGGAGGTTGAATGCCTTCTGGTTAACTATTATAAATGTATGTGATGTGCTTAGGGTTTTGACGGATTACTTTTCAGAAAACGTGGGCATGGCAAATACAGGAATGGTTTGGAATGCTATGAAAGCTACGCTGAGAGGGTGTTTCATTCAGCTAATAAGCAGGGTTAAATTGAAAACTAAAAGGTTGGTTGATGCTCTTAGAGATAGAGTACAAAAGACTGAGGCATCTCATGTTATGGATAACTCCACTACATCTTTTAGCTAATTGGCGGGAGGCTCAGGAATAACGGAAAACTCATTTATTGGAAGTGACTGCAAATAAGAGGCTGTTTCAGAAACAGCGTTCTTATGCTGTAGGGGAGAAAGCGGCACATACGCTTGCTATGGTTGCAAGAGCACAGATTGGCCAAACATATATTGCAACAATACGAAGTACTGGAATACTGGTATCTGATAATGCAAAGATAGAAGATGTGTTTAAATCCTATTATGCTTCTTTATATAGTTCCCATGTACAGGTGTCTGAGGCACAACTTGAGGCGTACTTATCTGGTATCTCATTGGCGCTTTTGTCCTCTATTTATAGAGAGTTTTTGGAAACCCCATTATAGTTGGCGGAATTGCAGGACGCGGTAGCATCTCTAGCTAATAATAAGGCTCCGGGGTCAGATGGTCTTCTGGCAGAAATTTTTAAAAAATTGGGTGACATACTTTTGCCACACCTTCTGGATGTTTTGACGTTGGCTGTTAGGGACCAGGGCCTACCTGACACTATGAGTGAGGCAGTGATAGTGGTTCTTCTGAAACCTGGTAAAGATCCTCTGCTTGCCAACTCTTATAGACCAATATCTCTATTACCAGTAGATATTAAAATCATCGCTAAGGCCATAGCCGTTCGTCTCTCTAAGATCATCTCGACGGTAATACATTCTGATCAAACTGGCTTTATGCCTAATAAATCTACAGCTATAAATCTTAGAAGGTTTTTTTTTAATTTACAACTTCCAGCTGATAACACAGGTAAACAGGTGCTTTGCTCTTTAGATGCAGCAAAAGCCTTTGACAGTGTGGAATGGGCATATTTATGGGCTGTACTTGGGAAGATTGGCTTTGGGGACTCGTTTATCTCATGGATTAGGATGTTATATGACAGACCTGTGGCTAGACTTCGTGTGAATAACTTTATGACCGATACGTTTCCATTGGGTAGAGGTACATGGCAGGGATGCCTGCTTTCTCCACTGCTCTTTGCCATAGCTATTGAGCCGTTAGCAGCTTTGATTCAGGGTTCGGTGGATATTGTCGGGTTTCGTCATGGGGAGCAGGAGGATAAACTAGCATTATACACTGATGACATCTTACTGTTTTTGGAAGATGATGCTGCCTCCCTGGATGCAGCCATGTTTGCTATTGGAGAGTTTGGTCGTTTCTCCGGATTGACCATTAATTGGTCCAAGTCTGTTCTGATGCGGGTAGATAACCCACACGCACAGGTGACATGTGAAGATCTCCCTATGAAGTGTATTACATCCTTTAAATATTTAGGTGTGGACATATCCATGAAAATGGACGACTTTGAAAATTTTTATTTGACTCCTTTACTGGCCTGGTTTTAACTCAAGCTTGATGTGTGGCGTAAACTGTATCTCTCAGTAATTGGCAGGTACAATTTAATCAAAATTATATGGGAGCCTCAGTTGTTATATCTTTTACACAATGCACCTATCTCGCTACCACAACGTTTTTTTTATAAAGTAAACATGTTATGGAATACGGGGAATGCACGCATAAAGCTGGAAACTTTGCAAAAAGATAAGACAGACGGAGGTCTAGCAGTTCCGAATCCTAGATTATATTATTTGGCTTCTCAGCTGCAGCATCTAAGAGGTTGGGATATTGATGACTCAGTTGATTCCATCAAGCTGATGTTACAACACTTCTTATGTTCAGATTCACTATATGAGGCGTTGGAGGTACATAAATTGAAACAACATACTAAAAAGTATCCAACATTGTATTTGATGCACAAAATATGGTGGTGTGTTAGGAACATGCAATATATTACGGGATGTACACAGTATACAGCTATTTGGGATATGCCTTGGTTGTTTCATCTGAATGCCCTAACAGATTTTGCTTTGTGGAAGAATTAAGGGGTCCTTACTTAGAA
The DNA here is from genome assembly GCF_050947455.1 of Rhinoderma darwinii. NCBI lineage: Eukaryota > Metazoa > Chordata > Amphibia > Anura > Rhinodermatidae > Rhinoderma > Rhinoderma darwinii. The sequence goes on from NC_134689.1 coordinate 72,696,541, forward strand.
TAGACCAGTTGTTGGAAAATCAAGAACTAAAGTTATTCTCATGTCTGCAGTCAGAATTTGATCTTCCTCATACTCAATTTTATAAGTATCCTCAGCTTCGTCACGCGGACGGAATTGAGGGTAGGACTACTGATACCACAGTAATGGACAATGTCCTGATAGGAGTTATTAGTAAGGCTAATCACACTTCTGGCCTTATATCCCTTTTGTACAAAAGTCTTTTGACGAGGTTCCTAGATGGGTAAATGGGAAAGAGATCTTGGGCCCATAGAAGAAAGTCAGTGGGATGATATTTTATTGTGGATTCCTAAATTATCCATGAATGAGGCACACCGTATCTCGCATTTATTTCTGATACATCGGGTTTATAGAGCACCAGGGATTAGGGACTCCTCAGATTGTCCCAGATGTGGTGGGGAGGGCACGTTGATACACATGATGTGGCACTCTACACAGCTGCGACGGTTTTGGTCTGAGGTAGTGGACCTTATTTCTTCTGTGTATTGGGTATCGTTAGATTTCACACCATTTGTTTATGTTCTGGGGTACGTGGAAGATATTTCTGTCTCTGAACATGTCAACTTAGCCGTTACCCGTATGTTATATGTAGCTAGGAAGCTTATTGCACAACATTGGCTGGATGATCAACCTCCTACACTATTAGAATTTTGTGACAAAGTTTCTTGGCTAACGCTTATGGAAAAGTATATTTACATATCTAGGAATGCTAAACACACGTTTGATAAAATATGGTCTCTGTGGGTGGAGAGACGGGGCCTCCATTCCTTGCCTGATGCTGTGGCTGAGTTGCGATCGGGAACATAATAGCCTTATAAGTGTACGTGTACTGCTTTGTGTAGCTGGATTTACCTCTGTAAGATTTTGGTAACTCTTATATTTCTGTACAATGGAATTATACATGTTATGCAATATGTCCGGTATTGTTATAAGTGATAATAATGTGTACTCATGGTCATGCATATTCTGGAAGATGGGGAGGGGGAATTCATATTTGGGGTGTTGTGTTGTATCACAAATGTTTTCTTTTGTCGAAAAAATAAATAAAAATTTACTTGATTTAAAAAAAAGAAAAAAAAAAGAGATAGAACCAGCAAAGGAGAAAACTGTGAAAAAAATGGCTCATACAAGTTATATAACGGACAGCTATTGTGTTATTCCTTATATTCACACATACGACAGCCTATTCCAAAATATAATCTCAAAGTGTAGGTACCCTTTTAAATTAAATTATTTCCTCCATCTTATTCTCTAGCCCTTTTCCATTTACCTGATTAGTGCTGCTTTTTTAGCATTATTGTACTTTTTATACGTTTACACTCTAAGAATGACTGGAGCCTAAAGGCCATGTGATTGCAAGGTAACCACCAGCTCTGCTTTGGTTTCAGTGTAATGTGGTAGTCACCGTGCTAGGGTGAGCAGTATGTCCTTTTGCTTAGTAAATTATTTAGGCCAAATTATACTTCCTTCGTTTGTTAGGAGTCGCACAGCACTAACTTAGCAATAAAAACATGCACTTCCAGAGAGGTAAAACATGGCTAAGAAACCAAAAGCTGATAATTTAGAAAATAAGTGGATTTTGATTTAAAAATACAGTTTCTGTTATAACAGAAGGAAAAACATTATATACGTTAGGATTTATTTACATATCAGTGAATATTCAGTCCACTGACAACTACAGAAGGGTCCACCTATAAGTATTGTTGTTTACATGGGGTGGAAAATGATTTTGGGCTTCTCCAGCTGCTTAGTCCTTAGGTACCAGTCTTAGCCATAATCATCTGGCCACTCTCTGCTACAGTTTACTTCTTTTTAATTGTTTACTAATATTCATAAAAATGTGTCAGCATAATTTGCATGAATAAACTACAGTTGGTAGAATAAAGTAGGTTGATCTTCCTTCATTTTGACATACTGGTAAGGCTTGCCATTTGTTGGAGACTAAAGAAAACATAAATTATTGCTCTGGGAAAGTACCTGTAGTCATCAGAATTCAGGTTATGTATTCTATTACACGGACATAGGAGAAATGTATAGACTTTCTTACATTTGCACCCTTGAACAAGACTGTGACATATGGATTCCTGTATTTCTGGACTTAAAAGACTCATATTACCCAGTACAAATCATGAGAGTAAATAAAGAGTTTAAAAATGCAACATTAACCAATTTGTTATACGTGTATAACATTGACACAATACAATTATCCACTTACTGGATGTGTCATGGTATGCTATGAATCATGACAGCAGTCATCATTAAGTATTTAAGTGTACATACTGTAACATAAGGAAATTATATCTGTAATATGAAGAACACAATACCGTATATCTGTAATGCTTTATTTGAAAAGGAAAACTCCAGAAAATACTGTTACACTGTGTTATGCCTATGCAGGCCTGAGGAAGGAATGCACGACTCAAAGAGTCAGAGAAAACCAAAGATATTCATATGTTGTCCTTAGGCATAGCACAGTGGGGGATTTTGTTAATACTTATAAACATATTGTGGTATGGGCACCACAATATGCATGGGGTGCTACAGAAAGTACATACAGCAATCCAGTACACTAACAAAGAAGCACATTCAAAAAAGCGCACACTCCATAAAGAATGCAAAAATGCAAAAATATTTATTAGATCCAATAGATCACACACAGGATAAAAACAATTAAAATACACACACAACTGTCCATATGAAATAATAGGGCAAAAACCACAGACTATGCATACGTAATGGACAAAATGAGGTCCACAATGGCAAATATACGGCAACCTGGGTACACAGATGGATGAAAATTCCTACATTGTATACATGTGAAGAAATAAAAAAAGGTAAGATTAGGCAAGGCTACCCCCCAGCTCAGACTAAAGCCTAATAGTGCATAGTCCATACAACTATAATACCTAAGGAGGGTAAGGACCCTACACGATATTAGAACTACAGAAACATGTCTTTGCACATTTAAAGTTGTGGGCAAAAGTCCTGGCCAATAGGATTTCTACCCTCCTCCCTAGATTGATAAATTAAGAGCAAACAGAGTTTGTCAAGGGCAGGTAGGGGAGAGATAATTCCTACAGTGCTATTACAAGTAATTCATTTTGCACAAAAGGACAATGCTCCATTGACCTTTTCCGCACTGACACTGAGAAGGCGTTTGATACAGTAGATTGGCAGTATATGCGTCAAGCCCTCACTATAATTGGCTTCCGCCCTCAATTTATAGAAATTTTTACCTGCTATGCTTCCAAACATGCAAGAATTAGGGTCAATGGTATCCACTCACCACCCTTTCAGATAAAAAATGGCATGGCACATGCCTGTCCCATCACAATTTATATAGTCCTTGAAACATTAAACCAAGCAGTGTGTCAACGACTTAGAGGGCTAGTACATCATGTTGTGGCATTCGCCGATGACATACCCCTCATGATCGCAAAAATCTGTTAACATCCTTCTCCGCATTGATAAGCCTGTTTGATCACTTTGACACTCTTTATCAATTTAAAATAAATCTAGCTAAGTGTGAGGCCTCGGTTATCAACATCCCTGCATAGGTTATGTCCAAACGAATAGTCCCTTTTCTTTTCACCTGGTCTAAATCTAGCATAACTCTGGCTCTGATTCTAGAGTAAACTAGCCAACATATACTGACTGAAATATTTGCATCTATTAAAGAAAGTGACTAACCAACTGAAATAACTAGATATTCTTATGATTTTGTGAATGAGTAGTAAATATTTACTGAATTCCTTCATCCTTCCTAGGTTTCTCTACCTACTTCAAACAGCCCCTATTTACCTTCCAGACTTTTTGAAATCATACTAGGTACACTGGGAACTCACTTGATTTAATAATTTGATGTGTTTACGCAACCAGCCCAGACACATGGTTTCTAAATTCAATGAAAAACTGGTAGTGGCCACCGCACCTCTTAAACCACATTTACTTGGCTCTTAGAAGAAAGAACTACACATTTCATTGTCCCCATCTGAAGGTAAGAACATACTAAAATGTTCACATGGGTTCTTTTAACTACAAAAGATTCTTACAAACTTGTAACTAGGTGGTACCGTTCACCAGATAATGGCGCCATCAGGGGCGTAACTAGGAAAGACTGGGCCCCATAGCAAACTTTTGACTGGGGCCCCCCTCCGCTGGGTATCACACAACCCCCCCTTGTAGATAGTGCCTCCCTATAGATTCCACCACACAGCGCCCCCTATAGATAGCACCATACACAGCCCCCTGTAGATAACGTCTTACAGCCCCAAATCCCCCCTGTAGATAGCGCCGTACAGAGTCCCCCCTGTAGATAATGCCATAAGGAGTCCCCCTGTAGATAATACCATACAGAGTCCCCCCTGTAGATAATGCCATACAGAGTCCCCCCTGTAGATAATGCCATACAGAGTCCCCCCTGTAGATAACGCCATACAGACCCCACCTGTAGATAACGCCATACAGACGACCCTGTAGATAACGCCATACAAACCCCCTGTAGATAACGCCATACAGACCCCCCCTGTAGATAACGCCATACAGACCACTCAGTAGATAACACCATACAGAACCCCCTGTAGATAACGCCATACAGACCCCCCCTGTAGATAACGCCATACAGACCCCCTGTAGATAACACCACACAGTACCCCCCTGTAGATAACGCCATACAGACCCCCCTGTAAATAACTCCATATATCCCCCCCCAATAAAACCAGCCTAAAGTTTGTCCTACAAAAGACATGCATCCCCTAACCACAGGATACATGTGTGATCGCCCAGCGATAAGGAGACCGGACTTCCGGTGTCTGCGCAGTTCAATAAAAATGAAAGGAGCGCTGGTCACGCATGCGCACAAGCGCGACCAGTGCCCAGTTCATTTCTATGGAGCTGCAGAACGACCCCGGAAGTCCGAGGTTTGTCATGGAGAACTTTGGGGGACTTTTTCGGTCCCCCGTTCTCCTTATCGCTGGGCGTCCCAGCGATCACACATGTATCCCCTATCATGTGAATAGGGGATGCATGTCTTTTGTAGGAACAACCCCTTCATTGGCGTCACGCTGTAGCAGCCATAGCGGCTGCTAGCAAAGCCTCCGGCCATGGGAGGGGGGGCCCGTGCCGGCGGGTGGCACGGGCCCCCTCATGCTGCAGGCCCTGTAGCAGCCGCTATGGCTGCTATACCGGTAGTTACGCCCCTGGGTGGCATGTTTTTTCCGGACTCACCAAACAATTGTTGGAGATGTGATCAATGCCCGGGCTCCCTTTTTCATATCTGGTGGAAATGCTCCTCTATTGCTTCCTATAGAAAGTTCATAGAAGATAATATCAATACAATTTATTTCACCTGAATTAAGTTGACCTCTGAGCTAGTCTTGCTCTACATGCCAACACAAGGCTGTAATCCCTCCAACTACAATTTGCCTTCTCTCCTGGTTACACTGCAAAACTGCCTATATGACTGTGTTGGTTAAATAAAGACACCCCTGAGCCATATGTGGAAAAACAGAGTTAGGCAAATTTATCGTCTAGAAGAACTGTCCAAATGGGAGTCTAGGAACCACGAGTCTAGGAAGAGCATTGATTAAACTCCCTTGTGTTATTTCTCTTTTTGGGCTATTATATTTCAGTAGCTTTCACCTTTATTAACCCCTTCCCGTGATTGGGCGTGACTGTACTTCCAGAATCAAAGTGATTTCCCACAATAGGGCGTACAGTTACGTCCAAGCTTTAAACTGTCACCATGTCAACAGACACGGTGACAGCGTCCTGATCGCAACTGTCATAGACAGTTGCCGAACAGGACTCACAGCACAGGACCAATCAGAGTGGTCCCGTGCCAGCAAGAGCTGTGATTGACCAGTCAGTACTGACTTGCCAATGACAGTGCAGGAGGATTGTTTTGCCGCATCTCCGGCTCTGACAAGCTCATTTATGTCAGAGAGCTTGTCAGAGTCAGAAGCCAGTGAGAAGACAGTGAAAAAGTGTTAAAAAAAAACAAAACCCAGTAATCTGCCCCTGTTGTGCCCACTGACCAGTGATCACCACCTTTGGTGCCCACTGGTTATAAAATATATAATTATATAATTTCAGTCACCACAGTGTCCTTCTGCGGTGTGTGATATGAGCCCAGCTATCACCTGTCGCACTACCTGGTCGCCATCAACCTGCTGTGTTCCTAGATTGCCCACTGCCCGAGTTCCCTGTTAGGTAGCAATGCCATGTCTCTTTTAGTTTTCCCCCTGGTAGGTAGGGTACGCTTACTCTTTGAATACAGCAGGGTCGCTGGTCGCCGGTCTATTTTCATTCCGCAGTTGAGAGTAGCGCTGTTTATTTTTTGTTAAAAAAAAGTTTTACAAAAAAAGTAAAAAAAAAAATGACAAATTAAAAAAAAAAAAAAAAAGTTACGACAAATTTTTGTTAGTTAGTTAGTTAGTAGCTGAACAAAATTATGGCCAAAAGAGTCTTCACAGCCAAGGAAGCATATGAAATGCTGTGTTCCAATGCGAACAACGCAAGTGAAGGTGAAGCACAGTTCGTGCTTTCATCTTCATCTTTTTCCAGTGACTCTGAGTCTACACCCCCCCGTCAGCACAGAAGAGCCGTAGGTCCTGCTCTGTCTGAGCTGGCATGGGAAGCTGCGGACAATTATACCCCCAGGTGCCTGAATTTACAGCCCCCTCAGGCATTCAAATTGATACTACGGATTTCAGCCCCATTGATTATTGTAACATATTTTTTCCAGACGCCCTTTTAGATTTAATGGTCCAGCAGACCAACATTTTATGGAACAATTTATCTCCCAGAAGCCCGGCTATTTTTATGGGAGAGGCCAAAATTGGAACCCCACAAACGCAATGGAATTGTGGAAGTTTTGAGGCTTATTTTTAAGTTTTGGTCTCATAAAAAAGCCCAGTATTAGAGAATATCGGTCCCCTGATATTTTATATAACACCCCCCTTTACCGCACAGTAGTCACAAGGATGCGATTCGAAGCCATCGTCAATTTTTGGGGGGTTTCCACAGTACTGGTACCTTAGGAACTTTACAAATGCGACATGATGCAGATAAACCAATCCAGCAAAATCGGCGCTCCAAAAGCTAAATGGCGTGCCTTCCCTTCCGAGTCCTGCTGCTTGCCCAAACAGCAGTTTATGACCACATGTTTGATATTTCCGTACTCTGGAGAAGTTGCTTTACAAATGTTGGGGTGCTTTTCCTCATTTATTTGTTGAAAAAAGAAAACATTTTGAGGTAAATCTACATCTTATTGGAAAATAATGTAATTTGTCATTTTCACTGCCCAATTCTAATGAAATCTATGAAACACCTCCTGGATCAAAATGCTCACTACTCCCCTAGATGAATACCTCAAGGGGTGTAGTTTCCCAAATGGAGTCACTTTTTTTGGGGGGGGGGGTTCCACTGTACTGGTACCTTAGGGGCTTTACAAATGTGACATGGTGCAGAGAAATCAATCCATCAAAATCAGTGCTGCAAAAGCTAAATGGCGTACCTTCCCTTCCGAGTCCTGACGCTTTCACAAACAGCAGTTTATGACCAAATGTTTGGTACTTCCGTACTCTGGAATAGTTGCTTTACAAATGTTGGGGTGCTTTTCCTCATTTATTTGTAAAAAAATCGGAGTTAAAGCTACATCTTATTGGAAAATAATGTCATTTTTCATTTTCACTGCCCAATTCTAAAGAAATTTATGAAAAACCTGTGAGGTCAAAATGCTCACTACACCCTTAGATGAATTCCTCAAGGGGTGTTGTTTACAAAATGGAGTATTTTTTGGGGTGTTTTGGTAGAAGAACCTGACATGGTGCCTGAAATATAATCTAAGAAAAGGAAGGCCCTAAAATCCACTAGGTGCTCCTTGGGCTTCTGGGGCCTTTGTTTCAGTCCATTAGCACACTAGGGTCACATGCGGGATATTTCTAAAAACTGCAGAATCAGGGCAATAAATATTCAGTTGTATGACTCTGGTAAAACCTTCAGTATTACAATAAAAATTTATTCAAATGGAATTTCTCCAAAAAATAAATGAAATGTGCAAATTTTCCTTCCACTTTGCTTTAATTCATGTGAAATGCCCAAAGGGTTAAAAACTTTCTGAATGCTGTTTTGAATATTTTGAGGAGTGCAGTTTTTAAAGTGGGGTGATTTGTGGGGGTTTCTAATATATAGGACCCTCAAAGCCACTTCACAACTGAACTGTTCCCTAAATAAATGGATTTTTTAAATTTTCTTGAAAATGTGAGAAATTGCTGCTAAAGTTCTAAGCCTTGTAACGTCCTAGAAAAATAAAAGGATGTTCAAAAAACGATGCCAATCTAATGTAGACATATGGGAAATGTTAGCTAGTAACTATTTTGTGTGGTATAACTATCTGTCTTACAAGCAGATACATTTGAATTTAGAAAATGCAAATTTTTTGCAAATTTTCTCTAAATTTTGGTGTTTTTCACTCAAAAATATTGAATATATTGACCAAATTTCTTCACTAACATAAAGTACAATATGTCACGAGAAAACAATCTCAGAATCGCTTGGATAGGTAAAAAGCATTCCGGAGTTATTACCACATATAGTAACACACGTCAGATTTAAAAAATGAGGCTCTGTCATTTGGTCCAAAAGTGGCTGCGTCCTTAAGGGGTTAAGTGCTGCGCATGTTTTTTTTTATTATATTAGTGTAACGCATATGGCCGTGGACCGTTGTCCTGACTTACCCTCTGATGGCCATGGACAAGCGAGTTCCTGACGGCATCTCCTGCCTGGGAGACGCCGGCACTAACTTCCTGGTCTGGACACTGTCTCCCGCAGGGCACGCCCGCGCGTGCACGGCCTTAAAGGGCCAATATGCGCACATTTGCAGATTAGCTGCAATTAGCACAGAATGCCTCTGGACTATAAAAGGGGCTCTGCCCTCTCGATCTTTGCCTGAGCGTTGTTGGGTTACCTTAAGTTTGTCCTTGCAAATGGTCTCCTACTGTGTTCCAGTTCCCAGTGTTTCCCGTTCCTGCTACCTGTACCCTGTATCCCATGCTACCGTGCTTATGTGCCTTCAAGAGTTGGAGTCTACTGCCGGAGCCTCATCTTAGCCTGAAACCACCGCTACTCTCTACATTGCCTCAGGTACCCTCTCAGAACTATAGACATTACATTATACCTGTTTGGCCAGCTGCTATCTCGCTACGCGGTACGGCCCAGGGGGTCCACACCCCGCGCCGTGACAATTTGACTTATATGGCTTCTCTACATCTGGTTTGGGAAGAGTCATACTAGATACATACTTTACTGATGTTGTGGAAAGCCTTCTCATAAGAGTAGAGGCTGTTATAGCAGCAAAGCGGGGTTCAACTCCATATTAACACCCAAGGATTCAGAATGACATGTTAAACAAGCCCATATAGATGTGATCGTCAAGTAACCACATACTTTTGGCCATATAGTGTATCTAAAACTGTTACCATTAAGAAATACTATATAAATACTATATAAATAATTTAGCAGGACTTTATTCCTACTTTTTTTCCTCCCAAATTTGATGTGCTTCATATGAACTGAAAGAGATCAGCAACTTTCAGGAAATCAACCCCTTCCGACAATTAGTGACCATGAAATCTAAGCGTAGTGTGCCGAATACTTTTTACAATACGATTGGGTTGGGACCCTATTCGTGCACCTACCCGGATCTAGTGCATTCCGAACCAATTTCTTCATGAAATCTAAGCAGTTAGAGCGAGAGGGAGAGGACTCCTTCTGTCACCCCATCGGCACCCCCACAACGCAACCTCTAAGTGCTGATGGGTTGCTATGGCATCCAGGGGCCTACCAAAGGCCTGCAATGTCTATGAGCCTATTAATGTAACATTGACAGGCATAATACATTGCAATACAGGAGTATTGAGTACTGTAGTAGGACTTGAAAAAATAAATTAAATCCACCCCGGTAATGCTAGGCTGCCTCTGCTATGTTCTATCTGGCTGGTATTTAAAAATAGGAGGGACCCCACCATTTTTCATAACTAGCCCGATACAACATAGTAGCAGAAGGCTAGCATTAACAGGGTCGGAAGGGCCACAGTTTTTGCGCTTTCCCACCCTAATAAAACCAGCCTGCGGCCGTCCAAGTGCTTGAACATCTCTTGAGATGGTCGGGTACTGGATCGTACCCGGCTCTGCCCGGTAACCCTGGTGGTGGTGGGTACCGGGGTAATAATGGGGATTACTGCTTGCCTTTTTACTGGCAAACACTAAGCCCCGCCTTAGTAATGGACGCTGTCATTCAGAGAGTAGCCATTACTAAGGCAGTAGTAATAAAATTAAAATGGAACAGACACAGAACAAAATGTTTTATTGAAATGAAAAACACCACACAACTGTAAAGGATCTGCCAGGCACAGCTTCGGGGTTAACTCTCAGAACTAATCAGTCAGCACCTGAGAATACATCCCTGAGACTGACTCCTGCTTCCACCATTCAGGCAGGCAGGCTTAGGAGTTGGAGAACCTATCGTAACCTGGCCAGACTCAGCTAGCTCCCGCCCTCGGTCTATTTAAGCCTGCACTTCCTGTCCCTCGGTGCTTGTGATTCTTTCCTTGTGGTTTCCTGGCCCAGATACAGCTCCTGCTATTTTTGATCCTGCTCCATACAGACCCTGGCTTACCGACTACTCTTCTGCTTTTCGTTTTGTACCTCGCACACTCCTGGCTTGACTCGGCTCGTTCACCACTCTGGTTGCTCACGGTGTTGCCGTGGGCAATGGCCCCTTTTTCTTGCTTGTGTTCCTTTGTATGTTTGTCGTGTTTGTCGTGCACTTACTGAGCGCAGGGACCGCCGCCCAGTTGTACCCCGTCGCCTAGGGCGGGTCGTTGCAAGTAGGCTGGGACAGAGTGGCGGGTAGATTAGGGCTCACTTGTCCGTCTCCCTACCCCCTGCGGTTACAACAACCTTCGTTAACCATTTTATTGAAAATAAAAAATGGCTTCATCTAAGTAGTCCGACAACCAAACCTGTAAAAAAAAAAAAAAAAAAACAACGCAAAAAAAACATTAGTAACACATAAAAAGAAAAACAATTATTTTTATTAATCTTACCTTTCCTGGGTCCAGCGCTGGAGCCGCAATGTCAGCGAGCTACGCTAGTTTCTTAGCTGTGGGAGCTATGGGGGGTGCCCGCACTAAGAGTGCCTAGGGCAGCACCAGCTCTGAATACGTCCCTGATTTCCACCCATAGGGACCCCAGTTGATCATTTCACTCATAGACATCATCACACATGATGGGCTTTAGGCAGCATTTTACATATAAGCAAATCCCTACCCCTTTCTTATTAGTACAATCATTTCTAAACAGACTGTAAGGGTTTTTACTGTCTGCAAGTATGGATCCGCAAATACGGATGCACATACGTAGCTGTCCACAATTGCGTTATTGCTCATAGACGTCTATGGGTTACTCCATGCTGCAATTGTGGACAAGTATAGGCCATGTTCTATATTTTGTGGATCATTTCTATGGCCCAGACCCACATCTATAAATATACGCAAAGGTGTCCGTGGCCTTTAGAAATTAATCTGTAATCATTGGAGAAAAACTAGTCATGTGCATGTGGCCTTACCCTGTAAATTACCAGTCCAGTCATAGCAATCATCCAGCCATGTCTCACCTATCCGCACTATGTCACAATTCTTCTCCAGCATTATCAACACTAATTCCTCAATCTTGTTATTGAGGCTTCTGGCATTAGAATTCTTGTTATTGACGCTTCTGGTTTCCTTTCCAAGGTGCAATCGCACGTTGCCAAGGGGCAATTGCTAATTTCATTATAGCAATTGCTCTTTTCAAGGAGTAATTACTCTTTGCTTAGGGGCATCTGCTCCCCTACAAGGTGCAAATGTTCATTGCCTAAGGGACATTGCTCGTTATCTAGGGGCAATTGCTCATTCCTTAAAGGGAATGTGTTGTCAGAAAAACATGTTTTTTTTTTTTAATTAAACATTTAGTGTGTAGGTGATTAAACATTGTTCAAATTTTTTTATTTTATATTATAAATTAGATTCTAATTTATAATATTTCCCATTGCTGGTCACTAGATGGAGCTATTCCCAAAATTGCAGCATTGCAAAATTGGGTAAAAAGCCCTCGCTCTAGTGAGCTCTCAGCATCCCCCCTCCTTTATCCTGGCTAGTGCCGGGATAAACGAGGGGTTTGAACGGTCTAACCTCCTACACTGTGTGTCGCCATTTTTTGAGCTAACACACAGTGTAGTAGGTTTACATACAGTAGTAAACGTACACAAACACGAACATACATTGAAATCTCTTACCTGCTCCTGCCGCCGCGGCTCCCTCCGGCCCGTCCGCTCCGTCTGCTGCCGCTGGTCCAAGTGCACAAGTCCGGAAGCCGCGACCGGAAGTAGTAATCTTACTGTCCGGCCGCGACTTCCGGTCCACAGGAAAATGGCGCCGGACGGCGCCAATTTCAAATTGGACTGTGTGGGAGCGGCGCATGCGCAGTTCCCACACAGACGGCGTACACAGAAGTGGATGGGACGGGAGCCGTTCGCAGTCCCTATGGGACTGTGGCTGCCGTATTCCATGTCTGTATGTGTCGTTAATCGACACATACAGAAATGGAACAAAAAATGGCAGCCCCCATAGGGAAGAAAAAGTGTAAAAATAAGAAAAAGTAAAACACAAACACACAAATAAATATAAACGTTTTTAATAAAGCACTAACATCTTTAACATATCAAAAAAAAAATTGTGATGACACTGTTCCTTTAAGGGGCTATTGCTTAATTTTGGGTGTTTCAAAGTCTTTTGGGTGAAATAGCTTGTCTAGGGGTGTGCCCAGGGTTGTGTGGAATTATTTTAGAAGCATAATAAACCTGTGCCAAAGTGAAAACCATAAGAAGGGTGAACTGATCGTAACCGTAACTTGCCTGACTGGCGCAGCTTCATTAGTTGGGGAAACACAAGTTGAAAGCCTGCTTCCCCTGATGTTGATGCCGTGTCCTTCAGGCAAGCGAATAGATACTAGTCCTGTTGGCTGTCTGAGGAGAGAAGACAGCGAGATTATGTGGTATCTTTCAGATATCGCAGGATCTCTCTTCAGAAGCTGCTTTGAAACTATCCTCTTTCATTGAACAATGTTAGTGCAACTAGTACTGCCCAATTGTCAATGTATTCATTAATTAGCATAATTAAGTAATATGGAAACAGAGGAACATAAGAAATTGAGGTATTATGCTACTTTGCACTTTATGGGGTGGTGACAGGTTCTCTTAAAGAGACTGGGGAGCTGCTGAGAGACCTTCAGGACACCTGGTCAGTGATGTCTGTCTTTCAGGTGCCTGAAGGAGGACAAGCTGCGTTGCCCTGTTGTGCTGCTAATTGCATGGTGCTGCCATCAGTAAAATTAAGTCTTTAAGGGAGCAGTGTCAGACAAAAAGGGAAGAACTGGCAAGCCCTGGAAAGCCTGGTAGTAGCAAGAGGAGAAGTGTGGTAATGCTGATGCCCTGCGCCACAATGCTATCAGGAGTAAGGACAGAAATGAGTCCATACATAGTAATGTTTTGGCGCACAGAGGAAGAGTGAGCAGGTGAATCATATGAGGTGCTAGATAGTCTGCACGAGTAGTGGAGGAACCTGGTGACTGGTGATCAGAGAGGGCATGTCTAACTTCAGTAAGGCAGGGAAAGGAGAGAGGTTACGGCTCCTATGGTTGAGCACCATAGGGGGGGTTCAGGCCTATGCAGAGCTGGAAGCAGAGACTGCTGTTTTGCCAAGTAAAGCAAGAAGTAGGAGTCGCAGAGCAGATGGTGAGCTATTGAGAGACATGTATAGACTGGGACTGACAAAGGCAGGCTGTGGAGGAAGGTGACCTGATGGAGTACTGAGCAGGTCATCAGTGAAGTATTTTGCCTGCTGGGGCTGTAGTCAGTCGGGGAGTGAGAACCAGTGGATGGATGAGAGGATCTGTGCTCAAACCCAGGGTAAGTCTGTAGTGAGGCCTAGTAGAGAAATAGAGAGATTCTTGGACTGGTGGGCCTGTGAGGAACACTACAGTGGGTACTGTTGCCTTGTAGGCTTGAGATGTGGCCCAGTAATTATAGTCCAGGGAAAGTCTGGACTACTAGAATAGTCATTGGAAAAGGAAGCGGTGGGTAACTCTTGAGAAAGGCTACCTAGTGGAAAGACAACCTTGATCTTCGATTGACTGGAAGTGTACGAAGAGACTTTGGGCAGAGTCTGGGGACCTCCTGGTTGATGGGCTTTTCAAGCTTGTCTGGGGTAAACTATTGGATGACAGTGTACTATTAGAAGAAATACAGCAATAGAGAGTAGGGCAGGAAGGTGGAGATAGAACGCCTAGAGGAAACCAGAAGAAAGACAGACAGGTGACAAAAGGTGAAAAAACTATGAAGGAGGCGTAAGACTGAGTAAAGTATCTCAGTCTGGGTATGGTCTCTGGAAGACTGCCACTTTACGTGTTGTGACCATTAAGCTTGATGTGCCTCTTTGAAACAAAGTAACCATATGCTTATGTGCCACTGTAATAACAGTTGTGTTCAGTGAAGATAACTTGTTCAACATTCATTTGGTCTGCAATTGGGTTTTATTAAAGAGGAACCACTCCAGTAACCCGACCTTACAAACTGTCATGCAAATTCAAAAGTAGCACAGTGGTGCACTTCTAAAGTCAACTATCAGAGGTTTAAAAAGAGTAGATAATACACAGCTTTTTGTGTTGTACAGCATTGCACTGCGACCTACTCTATTTAGTGACTGATTATTATTCCAGAGTTTAATGAACCATTGGAAAAGACCACACTAGTACTTAAGTTAAGCTATTTTAATAACAGTGGTTATAATACATTTTTGTAGAGTTTCACGACAGCATGCCTTTTGTTTTCAAAATACAAGGTAATGAAATTTGTATGGAGATCAGCAATGTTAAGTGTATAATAAAATTCCAGGAATGTTTGCCATTCACAAGAAGGGCCCATTTTATAGTACGTTGCAAATCAGCTTATAATCCACAATCATTTCAACAGTGTATAAACAGTTTTTATTTATCTATCGACAAGTCCTCAATGCAGAATGCAAGTAAAGCTGTAAAATGAGAGCAAAGTTGGCTACCAGAGATGTAGTAAATAACTGAAGCGGTAAAACATATGCTATGAGGAGGAGTTTTTCTGCCTCTACATGTCGTGCTTCCGTTGTTTTATATTTTCTTTCCATTGTTAAGTATTATTCATAAAAAGAATCTGTCATCACAAAGATAGCAAAGCGGAAAAGGAGAATTTAGCAGCATTACGTGGATTATTTCTATGTTGCATTCAAAGCAGACACATGCATTTTATGTCAGATTAGTATACATGACAGATTCATTCACTTGTACACACTAAAACAATTTATTGTTATTGTACTTTAATAATAGATAAAATACAGTTCCATGTGGTTTAATTAAACCTTTTGTAACCAAGGACTTCAATCTGAATTTTCACAGAATAATTTTGGAATGACACATTCTCACGCACCATTCATACGGCAAAGGCATGTGCATGGACCCTATTTGTATTTTGCCCCAGAAGCAATGCTCTGAGGAAGAACAGCTTCATAATGAAATGCCATATAAAATCATAGGCACACGGTGGTAAAGCATGGGCCTATAGCAGTCTACAACACGGTTCTGTAGTACAAGAGCCCTAAAGGAAAGTTTTTTTTTATTACCGTAATTTCTTCCTTATTCAATATATTGTCGTTTTTGTGCTGTAAAGTGGAGCTTTAAATTGGTTACACAGGATTAGAAAAACATGGTTGCTTTATTATAAAAAGAGCCAGTGGCGGACACAGACTGCAAAAGGCCCCTGTGCAGATAATGTGCCAGGGCCCCCCCCCCCCCACCCCGCAAACTTCTCATGGCCGACGGTCCGCTTTCAGCTGCATCGCTGGGTCTCCTAAGTGACCCAACAATGCAGCACTAGCAGCCGGGGCGTCACTAAGGCTGGGTTCACACACACACTATTTACGGACGTAATTTGGGCGTTTTAGCATTGAATTACATCCGAAAATGCGGCTCAAAAGCGTCGGAAAACATCTGCCCATTCATTTGAATGGGTCTTACGATGTTCTGTGCCGATGGTCATTTTTTTTTACGCGCCGCTGTCGAAAGGCGGCGCGTAAAAAACTGCCTGTCACTTCTTCAGATGTAAATGGAGCCGTTTTCCATGGACTCCATGGAAAACCAGCTTCAATTACTTCCGTAGTGGACGCAGCAAAAGACGCCTGCACATGCCATTACGGCTGAAATTACGGTGCTGTTTTCTCCTGAAAACAGCACAGTAATTTCAGCCGTAACAGACGCTGCCGTGTGAACATACCCTCAGGGCTTAAAATGTCCGGGAAATAGCCCCAATACATATGTGTCCGCCCCAAAAAAAAGTGTGTGTATAGGAGACAGCATAGCATATCTATAGCACTACGACCCTATAAACTATGGATAGGATTAGATACAGTGGCTGAGCAGACAGTATCACACATGATAGGATTAGATACAGTGGCTCAGAAGGCAGTATCACACATGATAGGATTAGATACACAGCTCAGCAGACAGTATCACACATGATAGGATTAGATACAGTGGCCCAGCAGACAGTATCACACATGATAGGATTAGATACAGTGGCTCAGCAGACAGTACCACACATGATAGGATTAGATACAGTGGCTCAGCAGACAGTACCACACATGATAGGATTAGATACAGTGGCTCAGCAGACAGTATCACACATGATAGGATTAGATACAGTGGCTCAGCAGACAGTACCACACATTATAGGATTAGATACAGTGGCTCAGCAGACAGTATCACACATGATAGGATTAGATACAGTGGCTCAGCAGACAGTATCACACATGATCGGATTAGATATAGGGCCCAGCACAGTATCATACATGATTGGATTAGATACACAGCTCAGCAGACTGTATCACACATGATAGGATTAGATACAGGGCCCAGCTCGCTGACATTGCGGCTCCAGCGCTGGACCCAGGAAAGGTAAGAATAATAATTTTGCTTCTTTATGTGTTACTGATTATTTTTGTGTGTTTGTGTTTTTTTTACAGGTTCGGTTGTTGGACTTCGGATACGAGGACTTCAATGACGGCGTTTTTTTTATTCTCAATAAAATGGTTAATGAGGGTTGTGTTTTTATTTCAATAAAAAAAATTTCTATGTGCTTGTATCTTTTTAAACTTTATTATCACCGCCTTAGTAATGGCCGCTGGCTGATTGACAACCTCCATTACTAAGGCGAGGCTTAATGTTAGCCGGTGCAGAGTCTACACTAACCCCCATTATTACCCCGGTACCCACCGCCACCAGGGGTACTGGGAAGAGCCGGGTACAAACCAGTACCCGACCAGCTGTAGTGACGGGCAGGCACCGGGGTGGCCGCAGGCTGGTAGTATTAGGCTGGGGAAGGCCAAAAACAGTGGCCCTTCCCACCCTTGTAATGCTGCCTGCTGCTGCTGTGTTGTATCTGGCTGGTTATGAAAATTGGGGGGGACCCGACATCGTTCTTTCCAATTATTTTTTAAATGACGTGGCGTCCCCCCCATTTTCATAACCAGCCAGATACAATAAAGCAGCAGCAGCCTAGCATCACCAGGGTAGGAAGGGCCACTGTATCTGGCCTTTCCCCTCCTGATAATACCAGCCTGCGGCCACCCCAGTGGCCGACCATCACTACAGATGGTCAGGTACTGGATCGTACCCGGCTCTTCCCAGCACCCCTGGTGGCGGTGGGTACCGGGGTAATAAAGGGGGTTAGTGTTAGCCTCTGCACCGGCTAACACTAAGCCCTGCCTTAGCAATGGATGCTGTCAATCAGCCGGCGGCCATTACTAAGGCGGTAGTAATATAGTTTAAAAAAAACCACAAAGACATAGAAAAAATATTTTATTGAAATAAAAAAAAAAAACACAACCCTCATTAACCATTTTATTAATAAAAAAAAAAGCTGTCATCGAAGTAGTCCTGGAATCCGCCGTAGTCCAACGACCGAACCTGTAAGAAAACACACAAAAAATGATTAGTAACACATGTGTTAGGGTATGTGCACACACACTAATTACGTCCGGAATTGACGGACGTATTTCGGCCGCAAGTACCGGACCGAACACACTGCAGGGAGCCGGGCTCCTAGCATCATAGTTATGTACGACGCTAGGAGTCCCTGCCTCGCTGCCGGACAACTGTCCGGTACTGAAAACATGATTACAGTACAGGACAGTTGTCCCACAGCGAGGCAGGGACTCCTAGCGTCGTACATAAGTACGACGCTAGGAGCCCGGCTCCCTGCAGTGTGTTCGGTCCGGTACTTGCGGCCGAAATACATCCGTCACTTACGGACGTAATTAGTGTCTGTGCACATACCCTAAGGCTTAGATACAGGGCCCATGTGTGATACTGTCTGTGGGACCCTGTATCTAAGCCTACCACAAGGTAGGCTTAGATACAGGGTCCAGCAGACAGTAATCTTATACAGTATAAGATTACTGTGTGCTGGGGCCCTGTATCTAAACCTACAGTGTGGTAGGCTTAGATACAGGGCCCAGCAGACAGGATCACGCATGGGCCATGTATCTAAGCCTACCATGTGATTGGCTTAGATACAGGGCCCAGCAGACAGCATCACATAATCTGTGATCCTGTCTCATGGGCCCCCTAAGCCTGCTACATCGTAGGCTTAGGGGTTGTGCAGTCCCTAAACATTGATGGCCTATCCTCAGGATAGGCCATCAATAGCTGATGTGTCGCCCGGGACCCGCAAATCAGCTGTTTTGAAGGGGCCGCAGCACTCGTACGAGAGCTGCTTCCCCTTCATTTCACTACTCGCCCACACTGTGAATCGCCGAAACCGATTCACAGTGTGACCGGAATGAAGTGACAGGAATGAAGGGGAGCAGCTCTCGTACGAGTGCTGCGGCCCCTTCAAAACAGCTGATTGGCGGGTCCCAGGAGTCGGACCCCGCCAGTCAGGGCTATCTTACCTTCCTCTTCGGCCGCGGCGGGAGTTCTGTCGTCTCGATGCTGTGCGCGGCGCATAGCGCTGTGACGTCATGTGCTGCGCACAGCGCCTGACGTCAGGACCTCCGCTGCGATCCGGAACCAGGAAGGTAAGTAAAGTATGTTACTATAGTAACAGGGGCCCGCGGCCCGAGTTACTATAGTAACTTTTTATTGATGTGGTGCGGGGGGCCGTGGGCCCCCCTGGCTTCGGGGCCCGGTCGCAATTGCGACCGCTGCGACCCCTATAGCTACGCCAGTGGTCCACGGGCCTCTGTCTCAGTCCTCAGCATCGCGCAGCTGAGAACTGAGTCGGCCAGCAGAGGAACGGGCCCCCTTCCCACGCGGGGCCCTTGTGCAGCTGCACCGGCTGCACATGCGGTATGTCCGCCCCTGAAAAGAGCACAACACATGTCCAGTGCAGCTCAGCTCAACGGAAGTGAATGAGGATGCGCAGCCATGTTTTTTTTAATCTTGGACAATCTCTTTAATATGTTGCCAAAACAAAAATCTTTGACATTAAGTGCAGAGACGTACAGTCTCCATGTGCTGTTTCAAAGGCTCTGCCAGGTGCCGTATGTACGTGGAGATTATCAATAAGAAATTGAACACGTAAAGGAGGAATATTTATAGCAGTTGTTTATAACAGTATTATTTAGCCCGGGAATATATTGCCCGGCAAAAGGGCCGATTCAAGCTTTTCTGCTGCCTGAGAAGAAAATTAAAATGGCGCCCCCCAGATTTTGATTGTCATCCCTGTGGCTGTTCTACATTACTACCAAGCTCCTCCAAATAATGGGGATGTGCCGTTGTACTCCTGTGGCATGCATTGTGCAGCGATGAAGCCAGGCGGAGTACACCTTGCTGCACATTGCGTGTACAAGTAGTACAAGGCCTGGGGCAGACATATCGCCGTTGCAGCCGGTTTGGCTGCACAAGGGACTCAGAGGAGGGGGGTTCGGAGGGGGGGCACCCATCTGCCCTAAACGCTGTGCGCATAGATTGGCATAGGGCCCCCATCCTCTCTGGGCTCACATGCCCAAGGCATAAGGAGGCCCGTTCCTCACGGCATATAATATTTACGGGTCGGACAGCACGTGCCCCCTCATGCCCAATGGTGTAGCTACCACTGGAGGGGGCCCCGGTGCTAGCGACAGCCATGTTCAATTGTATCTGCATCCTCAAGACCCAGGTACAATTGAATACTATAGGCTGCAGGCCACGTTAGGCCTGCAGCCTATAAGGCGCTGGGAAGTCTCCCTGCGCAGGCCGGCATATTGACGTCACTGCATCACGCTGGTCTGCCCCAGCGTCTCGTCCACTGTCTATGCTGCGCTCCGTCCATCGTGGGAACGGGGCAAGATAAGTAGAATTGGTTTTTTTTTGGGTGGGGCTATGTGACAATATACAGGGAGGGGGAGCTGTGTGTCATTATATACAAGGGGAGGAGGGAGCTGTGTGTCACTATATACAAGATGAGGAGGGAGCTGTTTGACACTATATACAAGGGGAGGGCGATTGTGTGATACTGTATACAAGGGGAGGATGGCTGTGTGGCACTATCTACAAGGGGGGGGGGCTGTGTGGCACTATATACAAGGGGAGGGGTCTGTGTGGCACTATATACAAGGGCAGGGGGGCTGTGCGGCACTATATACAAGGGGAGGGGGCTGTGTGACACTATATACTGGGAGAGAGGGGTCTGTGTGGCACTATATACAAGGGGAGGGGGAGCTTTGTGAGACTATATACAAGGGGAGGGGGAGCTGTGTGTCACTATATACAAGGGGGAGCTGTGTGTCACTATATACAAAGGGGGACTGTGTTGCACTTTATACAAGAAGGGAGCTGCGTGACACTATCTACTAAGGTGGAGGGCTGTGTGGCACTATCTACAGGGGATGCTGTGGTGCTATATACAAGGGGCACAAATGGGGTATTATTACTGCGGCGCCACCATCTCCCCTCCCCATTTTTTTCACTTTTCGCATCTACCACGGTTACAGATGGGGCACTTTTATTGTGTCGAGCACTGAGGGATCATTATTACTATTTGGGGCACTGTAGATTATGAGTTTGTTTAGAGGATGGGGTATAGGTAGGGAGGGGGCTGGAAAAGCGAGAAACCAACATGTCTGTGTGTAAAGTTCTGCAGAGACGAGTTGTGGCTGGAATAAGTCTTCACAGTTGTCTGGGCCTGATGGAGAAGAAAAGGGAAAGTGAACGACTCTGATCAGAGAAAACATCACCTGTGAGTCACTAGATATAATTGTGCTGTAATCACTTATATGGTCTGCAGAGCTTCTGCGTATAACTGTCATCTTCCACTATATAGTCACTACATGGTGGTAATATTGGTCTTTATATAGTAGTTTTTATTCAGTAACAGTACGGGGTATTATTCAGTCACTATGTTGTTATGGTGTGTCGGTATTAAGCAGTAACAGTATGGGGGCGTTATGCAGTCACTGTGGTTATGATGCGGGGGTATTATTCAGTAACAGTATGGGTGTATTATTCAGTAACTATAGGGGGGTATTATTCAGTCACTATGTGGTTATGGTGTGGCGGTACTATTCAGTAACAAAATGGGGGTATTATTCAGTCACTATGTGGTAATGGTGTGGTGGTATAATTCAGTAACAGTATGGGGGTATTATTCAGTCACTATGTGGTTATGGTGTGGAGGTATTATTCAGTAAAGGCATGGGGGTATTATTCAGTAACATTATTTGTATCATTTATGTTTGTTATTTGTGTTTTAACCTAGTAATAAAATGTGCAATATAGATTCGTATAGTTTTATATGCGCCCGGGCGTGGTTAGGTTATGGGGCCATTCTTTGCACAGGGGACCTCTGCAGTCTGTGTCCGCCTCTGTACAAGGCAATGGCGCATCCAAGAAAGTCGGAGGAGGCTTGTAGTGATGTACAAACAGCCAAGGGAATGTCAATCAAGCATGGAAAGGTGGCTTTGGAGGCAGGACTATGTGATTCCTTTGATGTTCCCTACATTTATTGCACATCGGTATGATATTGTAATTGTTTCTCACTGACATTGAAGAAGAATTTAAGCTAGATTCCTATTTCTAGTTGTCAAAATATCGTCCAAATGGTTCTTTTGTATATAATTGTAGCGTCCATGGCCGCGGGCCGTCGGGTTCACTCACCTCCCGACGCCAGCAGCCATGGATCTGTTCCTAGGAGATGACAGCGCTCACTTCAGCTCCGGTCTGCTGTGTCCCTGTAAAACAATCATCATCATCAACCAAATGATTTCCTGGTGTAATGGATTTGCCTTACACAGCTTCTTTGTCGACGCCCGTGGTTAATCAGCCTGCATTTGTGCCTAGATCTGTTAGAATGACTCGATCTTCTACCACTCAGGCTGGGAGGCTTAGGAGTAGGAGAACCAATCACAGCCTGGCCAGACCGAGCTAGCTCCCACCCTCTGTCTATTTATACCCTCATTTCATGCTCCTCCTTTGCCTGTGATTCTTCTGTTTCCTGGCTCTGCTGCTCCTGCTTGTACTATTGTCCTCTGCTTCAAATTGACCCTGACTTTACTGACTACTCTCCTGCTCTGCGTTTGGTACCTCGTACACTCCAGGTTTGACTCGGCTCGTTCACTACTCTTGTTGCTCACGGTGTTGCCGTGGGCAACTGCCCCATTTCCCTTAGCTTCTGTGTACCCTTGTCTGTTTGTCTGTCGTGCACTTATTGAGTGTAGGGACTGTCACCCAGTTGTACGCCGTCGCCTAGGACGGGCCGTGCAAGTAGGCAGGGACTGAGCGGCTGGTAGATTAGGGCTCACCTGTCTGTCTCCCTACCCCGTCATTACACCTGGTCTATAAGAAGGCCCCAGCCCTTCTGATCCTTGACTGAGTGTTGTTAGTTATCCCAAGACTGTCTTGCAAATGGTCCCTTAGTGTTTCCAGTCGTTACCCGTGCCCTGTTACCTGGTCCTGTATCCGAGTCGTGTCTACTGTACCTGCTGTCATTGCCACGTCCAGTGTCTTCTGCTACGTCCAGTGTCTTCTGCCACCTTACAGAGGTCGCCTTGTCGTGGCAGGTGGGCTAACACTTTTTGATAAAAATGTGCACTAAGAACCTCCCTATTTGTAAGTAGATTTAGCTTAAGTGCATATTTATTTATATTTAGTGGTTTAGGTGGCATTAGTGTCGCAGGGTGCTGTCGCCATTTTTTGTCTGCTGTATATCTGCAGTCATAGGTGTTCTTGCACCTGCATACATTTTGTATCATTTAGTTGGATTGTGCTGTTCAATTTTTGTTGTGTTTATGGGATCCATATATGTGGGGTTAGTGACTGCCTCCACTTGTTGTTCTTGCACTCCTCCCATTCTGCCCTGGGTGATTTTAATCAGTTCTGGAAGCCCTCAGGCGTATTAGCCGCTGGGCTCATGACTGTGCGGCACAGCGGGGGTTAAAGGGTTAACAGGCAGGCCAGGGCGGGTAGAGCAGGGAGCAGCGTGTGTAAGGAGTCGTGATGGGGACATAAGGACCCGCCCCTATGGGCGTTCCGGAGGCGGGCTGCAGTCGGGGGACCCTCCCTTCATGGCAAGGGTTCTTAAGTCAGCGGAGGGCGGCCATCTTCCTCTTCTGGCCGTTTGCTTGTCCACGGTGGTGAGTAAACTTACCTCGGGAACATGAACCGGCAAGAGTTAGAGGAACTTATCCGCTTTCGCCTGCATAATGAGGGTTCGGTATGGCTGCGGTCTCTGTTAGACGAGACCGTGGCACCCAAACTTCCTGGAAGCAGTCAGCTCCCCGCGAGGCGTTCTGGGCGTCGCTCTAGGTCGCCGGTGCGGTTGTCCCCCTCCGGTACCCAGCGAGTTCGGGCAGAGGCCCCTAGTCGGGTGGCGCAGGCACAGTTAGGTCCCGCGCAGCAGCTATCGCAAGACCGGCAGGAGGACGTGATCCCCCCGTCTCGAGGCCCGGCTACTTCCACTGGACTGGGAAGGGCTCGGCCTAGGGCAGCAGCACGGCCGCCACTGGGGTGTACACAGGCTAATCCGGCAGCGACTCTCCTTCCAACAGGTCGTGGGATGGGAACTAGAAGCAGCACCAGAGGGTCAGTCCCGCAGCACATCCCACCTAGCGCTGCTACGGGAGGGTGGCATGAAACGTCACCCCCCCATTGGATGTGGCGGACAGCAATTCAGTAGGTGACAGTGAGGAGGACTTCTTTCACTGTGGACAGGATCCGCCAGGAGTGACGCAACCGGCACCACTACCGCCGCTTCTTCCCACGACTACTGTGGATGCACTGGTCGTTCCTACTGCCGGGGGTCCTAGTCTTGCGGCTACGGACGTTATTGAGCGGGCGTCGTCAGTCAGCTCAAGGGGCACCAACAGGACTCGGCGATCCCGCTCACGGCGGTCTTCCAGACGCCGCTCCTCCAGGCGCAGCAGGCGGCGATCGCGACGTAGACGGACTCCTTCATCCTCAAGTTCTGGATCATCGAGCTCTTGCACTGGGTCGTCCCATCAAGGCAGGCGCCGCAGCCATGACGGGCGTCGCCATAGCACACGGGCGTCCGGTCGCCAAAGGTCCGCGAGCGCAAGGATGGGAAAGGTGCCAGTAGCATCCTCTGCACCTGCCCCTCCCCCACCGCCACCTTCAACGGCTCTGGTCCTAGCGCCAGCTTCTGGACGCAGTGAGTATGATTGCCTTCGGGCTTGGGGTTCGGGGGCCACATCTGATGTTGAAATTGTGAATGTGTTGCGATCCCTGTTGGCGGGTGGGGCGAATGCCTTCCCCACCCCGCAACCGCTAGAGGTACCAAAAACGCTAGTGGAAGCGTCTACGGCTATGACCGGCCCTTCCTTACCCGCCTTCAGGGATACGTATTTTTGCGGGATTCCCCCCCTTGGAGCTCATTTATCTGATGATACCCGGGAAAAAATAGCGAGTAATGAGTACGTGGATATTAGGTCCCTGGTGTCTGTGGACTCGGCTACCGTCGACAGGGAACGTCGTTTTGAAAGAGGGGTCCCGACCAAGCCCAAAGTAGCGAGAACTTTTAACAATTGGGTACAGGCGTTTGCGGTGTTAGGATGCGTAGCTTCCCAGAATAACCCGGAAAAATCATTCCAGCTTTTCGTGTATTTAGATACGGTTTTTAGTGCTTATAAGTCTCATGGGGGTACGGCCTGGTGGCGTTATGATGAGGAGTTTCGCAGGCGCATGTCACAAAAATCGAAGGTGGGTTGGGACACTAAGGCAACGGATGTGTGGCTCAGACTTATGATGTCACAACGCCCCTTTCAGCCCGGGGCCCCTTCCCCACCAGCATTTGCAGCCGCGGGGGCCGGGGCCCTCAACAGTAAGCGCAACGGGTCCTGCTGGCTTTTCAATGAGGGACACTGTCAATTTTACGCTTCCTGCAAATTTAAGCACGAATGCTCATCCTGCGGCGCCGCCCACCCAGCCGTGCGGTGCAATCGGCGGAGCGCTCAAGGCCCACGTCCCAATAGTACGGGTAGGATCGAGGACCCCAATCCGCGTGTTAGAGATGTTGCCATGGCTAGACCGGTACCCCAAGATGGGGGAAGCCACCCTGCTTAGGACAGGCTTTTCGTTCGGTTTCTTTATCCCTTTCGTTTTCAACCCGGCGCCCCTTTTTTCGGGAAATTTAAAATCGGCGTCCGAGTTCCCGGAGGTCGTCAGGGCCAAGGTGGACAAAGAGGTGGAGTTGGGCCGGATGGCTGGCCCCTTCTCGGTCTTACCATTCCCTAACTTACGGGTTTCCCCTTTAGGCGTAGTTCCCAAGAAGGAGCCCGGCAAATTCCGTTTAATACACCACTTGTCATACCCCAAGGGGCGTTCGGTTAACGACGGTATAGATAAGGACCTAGCGGCTGTCTCCTATGTATCTTTTGATAGGGCAGTTGAATTAGTATGCCAGGCGGGCCAGGGTGCTCTCATGGCAAAATCCGACGTGGAATCCGCGTTCAGATTGCTGCCTGTCCACCCTGATTGTTATCACTTACCCGGCTGCCAGTTGCAAGGGCAAGTGTTTTATGATATGTGCCTACCTATGGGATGCTCCATTTCCTGTTATTATTTCGAGGTTTTTAGTTCTTTCCTAGAGTGGGTTTTGAGAGACGTTACGGGTTGTAAGTACACTACACACTACTTAGACGATTTTCTTTTTGTAAGCCCCGCCAGTTCGACACGTTGCCAATCGTTGCTTGATTCGTTTCGCAGTATATCGGGGCGATTCGGCGTTCCCCTTTCGGAGGAAAAGACTGAGGGGCCTACTACGGTTTTGTCTTTCCTGGGAACCGAGATAGATTCGGTGCAGATGGTGTTCCGTTTGCCGGCGGACAAGGTCTCAAAATTGGGGTCTCACCTGTCCGCGGCCATAGCGGCCAAAAAGTTGCTGCTACGGCAGGTTCAGTCATTATTGGGTTTGTTGGTGTTTGCAAGTAGGATCATGCCCATGGGCCGTATTTTCTCGCGTCGTTTGTCGTTAGCCACGGTTGGGGCTCGGTCCCCTACACACCATGTGCGAATTACTGCAGGGCTGAGGAGTGACTTACAGGTGTGGGTCAATTTCATAGCTGATTATAACGGGCGAACGTGCTGGCGTAGCCCCCCGGTATCCAGCCACGAGATTCAGTTGTTCACTGACGCCGCTGGTTGTGCTGGTTTTGGCGCCATTCTCGGTTCATCTTGGTGTGTTTCTCCCTGGCCTCCAGTGTGGCGTGATCAGGGCTGGTGCAGAAATTTGACGCTCCTCGAAATATTTCCTACCATAGTTGCGGTTGAGCTGTGGGGTGAGAGAATGGCTAATTCATCAGTGGTATTCTGGTCAGATAATGCTAGTGTTGTTCATGCTGTGAATCACTTAACCTCTTCATCCCCCCCGGTGGTTGTGTTGCTCAGGCGTCTAGTTTTAAGATGCCTCCAACACAACATCAATTTCAGGTCCAGGCATATTCCCGGTATTTGTAACAAAGTTGCTGATGCTTTGTCGCGTTTTAATTGGCAGGCGTTCCGTTCACTTTGCCCACAGGCGGACTTGGCAGGGGCCAGCTGCCCGGACTCGTTGTGGAAGATGATGGACTTCAGTTGACCCCCCTTGTGAGAGCATCGCTCGCACCATCCACTTGGGCGGCATATGGTAAGGCATGGAACGAGTGGCTGGAGGTGGTGGGTGAGCGCCCCTTGGGGCCGTATGCGGCTAATCTTAGCTCTTACGTGTTGTCATACTTGGCTAAATTATTACAGCAAGGGGTTTCGGGTGCGATAACGCAGCGGCGACTCTCAGGTTTGGCCTTCTTTTTTAAATTGTGCGCGTGGCCGGATGTTACCAAGTCCTTTTTCATAACACAGGCGTTAAAGGGATGGAAGAAGTCTGCGGTCAGGCGCGAGTCGAGGCGCCCGATCTCTTACCCAATTCTAATAAAACTGTTACAGCAGTTGCCTGTCGTCTGTTCTTCTCCCTTTGAAGTTAAGTTGCTCACTGCGGCGTTTGCATTGGCCTTTTTCGGTGCCCTACGCATTTCCGAATTGGTAGCCATGGCGGCCACCCGCCCAGGGGGCCTGCTGGCTGACGACGTGGTGTTGGCTAGTGCCGGCATCCGTTTCCGCATACTGAGGTCCAAGACAGATACGTTTGGGAAGGGTTGTTGGATTTCTCTGCGGCCGGT
Organism: Rhinoderma darwinii; assembly: GCF_050947455.1. Lineage (NCBI taxonomy): Eukaryota > Metazoa > Chordata > Amphibia > Anura > Rhinodermatidae > Rhinoderma > Rhinoderma darwinii. The sequence continues at coordinate 72,724,329 of NC_134689.1, forward strand.
ACCTGGGTCGGCTTGCCCAGTACAAGCCATTACACAATACGCGCGGGCCAGGTTGCCCGGGGCCCAGCTCATAGCCCATGCAGATGGCAAACCTCTTACCAGGTTCCAGTTCACGGCGGTGTTCAGGTCCGCCTTATCCAGGGCTGGGTTTCCCCCCAAGGAGTTTGGTACTCACTCATTCCGGATAGGTGCTGCTACTACGGCCAGCGAATTGGGTTTGCCCGATGGGGAGGTTCGGCGCATAGGGCGCTGGCGTTCTGAGTGTTTTGCTGGTTATATTCGCCCGGATTTGATTTTACATTAATATTATGTTTATTGCAGGTCCTCGTCCGGTTATTTGGATTATCGGCCATTCCTATGTCTTTTGGGCTGAACGGCGGGCTTCTATATGGCCAGGAGGTCTTTCGTTGGGGATCCTGGGATCTGATGTGCACTGGAGAGGAGTTCGTGGACTAAGATGGCTGGATGTCTTGCCTGAAGTGGTAGCGATTAGTAGGCAGCGGGCGGCTCCTACTGTGTTGGTGATACATGTTGGAGGGAACGACCTGTGTTCGGTGCGGTTGGGCGAGCTGATAGCGTTGATTCAGTCCGATTTGGAAAGGTTTACGTCGTTCTTCTCCCAGTTGGTTTTAGTATGGTCTGAGGTGATTCCGCGGGCGGAATGGGCGGGAGCGCGTGATCTTAACGCTATTGAAAGGGGGAGGCGCCTGTTGAACACCAGGGTCTCAAGGTATGTCAGAGCTGGTGGGGGGGTGGTTATTCGGCATAGGCAATTGGAAGGGGATAATAGGTGTTTGCTGTTGCCGGATGGGGTGCACCTCACGGATATTGGGCTGGACATCTTTTTGTCCGGTCTCCAGGATGGCATGGAGGAGGCTTTGTTCAGGTTGACCGGGGGTCGTGGGGGAGGAGGGGTGCGCAGTTGAGAATGCGCATCCTCCTCGTGGCGGTATTTTGTTATAAAAGAAGTGACCTACATGCCCTGCCCTAGGCAGGCTGGCATACGGGTATGAACCGGTTAATAAGTTATGTGGAAATTGGATAATAAATAAATAATAAATAAAGCTGTGGCCGACCCTCGAGTCAACCCACGTTAAAAGGAAATTGGTGTCGGTCTAATTATTTAAGGGTTACAGGTAAACCCCCCCCCCCCCCCGCCCCTGGCCTTTGCAGGATGGTGGCATGCGCACAGTCCTGGAAGCCCTCAGGCGTATTAGCCGCTGGGCTCATGACTGTGCGGCACAGCGGGGGTTAAAGGGTTAACAGGCAGGCCAGGGCGGGTAGAGCAGGGAGCAGCGTGTGTAAGGAGTCGTGATGGGGACATAAGGACCCGCCCCTATGGGCGTTCCGGAGGCGGGCTGCGGTCGGGGGACCCTCCCTTCATGGCAAGGGTTCTTAAGTCAGCGGAGGGCGGCCATCTTCCTCTTCTGGCCGTTTGCTTGTCCCACCCTCCCTCCCTATGTTTGGGTTGTGAGTGTCTCACGGGATCGAATGGTTATATAAAAAAAAAAAAAAAAAAAAAGGGGAAGAAAAAGAAAGTACTTAGGACAAGTTACCCGGTTAATTTCATGGGCGGTTTATGACGATTGGTGCTATTCTTGGAATTTTGTACTACGTGTGATGGAGATGGTATGGTTATGGCTATGTGGTGGTGAAGATGGTGGAGTGTTGGGGTGATCCTATGTCACAGCAGGCGGTATTTTGTTATAAAAGAAGTGACCTACATGCCCTAAATAAATAAAGCTGTGGCCGACCCTCGAGTCAACCCATGTTAAAAGGAAATTGGTGTCGGTCTAATTATTTAAGGATTATAGGTAAACCCCCCCCCCCCCCTGGCCTTTGCAGGATGGTGGCATGCGCACAGTCCAATGCTGGATCCTACCATCCCCAGGTATATATGTAGGCTTAGTCCCAGTTCTGGGTGTATGTGCAGCGTAGCTTCCCACCTTACAGAGGTCGACCTTGTCGTGGCAGGTGGGCTAACACTTTTTGATCAAAATGTGCACTAAGAACATCCCTATTTGTAAGTAGATTTAGCTTTAGTGCATATTTATTTATATTTAGTGGTTTAGGTGGCATTAGTGTCGCAGGGTGCTGTCGCCATTTTTTGTCTGCTGTATATCTGCAGTCATAGGTGTTCTTGCACCTGCATACATTTTGTATCATTTAGTTGGATTGTGCTGTTCAATTTTTGTTGTGTTTATGGGATCCTTATATGTGGGGTTAGTGACTGCCTCCACTTGTTGTTCTTGCACTCCTCCCATTCTGTCCTGGGTGATTTTAATCAGTTCAATGCTGGATCCTACCATCCCCAGGTATATATGTAGGCTTAGTCCCAGTTCTGGGTATATGTGCAGCATAGGTTCCCACCTTACAGAGGTCGCCTTGTCGTGGCAGGTGGGCTAACACTTTTTGATCAAAATGTGCACTAAGAACCTCCCTATTTGTAAGTAGATTTAGCTTTAGTGCATATTTATTTATATTTAGTGGTTTAGGTGGCATTAGTGTCGCAGGGTGCTGTCGCCATTTTTTGTCTTCTGCCACGTCCAGTGACTTCTGCCACATCAGATACTGCCCGCCACGTCTGGCGCTGCAGGCTGCACCGACTTCCATCCGTGCTGAAGCCACAGCCACTGTCTGGACTAGTTCAGGTACCCAAGTGTTACTAAGTACTATAGACTTTCGTAATAGACTGTGACCTGGTCAGCGGCCTCTCCGCTACGACGGAGCGGCCTAGTGGATCCACATACCCTGTGACCTTGAAACTCCCCCAGTCATGAATCTTTCCATACTCGTAGTCTTTTTTTATCTCGCAGGAATTTGTCTTTCTTTCTTTCTTTCTCGTCTGAAGCATCATCCTGCCATATTTCCGTACTCGGGAGTAATTGCTTTACAAATTTTGCGGTGCTTTTTCTCCTTCAGTCCTTGTGGAAATGAGAAAAAATTAGCTAAACCTACATTTTCTTTGAAAAAATGTAGATTTTTATTTTCCGGGCCTACTTCCAATAATTTCTGCAAAAAACCTGTGGGGTCAAAACGCTCACTATACCCCTAGATAATTTTCTTAATGGGTGTAGTTTCCAAAATGGGGTCACTTGTGGGGGTTTCCACTGTTTTGTTCCCTCAGGGGCTTTGTAAATTTGACATGGCCTCTGCAAACCATTCCTGCTAAATGTGAACTCCAAAAGCCAAATGGTGCTCCATCCATTCTAAGCCCTGCCGTGTGTCCAAACAGCCGTTTATTACCACATGTGGGGTATTGTTTTACTCGGGAGAAATTGCTTTACAAATTTTGCAGTCCTTTTTCTCCTTCAGTCCTTGTGGAAATGAGAAAAAATTAGCTAAACCTACATTTTCTTTGAAAAAATGTAGATTTTTATTTTCCGGGCCTACTTCCAATAATTTCTGCAAAAAATCTGTGCGGTCAAAATGCTCACTACACCTCTAGATCATTTCCTTGAGGTGTGTAGTATTCCAAATGGGGTCACTTTTGGGGGATTTCCACTGTTTTGGCACCGCAAGAGCCCTTCAAACCTGACATGGTGCCTAAAATATATTGTAAAAAAATAAGGCCCCAAAATCCACTAGGTGCTCCTTTGATTCTGAGGCCGGTGCTTCAGTCCAGTAGCACGCTAGGGCCACATGTGGGATATTTCCTAAAACTGCAGAACCTGGGCAATAAATATTGAGTTGCATTTCTCTGGTAAAACTTACTGTGTTTATAAAGAAAATTGGATTAAATATTAATTTCTGCAAAAAAATATGAAATTTGTAAATTTCACCTCTACATTGCTTTAATTCCTGTGAAAAGTCTAAAGGGTTAAGAAATGTTCTAAATGCTCTTTTGAATACTTTGAGGGGTGAAGTTTTTAAAATGGGGTGACTTTTTTTGGGTTTCTAATATATAAGACCCTCAAAGCCACTTCACAACTGAACTGACCCCTGTAAAAATAGCCTTTTGAAATTTTCTTGAAAATGTGAGAAATTGCTGCTAAAGTTCAAAGCATTGTAACGTCCTAGAAAAATAAAAGGATGTTCAAAAAACGATGCCAATCTAATGTAGACATATGGGGGATGTTAATTAGCAACAATTTTGTGTGTTATAACTGCCTGTCTTACAAGCAGATACATTTAAGTTGAGAAAAATGCAAATCTTTGCAATTTTTCGCTAAATTGTGGTGTTTTTCACAATTAAATTCTGAATATATCGAGCAAATTTTGCCAGTAACATAAAGTCCAATGTGTCACGAGAAAACAATCTCAGAATCCCTTGGATAGGTATAAGCATTCCGACGTTATTACCACATAAAGTGAAACATGTCAGATTTAAAAAATGATGCTCTGTCAGGAAGGTCAAAAGGGGCTAAAGAGGGAAGGGGTTAAAACACCTTCGGTATTAAGGGGTTAAAGAATGAATTGTCCATAATAACCGTACTTCTTTTTTTGCAAGTTGTTGGATCTTGGAATTTAAAACCCTAGTACTAATCACCTGCAACTCCTCCTTAACCCGTTAGTGACCACCCCATACTGTTCTTACGGCGGCCACTAACAGGCTTTATTCCGATGCAGTAGCCTTTTAACGGTGCTGCATAGGAATAAATAAACAGAGCAGGGAGTCGTTAAATCTCCCTGCTCTCAGCTACCTTTGGTAGCTGAGGGCTGGGGGCATCACTGCTCTAACGGGTGAGATCAATATAAGTATCGATCTCACCCGTTTAACCCGTCAGATGCGGCGCTCAATAGCGAGCACCGCATCTGAGTGGTTTTGGAGAGAGGGAGGGAGATCCCTCTTATCCCACCGGCACCCGGCGATAAGATTGCAGAGTGTCTGTGTCTTTTATGGCAGCCGGGGGGCCTATTAAAGGTCCACAGTTCTGCCTGTAGTGTATGAATGCTAGGTCATGCCAGAGGCATGTCCTAGCAGATGCCTGTCCATTTTACACGGACAGGCTTAAAGAGGCTCTGTCACCAGATTTTGCAACCCCTATCTCCTATTGCAGCAGATCGGCGCTGCAATGTAGATAAGAGTAACGTTTTTGTTTTTTTTAAAACTAACATTTTTGGCCAAGTTATGACCATTTTTATATTTATGTAAATGAGGCTTTCTAAAGTACAACTGGGCATGTTTAAAGTTAAAGTACAACTGGGCGTGTATTGTGTATGTACATCTGGGCGTTTTTACTTCTTTTACTAGCTGGGCGTTGTGAATAGAAGTATCATCCACTTCTCTTCACAACGCCCAGCTTCTGGCAGTGCAGACACACAGCGTTTTCTCGAGAGATCACGCTGTGACGTCACTCACTTCCTGCCCCAGGTCCTGCATCGTGTCGGACAAGCGAGGACACATCGGCACCAGAGGCTACAGTTGATTCTGCAGCAGCATCAGCGTTTGCAGGTAAGTAGCTACATCGACTTACCTGCAAACGCCGATGCTGCTGCAGTATCAACTGTAGCCTCTGGTGCCGATGTGTCCTCGCTCGTCCGACACGATGCAGGACCTGGGGCAGGAAGTGAGTGACGTCACAGCGTGATGTCTCGAGAACACGCTGTGTGCCTGCACTGCCAGAAGCTGGGCGTTGTGAAGAGAAGTGGATGATACTTCTATTCTATTCACAACGCCCAGCTAGTAAAAGAAGTAAAAACGCCCAGATGTACATACACAATACACGCCCAGTTGTACTTTAACTTTAAACACGCCCAGTTGTACTTTAGAAAGCCTAATTGACATAAATATAAAAATGGTCATAACTTGGCCAAAAATGCTCGTTTTTTAAAAAAAAACACGTTACTCTTATCTACATTGCAGCGCCGATCTGCTGCAATAGGAGATAGGGGTTGCAAAATCTGGTGAAAGAGCCTCTTTAATACACTACAATACAGAAGTATTGCAGGGTATTATAAATGTGATCGGAGGATCGCATAGTGTAGTCCCCTAGTGGGACTAGTAAAAAAGTAAAACATTTTTTTAATAAAAAGTAAAAAAATAAATAAAACCTATTTCTTCCCCTTACAAACTGCTTTATTATTATTAAAAAAAAAAAACTAAATAAAGTAATAAAAACGTACACATATTTGGTATGGCCACGTCTGTAATGACCCCAACTATAAAGTTATTACATAATTTAAACTGCATGGTGAACGCTGTAAAAAATATAATAAAAAACAATGCAAAAATTGCTGTTTTCTTTGAATCCTGCCTTAAAAAAAAATTTCATAAGTAGTGATCAAAAAGTCGCATCTACTCCAAAATGATACCAAGAAAAATTACAAGTCATCCCGCAAATAAAAGCCCTCATACAGCTGCATCGGCGAAAAAAAAAAAAGTTATGGCTCTTCAAATATGGTAACACAAAAACAAATAATTTCGAAAACATTTGTTTTTACTGTGTAAAAGTAGTAAAATATACAAAATCTATATTAATTTGATATTGTTGCAATTGCAACAACCCGCTGAATAAAGTTATTGTGTTATTTATACCACACCATAAATGGCGTAAATTTAGGACGCAAAAAAGTGTGGTGAAATTGCAGTTGTTTTTCTATTCCCCCCACAAAAAAAAGTTAATAAAAGTTAACCAATAAATTCTATGTGCCCCAAAGTGGTGCTATTAAAAATTACAACTTGTCCCGCAAAAAATAAGACCTTATACAGCTATGTCGCAGCAAAAATAAAAAAGTTATAGCTCTTTGAATGAGATGATGGAAAAACGTAAAAAATATCTTGGTCATTAAAGGGAATGTGTTGCCAGAAAAACATGTTTTTTTTTTTTAATTAAACATTTAGTGTGTAGGTGATTAAACATTGTTCAAATTTTTTTTATTTTTTTCACGAGTCAGGAAATATTATAAATTAATTCTAATTTATAATATTTCCCATTGCTGGTCACTAGATGGAGTTATTCCCAAAATTGCAGCATTGCAAAATTGGGTAAAAAGCCCTCGCTCTAGTGAGCTCTCAGCATCCCCCCCCCTCCTTTATCCTGGCTAGTGCCGGGATAAACGAGGGGTTTGAACGGTCTAACCTCCTACACTGTGTCGCCATTTTTTGAGCTAACACACAGTGTAGTAGGTTTACATACAGTAGTAAACGTACACAAACACGAACATACATAGAAATCTCTTACCTGCTCCTGCCGCCGCGGCTCCCTCCGGCCCGTCCGCTCCGTCTGCTGCCGCTGGTCCAAGTGCACAAGTCCGGAAGCCGCGACCGGAAGTAGTAATCTTACTGTCCGGCCGCGACTTCCGGTCCACAGGAAAATGGCGCCGGACGGCGCGCATTTCAAATTGGACTGTGTGGGAGCGGCGCATGCGCAGTTCCCACACAGATGGCGTACATGTTAGTGGATGCAACGGGCCCCGTTCGCAGTCCCTATGGGACTGTGGCTGCCGTATTCCATGTCTGTATGTGTCGTTAATCGACACATACAGAAATGGAAAAAAAAATGGCAACCCCCATAGGGAAGAAAAAGTGTAAAAATAAGAAAAAGTAAAACACAAACACACAAATAAATATAAATGTTTTTAATAAAGCACTAACATCTTTAACATATTAAAAAAAAAATTGTGATGACACTGTTCCTTTAAGGTCTAAAATAGGCTGGTCATTAAGGGGTTAAGGTTGCACTGTGAAAAAAATGTGTCCGCGTCCTCCCTTCCTGCCTTTAAAGCCGAATCTTGTGGAACTCCTGATATTTCCATTTGTATTTCGGTGTTCATATTCTCCATTTTTTGAACCAGTGTGCTTTCACTCAAAGTGCAAGACTATAGTCACTGAAATCATAAGAAGAGGGAGTGGGCACTACTGACTTAGAGTTTAAACATGCATTATGTAACACTGTATCATCCGTTATTGCTTTAAGATCTTCGGGTGGTGCTCAGCAATTAGACACAATGTCAAGACATCAATCATTGAAGTAGGAAGGAAACAAGCGGCACTCACCCAGATGCGATTAAAAGTCCTTTATTTCGGCAACAAATGTGGATCACGGAGGGAGGACGGACGGAAAAACAACGGTAACAGACTGTTTCGCTCTGGGGCGCCTCTTCTGACCTAAAATCATGGCAGTTTTGAGGGCTTTAAATATCCTCTTAAGTGGCAGGAATCAAAACCACAGCTGTGGCAAGAGACTGAAAGCGCCCATACCGTGGGCCAATGGGAGAGCTGAAAGTTCTCCTACATCACGGGGATTAAGCCGTAACGTCAGTTTTCGAACGTGAATGGCTGCTGAGCGCACCTGTGCAGGAAATCCTGTGCCGCTTCGATGCTGGCAGCTGCCAGTCACGGCCAGAACCTGCAGGAGGTGGTAATACAAACATGCAAGTGATTGACGCCTGCCTTAAGCCAATGCTGGATCACAATATGGTATGCAAAAATGGGGCAGTCGTAGGGGGCAGGTGCCAGTCACCGACTGCATCAAATGACATTGTGACAAATGACACGGCCGGAGGCTGGTACCCCCACCTCCAGGAAATAAAGGACTTTTAATCACATCCGATATCTTTGTTTTTGGCGTTGGGCCCCTGGCTACTTGGAATCATCATGGTAAGGCAAGGAGGGAATTGTGTGAATTGGCTGGAGATAAGAGAGTGGCGAGTGATTCGGTGCAGCTAGAGGTCACCGTTTCTTACTTGTCTAGTTTAAGGGAATTGGGGTTTCTGCTGTTGTTGCTCAGTGTAGGCTAATCGGGGATAGTTTCCAATTCCAGCTGCAGGATTGGGCTGATGTCACCAAGACCTTTGTAGTTTGGCAGGCATTAAAAGGGTGGAGAAAGGAATAGGTTAAGACGGAATGTCGGCGCCCTGTTTCGTACTCTTTGCTAGTGTGTTTGCTGCAGGCCTCTACTGAGGTCTGTGTTTTATCATTTAGAATCTGTGCCCTTAAGCGCTGGCTTTTGCTTGGCTTTCTTTGAAGCGCTGAGAATAGGCAAATGAATCCCTCCTTCCTGGGTAAAGCTGGGGGGGAGGGGTTTAAAGGGGACGATGTACTGGTAGCCAATTGCGCGGTACGGCTTAGTCTTCAACAGTTGAAGACTGATTGTTTTGGGCAGGGTTTATGGATCGTGTGGACAGCCTGTCTTATCTGTGCTACAATGTCTTATCAGGCTGTTCATCAGGGTGGAACTTGTTGTTTGTCCCATGCTGACTCTCTGGGGATCCCGCCGGGGGATTCCGGAACATATTTGTTCCGTATTGGAGCGGCTACTAGGGCGTGGTTGCCGAATCAGAGATTCAGCGCAAAGACTGCTGGAAATCGCCCTGTTTTGCTGGATATGTTTGTCCTGAGCTGTTGAATTAATATGTGATTTGTTTTCATATTCTCAACAACCTTTTGTCGTTTTCCTGGTTCACTAGGTGTTCTGGGTGGCCCAGAGGGTTGAATGTCGTCTTGGTGGTAAGAACTTAAATTTTCAAAATACGGAGGTGTCCTGGAAGGGTATTTGTGATTTACGATGGCCACGAGTTTACAGGAGGCCATGGTTATTAGCAGGAGCGTTCCTCTCCTGTTTTTTTTCAGTTTTACACGCTGGGGGGTGAACAACCTGTGTTTACTCCCCCTTATGTCGGCAGATTTGGAGTGAATAGCTATTTTTTTCCCTGAGGTTATTATTGTATGGTCTGAGATCATAACTCGGGTCAGTGATAACCGACGCCTTATGCATCCAAATGGTGTTGACTTATCAGACATAGGACTAGGCATATTCTAGTCAGGATTACAGGATGTAGAGAGTAGAGCAAGCATTATTTTTGTTGGGTGGGGGTTGGAGTTCCGTGTAGGACTACAAGAACTCCTCTGTGGCGGTGGTTTGAATAGTTCCCATCACCTTTTTTCTTTATTTGTTTGTTCGTTCTGAGAACATTGATGCTTTTTTCTTTTATTTTAGCCCTGCTTCATAACTTTGAACCAAGTCACAGCTGGTGGTTGTTGGAATAGTTGGGATTATTTGAGGCACACTTGCCCTCTGGAAGTCCAGTCCAGGGGCTGGCATACCTCTGAAGCGTCAAAACTGCTGTGATGGTTTTGAGAATAAATTGCAAATGTTTAGAAATAAAACAATTATGTAAAAAAGCTGTGGCCGACACCATCCAACAAAACATACTAACTAGTCTAACTTGTCTCTTTATTGTTACAATGGGCTAAGCAGGAGGGCCCAAATAAGGGATGTTATGAGGTCTGTAGCTTCCCTATCTGTACTACCCACCAGTGCTTCTTGCGTTTTGCGGTACTGTCTCATCATTACCAATTTGTAGCCCATGCTTTTAGCCTAGCCACGGCCCCGCGAGTGTTCATGAACGACATCCTTATCAAATCTCCCTTTAAGGGGGCAACAAGATGGCCCAACAGAGCACTCTGGACACTCTGAGTCGGTTCAGTTGTATCATCAACTGGTCAAAGTCTTGCCCATCACCTTCACAGCAGTTCATTTTTTCAACACTAACTCGACTAAGGTGTCCCTTCCTCCGGAACGTCTTCTTATTCTTCAGCAGGGGATTTGTTCCCCACAGATGGCTGTGCCGACCTAACTCCACCTCTGCATGTGGGTGCTTGGGACCATGGTTGCCTCTGTCGAGACTATTCTATTTGTGCAGTTAAACACGCATCCTCTGCAGCAGGCGATCCTCTTCCTGTGGGACACATCCTTGCAATCACTGGATATGAAATTCCTCCTTCCCCTCTCAGTCCGTCGCTCGCTTCGGTGGTGGATCACTTCTCCAGCCATTCCCCAGGGGCGCTTCTTCCTCCCCCTGAACTGGCTGATTCTCTCCACAGAAGTCTCAAGGGATGGAGGGCACCTTTTGGAACCTCACAGTTCAGGGGCTGTGGTCTCCACATGAATATTACTTTCCCATCAACATTCTGGAGTTGAGGGCCATCTTTCTGTCTCCCTCACTGGACTCAGTCTCTGTCCAGACACACAGTCAGGGTTTAGATGTACAATAATATGGCCGTGGCTTATTTGAATCACCAGGCCGGGCACTGACAGTGCCATAGTGATGGCCGAGGATTCCAGGATTCTGGTCTGGGTGGAAGCTCTAAAAAGTGGTTCACATTCCCGCGGTCAACAATTGGGTCATGCACTTCCACAGACGTGAAACGGTGGATCCCAGGGAGTGGTCTCTTCACCAAGACGTCATCAACCAAATTTTTCTCAGGTGGGGTCAACCGGATGTGGTCTTGATGGCCTCCAGGTTCAATTGCCGGGTCCCCTGCTTCATCTTCTGAGCTTGGGATCCAGAGGTCTGCGCCGTGGACGCTCTCGTGGCGTCATGATCGGACTTCAGTCTCCTGTATGTCTTCCCTACCCGGCCTCTTCTGCCGTGGCTCCTCTGAAAGCTCAAGGCCCATGCTGCTGTTGGTAGTCGAACCTCGTGTTCCTGTTGGCCGATGTCCTGTGGATCTTCCCTCTCCATCCCGACCTTCTATTTAAGGGACCTCTCTCCTACCAGAATTTATGGTCACTATGTTCAATGGCATGGCTGTTGAAGCTGACATTCTGAGGGCTCGTGGTTTTTCTGAGAGTGTTATCCTCACTATGCTAAAGGCCACAAAGTACTTTTCAGCACGTATCTATCATCGTACATGAAAGGCTTACATTAGCTGATGTGAGGTTCGCAAGCTTTCCGCTTGCGTTTTTCCATGTCTAGGATTCTACCCTTTTTACAGCAGGATTTGGATCATGGTTTAGCTCTTAGTTTCCTGAAGGACCCTTTCAATTTTGTTTGGTCGCCCATTGGCATCTAAAGCTGAAATTAAAACTTTTTTGCAGGTCGTGGTTCACGCGGTCCCCTCTTATTGTCCTTAGATTTGTTCGAGTGATCTGAATTTGGTCTTGCATGGACTCCATCTGAACCTTTGAGAGAGATATCTCTTCGTTTTCGGTCCTGGAAGGTGTTTTTTCTGGTTGCGGTTACCTCCATCCAGAGGGTCTCGGAGTTGGCGGCTCCCTCTTGTTATTCTCCATTTCTTACTCTTCACCAAGACGAGTCGGTGGTTTGCAAGGTGCACTCCTTTATGACAAAACTGGTTTCGGCCTTGCAGATGAATGACGATATTGTCTTGCCGCCTTTTTCTCCTTCTTCCAGGGAGTGTTCCCTCCACAATCTTGATGTTCTATTACTGCTTTCTTCCAGCGGTCTTATTTCATCTTCATCCCCCCCCCCCCCCGAGGGTCCCAGGAAGGGTTTGGTGGCCTCTAAAGCCACCATTGCTCGGTGAATTCTAGTCATTGTTCGCGAGGCTTATCGCGTCCAGGGAAGGGGCTACCTGGGCTGTGCATCACTGCCCTTCAATTGTGCAAAGCAGCCACGTGGTCTTCTCTGCACACATTTGTAAAGTTCTACCAGGTGCATACCTTCACCTCTGCAGACGCTTCTCAGCCTTGCAGGCATCTGTGAAATAGTTGACCGTGTCTTGTATTCTGACCATGTCCCTGGGAACTGCTCTAGAGCGCCCCTCGGTCTGTGTCCCCCAATGTAACAAACAAGAAAACAGGATTACTCACAGTATAATCCTTTTGTTGTCCAGTTCATTGGAAGACACAGCTGCAACCCAATTGTTTTCAAGGTTTTTGTATGGGCCTCTTCAAACAGTTGACCGACGGGTGCTCCGAAAGTCAGACTCCCACTAATCTAATATTGATGGCCTATACTATTGATAGGTCATCAGTTTTTAAATCCTGTATAACCCCTTTAAAATATTTTTGCTGATAAATTCTTCAGGACCCTGTCCCTTTTTACATTAGATGGATCTTTATATATTTATAATAGGGAGTGTATAATATTTCCCTGTAGTTAATACTTAAAGATATGTTAGCAAAATAAAAATCATCAACTAATCCATATGCATCTTTCTGTTATATTATCCTCACGGTTAATACCTGTGATGTCTCCGTTACTACAGGCTTGGAATCATCATGCGTGGGTGGGAGAGAAAGTTAGCACATGTTTTCTCCAGAAAAATCCCATCATTCACTCTCTTGTTTAATCTGAGTTGAAAAGTTTAATAAAGAGCCAATAGTTTACAGTTTGTATGCAAATGTGTTCCAGTGAGAGGCAGATGCCATATATCACTTTCACTCTCAAGAAAGATTCCTTTACATTCCTTAAAGGTGTTGTCTCATGAATATAACCCCTATCCATATGCCCCTCAGCGTGGCAGACCTGGTCTGTCCAGGAGCTGAACCTGCTTCAATCAGCTGATCGCCAGGACAGCAGTATTTAGAGAAGGGGATGTCTACATTAGAAAACCCAATTAACTGTTACATTTGCACAAGCAAAATTAGGCACCTTTCAAGTTTTTTTTTAGGTTTTTGTGTAATATGTTAAGTATATGTATTGTAGGCAATAGTGTAGGACTTTAGGCTATTGGTTACGCAAAAAAAAGTATATACAACTTTCTTTTTATATTGGGTGTCATACTTTGGAATAGGTTTTCTTTTTTTTATTATTATTTTTGTAATAAAATTTTTTTTTTTAATGTAATCACTTTTGGAAACCTATATTCTGTTTTTCCCACATAGAAAAACGTATACCTTTCCAAACGTGATGTGAAAGGGGGCCTAGTGTGTTGTCTGTTTAAACAACATAGATGAAATCATTACATAAAGCATACAAATAAAGGGAAAGAGGCAGCACTCCACAGGTCAAAAATTAGCAGAAGTGAAAAAGGTACAATGTTTCAGCTGCTCAATGCAGCCTTTGTCAAGCAATATATAACGGACAATTCAGTGCTTTTATACCACCCACAGTGGGAGAAGCCATAATCAAATATAAACATTTTAGTAAAAAATTTAAGGTTTATAAGTGCATACTCGATCGACCATCATCCATCATCAAAGCGTTAGCACATTCATTAAAATGCATTTTGCGAATATCAAAAACAGTGCTTTATTTAAAAAAGCGACATAATAAAAGATCACCGCACAACATTCTAATTTGAAACCAAAATTATTCAGCATCTGTGAAGTCTCAGATGAAAGGATTCAGTTCATATACACATATATTAGTGAATTAACATATAAATGCTGGCAAAACGAAGGAACATAACATGGGATGTGTAGTGCGCCATATTACTCCTTCCACAGCGTCCATGTAACGCAACTGCGCATGCCGAGCACAAAAATATCACGTGAACGGCTATCAAGCAGCTCCATATTAGCATAATGGAAGTTTAGTCACATGGTGGGCGCTCGATGGAACCCATTGACTTCAATGGGTTCTGTAGGGTTTCTGTCATTTTACCAACCAAAAAACGCTGCATGCTGCTCTATTTTTGTCCTGGATTTTTTATAGAATCTGCAACAGAGGCTCCTAACAGAGCCTTTAACGCAGATGTGAGCAGAGCAAGTTAGGCTCTGCTCACATCTGCTTTTTTGTTCTAACTATGCAAATAGTTCTTCATTTTAAAGTTATAGAAACTTTGGCCAGTTTCTAAACCCCCTTTTCAAATTCAGAGACACCTTCCGTAAAGCTGTAACATGTGTGAATTGCATTCCAAATTAGCTTGGACAATTGTATAGATTTATTGTACCTATGGCCTGAATATGTCTGGTTGTGACTTATTTTGGACTGTAGCTTTAAGTGCTATTGCATAGCTGTCTTGCATTTTGGAGTTGTGGCTTTGTTGTAGTCCCCCCACTGTAGGCAGGACTTGAATATTGGATGAACAGGCCAAGATCTGACAATGATGGAAGTAGACAAGCTTCATGGAGAAAGGTGTCTGACAACGATGACAGCGTGTGCAACATTTGCTGTTGGCATTGATAAAAACTAAGGTGAGGCAGATACTGGCTTGTTGTCACTTAAACATTGGCACCCTTATGTACAGTCTGGACACCATCTTAGGCTGCATTTGCTAGGCTCTGTAACAGGGTGATGACGGAAGCAGGTGTGTGAGTAATCATGTGTGTAGGCAACACTGTGTCTATAAAACAACGGTGAGCCCGCCAAACGGAGTTCAGTGTTGAGAGAGTGGTAGGAATTACCTGAATTGCGTGCTTTGAATAGAAGAGAGGAGGGTATAGTGGCTTTTTGAGGCAGTGAAAGTTTTGCCATTTCGGTTGTTGCAGGGGACCGGACTAGTGGAGCTGTTTGAGGAAAGGACTGAGGTGTCATACGAGGTCTGGTGAGAACTGAGCTAGGCTGTATGTGTGCTAGAATCTGCAGTTGAAGCAGGGTCCCAGAGAGCAAGAAGGGGTTGGGGAGGAAGCCCACACTTGTATAGAGTGATCTAGGCGGTTAGAGGGTGAATGTATAGGAGACATTTAGTGCAGTCATGGTGAAGAGTGACCCTGCAGTGTTCAGCAAAACAAAAAGGGCTTAGTTAGGCCAAGACAGATGTAGCGGCTAACTTGTATAACCCCATTCAAACTACCACCTTATAACCCTTCCGCTAAATTAACACAGGCACGTTTGATAGAATTAAATGGCCAAGGCGATTTATTAACACACTGTAAACTATTGTTCTTGAGTACAAAAGAACATCAGCCATCCATATGAACCATGTAACCTTTATCAAAACTTAAAGAGGCTCTGTCACCAGATTTTGCAGCCCCTATCTGCTATTGCAGCAGATAGGCGCTGCAATGTAGATTACAGTAACGTTTTTATTTTTAAAAAACGAGCATTTTTGGCCAAGTTATGACCATTTTTGTAGTTATGCAAATGAGGCTTGCAAAAGTCCAAGTGGGTGTGTTTAAAAGTAAAAGTCCAAGTGGGCGTGTATTATGTGCGTACTCGGGGCGTTTTTAATACTTTTACTAGCTGGGCGCTCTGACGAGAAGTATCATCCACTTCTCTTCAGAACACCCAGCTTCTGGCAGTGCAGATCTGTGACGTCACTCACAGGTCCTGCATCGTGTCGGACACATCGGCACCAGAGGCTTCAGTTGATTCTGCAGCAGCATCGGCGTTAGCAGGTAAGTCGATGTAGCTACTTACCTGCAAACGCTGATGCTGCTGCAGAATCATCTGTAGCCTCTGGTGCCGATGTGTCCCCGCTCGTCTGACACGATGCAGGACCTGTGAGTGACGACACAGCGTGATCTCTCGAGAACACGGCTGTGTCTGCACTGCCAGAAGCTGGGCGTTCTGAAGAGAAGTGGATGATACTTCTCATCAGAACGGCCAGCTAGTAAAAGTATTAAAAACGCCCCGATGTACGCACATAATACACGCCCACTTGGACTTTTACTTTTAAACACACCCACTTGGACTTTTGCAAGCCTCATTTGCATAACTACAAAAATGGTCATAACTTGGCCAAAAATGCTCGTTTTTTTAAAAATAAAAATGTTACTGTAATCTACATTGCAGCGCCTATCTGCTGCAATAGCAGATAGGGGTTGCAAAATCTGGTGACAGAGCCTCTTTAACTAGTAAAAAGTGACCAGCAGGAAGGGGGTCATCATCATGTCCCACCCAGTTTTACATCTGAATGAGTATGTGCTTAGACTCCCCCTATTTTTCTGCCTAAGAAACCCCCAGGCTGACTAACCCCCCTGCCAAGAGCCAGCCATATGAAGCCTTCCCCACAAGCCGCCATGGCCTCCTCCTGGCCATCCTGCATTAAAAATGTCCAATCAAATTTCATTCAAAAGCACCCCATCTGCATGGAACAATCCAGTCGCTTTGCCTTCCAACAGGCGGTGGTGCACAACTACACCCCCAAGGAGACGCACAAAAGCAGCCATCTCCTCATTGATCTTGCCCCGAGACTGGCCCAGAGCCGTAGGGTCCCAAGCGTTCGACCCCATTATCTGTGGAACCATCTCCGACCATACCAGGCTGACTCTTGGTAAGAAGCCCAACAACCAGACCATGACCCGTTTCATTGCCCACATGAGATCCCTCTGCAACAGCTTCTCCAGGTCATTGCCCACCCACATGCAACACCAGGATCTTCGGGGGCCAAGAAACTGTGCCAGACTAACCAACTCGCACCTGCCCCTGTAACCAAACCAACGTAAATCCATCTGATCCATGGAAAAGCCAAACCAGACCACGTTCCAACGTACTACAGCTCTCTTCAGCCCAGTAGATATAAGAATGACCCGTGATCAAGGCTGGAACAGGAGACAAACCTAAAAACAAAATCAGCATACAGATCACTCCAAACGATAGAGTTCCCCTTGGAACTAGAAAAAACACCCCAGAATAACCATTACTGCCCAGGAACCCATACACCAACCGGTCAAACATAACGCCTATATGCCCCAGATTTCCATAGGCCAATGCGACCTGAGACCAAGCCAGGAGGCTTCAGTCACAGCACCCTTCTAAAGGAATGGGTCCAGAATTTACCAGCCACACTCACTAAAAAATACCCCCTCCAATAAAACGCAAAACAATGAAAATGAGTAAGAAGGGACCCATCCTTCTGAATAAACACAGGACCTAACCTACTAGAATCTCTTCACTCCAAAAATGAATGGAAGGTGGAAACTGGACATATATCTGACTCTGCAATTGAAGTCAAAAGGATCGACATCCTCTTCCCTAACTAATCTGCTTTGGACTCCGTAGCCAAATCTACACCACAGAGGATTCCAACACCACAACCTCAGACACCATCCAACACACCAAGTAACCTCCGAAGCAAAGCCAATTTCACCGTCTGTCTGGTATCCACTGACCACTTAAGAGGCTTCAAAACCTTCAAGGCCTGCCGAATATGAAACTACTTGTCCCATCAAGACGATCAGACATTTTCAACCAAAAAGCCACAGCAGCCAGCCGCTTATCTACAGCCGATGCCTATGAATCCAATTCCGCTTATTTAACCAAGGCAATTGATAGTCGTAGGGGATTCTATAATCAGGAAGACGGATTGAATAATTTGTCGCCAAGACCACCTCAACCGAATGGTTTGCTGTCTCCCTGGTGCCAGGGTTCGGCATGTGGTGGAACGGGTGGACAAATTGCTGGGAGGGGTTGGTGATGATCCAGCTGTCGTGGTCCATGTCGGTACCAACAACAGAATAAATGGTAGGTGGAGGAGCCTTAAGAATAATTTTAAAGAACTAGGCTACAAGCTGAAGGGAAGGACCTCCAAGGTTGTATTCTCAGGAATACTGCCTGTGCCATGCGCATCACAGGAAAGACAGCGGGACCTCAGGGAGTTAAATGCATGGCTTAAGTCTTGGTGTAGAGGAGAAGGCTTTGGGTTCCTAGAGCACTGGGCTGACTTTTCATTAGGGTACAAACTGTATTCTGCAGATGATTTGCACCTAAATGGAAGGGGGTCCGCTGTGCTGGGGGAGAGAATTCTAGCTGGGGTGGAAGAGTATTTAAACTAGGGCTGAGGAGGGAGGTCAATGTAGAAAAAAAAGGGGTAGCCAGGTTAGAGAGGGGTCAGAATATATTGGTTGGGGGAGAAACAGAATGTGGGGAGAGGACTAGACAACAGGATAAGGAGATCCTTTTGTTACAAAACAGCAGTGTAAATAAAAATGCCAAAATAATGTCAAATCACATTTCTGATAATAAAAGTGAAAAACTAAAAGGCAAGTTAAAGTGTATGTTCACAAATGCCAGAAGTCTAGCAAGCAAAATGAGGGAGCTGGAGGCCTTGGTACTGGAAGAAAATATAGATATAGTTGGTGTTGCTGAAACATGGCTGGACTCTTCACATGACTGGGCTGTAAATCTACAGGGTTTTTGTAATGACAGGGATAGGGAAACAGACAAGTGAACCCTAATCTACCCGCCACTCAGTCCCTACCTACTTGCAACGACCCGCCCTAGGCGACGGGGTACAACTGGGCGACGGTCCCTACACTCAGTAAGTGCACGACAGACAACCAGACAAGGAAACACAGAACAAAGGGAAACAGGGCAGTTGCCCACGGCAACACCGTGAGCAACAAGAGTAGTAAACGAGCCGAGTCAAACCAGGAGAGTACAAGGTGCCAAACACAGAGCAGGAGAGTAGTGGACAAGTAGTTCAAGAAGCTGCAGCAGGGCCAGGAAACCAACAGAGAAGAATCACAAGCAAGGAAGAACAGGAAAGGCAGGTATAAATAGACAGAGGGCGGGAGCTAGCTCCGTCTGGCCAGGCTGTGATAGGCTCTCCCACTACTAAGCCTGCCACCCTGAGTGGTGGAAGATGGAGTCAGTCTCACAGACATAGAAGCAGGTGCAGACTGATTACCTATGGGCGTTGACACAGAAGCTGTGCCTGGCAGATCCTTTACAGTACCCCCCCTTCGGGCCACCGAACCCTTTCTAAGTAGACCTGGTTTATTGGGGAAACGAAGGTGGAACCTCCTGACCAATACCCCAGCGTGAACATCCCGGGCGGGTACCCAAGTCCTCTCCTCAGGTCGTATCCTCTCCAATGGACCAGGTTTCCTTAGGGAGCCTTGGACCATCTTGCTGTCCACAATCTTGGCCACCTCGAATTCTACCCCCTCAGGGGTGAGAACGGGGACAAGAGGTTTCCTCGAGGGAGCCAAGGACGGAGAGCAGCGTTTAAGGAGGGAGGCATGAAACACGTCGTGTACTCGAAAAGATGGGGGCAACTCCAGTCGGAAGGAGACAGGATTGAGGACTTCAATGACCTTGTACGGCCCTATAAACCGGGGAGCAAACTTCTTGGTGGGGACTTTAAGGCGCAAGTTCTTTGACGATAGCCACACCAGATCCCCGACCATAAACAAGGGGTTAGCAGAACGTCTTATATCTGCCTGAGTTTTTTGTATGCTCTGGGACGCCTCTAGGTTCTTCTGAACCTGGGCCCAGATTGTGCACAGTTCCCGATGCACGACCTCTACCTCGGGATTGTTGGAACTGCCAGGTGAAATGGAGGAGAACCGTGGATTAAACCCAAAATTACAGAAAAAGGGGGAGACCCCTGACGAGTTACTGACCCGGTTATTAAGGGAAAATTCGGCGAGGGGAATGAATGAGACCCAATCATATTGACAGTCAGAGGTAAAACACCTTAAATATTGATCTAGAGACTGATTAGTCCTCTCGGTTTGGCCATTAGTTTCAGGATGGAAGGCAGAGGAGAAGGACAGATCAATCTCCAACTTTTTACAGAAGGCTCTCCAAAACAAAGACAAATTGTACCCCTCTAACAGAAACAATATTGGCAGGGACCCCATGGAGACGCAGGATGTGTTTGACAAACAAGGTAGCTAATGTCTTAGCATTGGGTAGTTTTTTGAGGGGCACAAAATGGCACATCTTACTGAAGCGGTCTACTACAACCCACACCACCGACTTGCCTTGAGATGGAGGCAAATCGGTGATAAAATCCATGGAGATATGGGTCCAAGGTCTCTGGGGAATGGGCAAAGAACGTAGTAAGCCCGCTGGTCGGGACCTGGGAGTCTTGGACCTAGCACAAACCTCACAAGCGGCGACGTAGGCCTTAACGTCTTTAGGAAACCCAGGCCACCAATAGTTTCTGGCAATGAGGTGCTTGGTACCCAGGATGCCTGGATGACCAGATAGTGCGGAGTCATGATTTTCCCTAAGTACCCTTAGCCGGAATTGCAGGGGAACAAACAGCCTGTTCTCAGGAAGGTTCCTGGGAGCTGAACCTTGATCAGCAGCAATTTCAGAGACTAAATCAGAATCAATAGAGGAAATGATTATACCTGGAGGCAAAATACAAGCAGGATCTTCCTCCGAGGGAGGGCTGGTCATGAAGCTACGCGACAGTGCATCAGCCTTAATATTTTTAGACCCAGCCCTATAGGTAACCAAAAAATTGAATCTGGTAAAAAATAACGCCCATCGAGCTTGTCTCGGGTTTAGCCTCCGGGCCGATTCTAGGAAAACCAGATTCTTGTGGTCGGTAAGGACCGTTACCTGGTGCCTAGCCCCCTCCAGGAAGTGGCGCCACTCTTCAAATGCCCATTTAATGGCTAAGAGTTCGCGGTTGCCAATATCATAGTTACTCTCAGTGGGCGAAAACTTCCTGGAGAAGTAGGGACGGAGATGGGTGAGGGACCTGGTACCCTGGGACAAGACAGCCCCCACTCCCAGCTCGGACGCGTCAACCTCCACGATAAATGGCTCCATTTGGTTGGGCTGAACCAACACCGGGGCCGAGATAAAGCACTTCTTAAGGACCTCAAAAGCCTGGACAGCCTCAGGAGGCCAGCGGAGGAGATCAGAACCCTTGCGAGTGAGGTCCGTAAGAGGCTTAGCGATGACCGAGAAGTTAGCAATAAATCTCCTGTAATAATTAGCGAACCCCAAGAAGCACAGTAACGCCTTCAGGGAGGCAGGTTGGACCCATTCCGCCACAGCCTGGACCTTGGCGGGGTCCATGCGGAATTCATGAGGAGTGAGGATTTGACCCAAAAATGGTATCTCCTGCACCCCAAACACACATTTGTCGGTCTTCGCAAACAGTTTGTTTTCCCGAAGGACCTGGAGCACCTTCCTGACATGCTCAATGTGGGAGGACCAGTCCTTGGAAAACACAAGTATGTCATCCAGGTACACTACAAGAAATACCCCCAAGTAATCTCTTAAAATCTCATTTATGAAATTCTGGAAGACCGCGGGAGCATTACACAACCCAAAGGGCATGACGAGGTATTCGAAATGACCTTCGGGCGTGTTAAACACAGTCTTCCACTCATCCCCCTCTTTGATGCGTATAAGGTTATACGCCCCCCGTAGATCAAACTTAGAGAACCATTGGACCCCCTGAACCTGATTAAAGAGATCAGGAATCAAAGGAAGGGGATACTGGTTCCTTACAGTGACCTTATTCAAGTTACGGTAGTCAATGCATGGCCTAAGACCACCATCCTTCTTCCCTACGAAGAAGAAGCCAGCACCTACCGGAGAAGTAGAGGGGCGAATGTAACACTTGGCCAGGCATTCCTGGATATACTCTCTCA
Source organism: Rhinoderma darwinii (assembly GCF_050947455.1). Lineage (NCBI taxonomy): Eukaryota > Metazoa > Chordata > Amphibia > Anura > Rhinodermatidae > Rhinoderma > Rhinoderma darwinii. The sequence continues at coordinate 72,746,192 of NC_134689.1, forward strand.
TGGCTTCACGTTCGGGACAAGAGAGATTAAATATCCTACCCTTAGGGAGCTTAGCTCCTGGTACCAAATCGATAGCGCAATCGTATTCTCTATGAGGAGGTAACACTTCGGAGGCCTCCTTAGAGAAAACATCAGCGAAATCCTGAACAAACTCAGGTAGCGTGTTCACCTCCTCAGGGGGAGAAATAGAATTAACTGAAAAACATGACGTCAAGCATTCATTACCCCATTTGGTAAGATCCCCAGTATTCCAGTCAAACGTGGGATTATGCAACTGCAACCAGGGAAGGCCTAAAACCAAATCGGACGATAATCCCTGCATCAACAGTACAGAGCACTGCTCCAAATGCATGGAGCCAACAAGGAGTTCAAAAACAGGGGTATAATGTGTAAAATAACCATTAGCAAGAGGAGTGGAGTCGATACCCACTACCGGGACAGGTTTAGGCAAATCAATCAAAGGCATAGCTAGAGACATAGCAAATTCCACAGACATGATATTAGCAGATGACCCTGAATCCACGAAGGCACTGTCGGTAGCAGACCTACCACCAAAAGAGACCTGAAAGGGAAGCAAGATTTTATTACGTTTCATATTTACGGGAAATACCTGTGCGCTCAAGTGACCTCCCCGATGATCACTTAGGCGCGAAAGTTTTCCGGCTGCTTATTCTTACGCCTAGGACGGGTGTTCACTTGATGCTTGTCATCCCCACAATAGAAGCAGAGACCATTCTTCCTGCGGAACTCTCTACGTTGTTGGGGGGACACGGAGGCCCCGAGTTGCATAGGTACCTCCGAGTCTTCCGTGGAAGAACGAAGCAACGGAACCTCGGGAGGCATCATGGGGGAGTCAGAGGAGAAAACACATAAACGTTCACGTTGTCGTTCCCTGAGACGTCGGTCAAGTCGTACCGCTAAAGCCATAACCTGGTCTAGGGAGTCAGAAGAGGGATAGCTAACTAGCAGGTCTTTCAGGGCGTTCGACAGACCCAACCTAAACTGGCACCTTAAGGCAGGGTCATTCCACCGAGAAGCTACGCACCACTTCCTAAAGTCAGAGCAATACTCCTCAACAGGTCTCTTACCCTGACGTAAGGTCACCAGCTGACTCTCGGCAAAGGCAGTCTTGTCAGTCTCGTCATAAATGAGTCCGAGAGCAGAAAATAAAAGATCAATGGAGGAAAGTTCAGTGGCGTCAGGAGCCAAGGAGAAGGCCCATTCTTGGGGCCCTTCCTGGAGCCGGGACATAATTATACCCACCCGCTGGCTCTCAGAACCTGAGGAGTGGGGCTTTAAACGAAAATAGAGCCTACAACTCTCCCGAAAGGAGAGAAAAGTCTTCCGGTCCCCTGAGAACCGGTCAGGCAACTTGAGGTGGGGTTCAAGAGGTGAGGTGAGGGGCACTACCATGGTAGCATCAGGCTGGTTGACCCTCTGAGCCAGGGCCTGGACCTGTAGGGAGAGACCCTGCATTTGCTGAACCAGGGTCTCAAGGGGGTCCATAGTGGTGTGAGAGACCAGGGTAGAGTAGGTATATGGGCTTGTGATTATGTAATGACAGGGATAGGGAAACAGACTAGTGAACCCTAATCTACCCGCCACTCAGTCCCTGCCTACTTGCAACGACCCGCCCTAGGCGATGGGGTACAACTGGACGACGGTCCCTACACTCAGTTAGTGCACGACAGACAACCAGACAAGGAAACACAGAACAAAGGGAAACAGGGCAGTTGCCCACAGCAACCCTGTGAGCAACAAGAGTAGTAAACGAGCCGAGTCAAACCAGGAGAGTACGAGGTGCCAAACGCAGAGCAGGAGAGTAGTGAACAAGCCGAGTCAAACCAGGAGTGTACGAGGTACCAAACGCAGAGCAGAAGAGTAGTCAATAAGCCAGGGTCAATACGAAGCAGGGACAAGTAGTTCAAGAAGCTGCAGCAGGGCCAGGAAACCAACAGAGAAGAATCACAAGCAAGGAGGAACAGGAAAGGCAGGTATAAATAGACAGAGGGCGGGAGCTAGCTCCGTCTGGCCAGGCTGTGATAGGCTCTCCCACTCCTAAGCCTGCCATCCTGAGTGGTGGAAGATGGAGTCAGTCTCACAGACATAGAAGCAGGTGCAGACTGATTACCTATGGGCGTGGATACAGAAGCTGTGCCTGGCAGATCCTTAACAGTTTTACACTGTTTCGGAAAGACAGGACAAATAGGAAAGGCGGTGGTGTATGTCTGTATGTGAGAAATGATATGAAGGCGAGTGTGAAAGAGACAATAGTGGGTGAATACTGTGAGGAGGTTGAAACCTTGTGGGTGGAACTAGAAAGGGAGGTTAACACTGAAAAAACTACTTTTGGTGTAATCTATAGACCCCCCATTATAACTGAGGAGATGGAAGGTCAGCTATATAAACAGATGTTGTGGGCTGCACAGGCGGGTACTGTAGTGATAATGGGAGATTTTAATTTCCGGGATATTAATTGGTGTCATGGTTCGGCTTCAACTGCAAAGGGGAGACATTTCCTCAACCTGTTGCAGGAAAATTTTATGGGCCAGTTTGTGGAAGACCCAACTAGAGGTGAAGCTCTGTTGGATCTGGTCATTTCTAATAATGCAGAGCTTGTTGGGAACGTCAATGTTCGTGAAAACCTCAGTAACAGTGATCACAATATAGTTACATTTTACCTATACTGTAAAAAACAAACGCAGGCTGGGAGGGCAAAAACATTTCATTTTAAGAAAGCCAATTTCCCCAGGATGAAGGCTGCAATTCAGGATATAGACTGGGAAGAACTAATGTCAAATAATGGGACAAATGATAAATGGGAGATTTTCAAATCTACTTTGGGTTATTATAGTGCAAAATTTATTCCTATAGGTAACAAGTATAAACGACTAAAATTAAATCCCACATGGCTTACACCTTCTGTGAAAGGGGCAATACGTGACAAAAAAAGGGCATTTAAAAAATACAAATCTGAGGGTACATCTGCAGCCTTTGTAAAATATAAATAGCTTAATAAAATCTGTAAAAATGTAATAAAATCAGCAAAAATACAAAATGAAAGGCAGGTGGCCAAGGATAGTAAAACAAATCCCAAAAAATTCTTCAAGTATATAAATGCTAAAAAGCCAATGTCTGAACATGTAGGAACCCTAGATAAGGGTAATGGGGAGTTAGTCACAGGGGATCAAAAGACGGCAGAGTTACTAAATGGGTTCTTTAGCTCTGTATATACAACTGAAGAAAGAGCAGCTGATGTAGCAGGTGCCAGTGCTGTTAATATATCAGTTGATATACTGAATTGGATGAATATAGATATGGTCCAAGCTAAATTAAATAAAATAAATGTGCACAAGGCCCCGGGACCAGATGGGTTACACCCTAGAATTCTTAAAGAGCTTAGTTCAGTTATTTCTGTCTCCTTTTCATAATATTCAGAGAATCTCTAGTGACTGGAATAGTGCCAAGGGACTGGCGCAGGGCAAATGTGGTGACGAAACAAAGTTCCATGTCAATGGTGTCATTGTTCGAAGACCCTTTGGGAAAGGAAAGATGATGGATTATCTGATACTTCCCTGCCTCTTTCTCGGGTAACACTCTTAATGGAGAGACCCTCCAATTCCCTATAGAAGGGCACCTAAAGGAGCCAGTAATCTTCTTAACTAAACCTCAGATCACAGCTTCGCCCTCCCCACTACCGGAAACTGAACCGAGGATATTAAATAGGCCGCAACCCCCATCCCATAACCCCCACCCCATAAGCAAGCGCTTTATTGTTTTACTGGTCATGCCGAGGTTCACTGGGGTCTTCTCCCTTGCCAGCAGCTTCCCCGGGATGCTTACGGGCCCTCTTGAAGCAACGGGAGTATGGGTGAGTACCGCCACATCCGTAGCACTGATGTCGAAATTTACAAGACACTCCCACCTTGAATTGACTGTTGTTAAATGGCTAATTCACTCCTTTCTTTGGAAGGGCCAGCTGGCTGAAGCCATGCCCACCGGCCCCACCTTGAAAGCGAACAGACCGCTGAGACATCATCGGCCTCATCCACAAAGGCAGGTCCAATTACAAGGAAGAAATTTAGACCCCAAACCAGACCCCTAAATTAACTCAGACTCCAGACCAGAAGACTAAATTAATTCAGTCCCCTGACTGGAGCACAAATTTGATGTACTTATTTTTTTTACATATATAAAAATTATATGCAATGGGGCTACACACTGTATAGTCCAGATACAAATTCAACACACTGATTCCAGGAAAGGTTCCTCACCATCCCCAATATCAAGGAGGTTAGATGTGGTAGATGAAGTTTCAGAACTTGGTGTTTCTACTGCATAGTCTCCCAGCTTTCACATAAAGTGGTTCTACAAAAGATAAAAGCAGACAAACATAGCGCAGACTGCAGCGTTGGATAAAATCTTTTGGTACTTAATTTCATATACTCACAAAGTGACAGAATAAAAAGCTCTCATAAATATATCAAATCTCCACATTGAACGCCAAGTCTCTCCTGCCTGACCCTGGATTTCACCGTGTCCAGCTTCTTCTGGGGCATGGCTAAAGCATGCTCTGGTCTCTCATTAAAGAGACTCTGTCACCACATTATAAGTGCCCTATCTCCTACATAAGGAGATGGGCGCTGTAATGTAGGTGACAGTAATGCTTTTTATTTTAAAAAAACTATCTTTTTTCACAACGTTACTAGCGATTTTGGTTTATGCTAATGAGCTTTGTTAATGCCCAAGTGGCCGTACTTTTACTTTCGACCAAGTGGGCGTTGTACAGAGGAGTGCATGACGCTGACCAATCGGCATCATGCACTCCTCTCCATTCATTTACACTGCACTAGCGATATAGTTATATCACTATGTGCAGCTACATAGACAAGCCCTAACATTACTTCAGTGACCAGATAATGAATACACATGACCATCTAGCCTGGACATCATGTGTACTCAGAATCCTGACACTTCTGAATCTTTTTTTGTGAGATTCCGGCAAGTGAAACCAAATCTCGTTTAGATCCGTAATCTCGCGAGATTTGGTTTCACTTGCCGGAATCTCACAAAAAAAGAGTCAGAAGTGTCAGGATTCTGAGTACACATGACGTCCAGGCTGGATGGTCATGTGTATTCATTATCAGGACACTGTAGTAATGTTAGGGCTTGTGTATGTAGCTGCACATAGTGATATAACTATATCGCTAGTGCAGTGTAAATGAATGGAGAGGAGTGCATGATGCCGATTGGTCAGCGTCATGCACTCCTCTGTACAACGCCCACTTGGTCGAAAGTAAAAGTACGCCCACTTGGGCATTAAGAAAACTCATTAGCATAAACCAAAATCGCTCCTAACGTTGTGAAAAAAGATCGTTTTTTTAAATAAAAAGCCTTACTGTCACCTACATTATAGCGCCCATCTCCTTATGTAGGAGATAGGGCGCTAATAATGTGGTGACACAGCCTCTTTAAATACACATTGTACAACACATTGTTAGACACATCTGCATCTATACACATAGCATACCTAGTAAAACAGTCAGCATGTTTTACATTAAAAATGCAATATAAAATATTATTTCCTCCACTCTTTCCATTAATAACAGATTATATTGTCACATCTGAAAAGAAACTGAGTATATAGCAAAAAAAAGTCTACTGCAATAAGACATTGTTCACAATAGCACAATAGCAGCCATACAATGACACAGAGGTATTCTTTGCAGCATGAAATGGTGCATTGTCATGCATGAAGATAATTTTGGCACGGAAGGCACGGTTCTTCTTTTTGTACCACGGAAGAAAGTGGTCAGTCATAAACTCTACGTACTTTGCAGAGGTCATTTTCACACCGTCAGGGACCTTAAAGGGGCCTACCAGCTCTCTCCCCATGATTCCAGCCCAAAACATGACTCCACCACCTCCTTGCTGACGTCGCAGCCTTCTTGGGACATGGTGACCATTCACCAACTATCCACTACTCCATCCATCTGGACCATCCAGGGTCGCACGGCACACATCAGTAAACAACATGGTTTGAAAATTAGTCTTCATGCATTTCTGAGCCCACTGCAAATGTTTCTGCTTGTGAGCATTGTTTAGGGAAGGCCGAATAATAGCTTTATGCACACTTGCAAACCTCTGGAGGATCCTACACCTTGACGTTCGTGGGACTCCAGAGGCACCAGCGGCTTCAAATACCTGTTTGCTGCTTTGCAATGGCATTTTAGCAGCTGTCCTCCTAATCCTATTAATTTGTCTGGCAGAAACCTTCCTCATTATGCCTTTATCTGAACGAAACCGTCTGTGCTCTGAATCAGCCACAAATCTTTTCACAGCACAATTATCACGCTTAAGTTTTCTTGAAATATCCAATGTTTTCACGCTTTTCGGTAGCAGAGATATCCTTTTTCTTTCCCATATTGCTTGAAACCTGTGGCCTGCTTAATAAATTAGTTTTCCTTTGATTGGGCACACCTGGCAAACTAATTATCACAGGTGTCTGAGATTGATTACAATGATCTAAAGAGCCCTAAGACACAATACCATCCATGAGTTTAATTGAAAACTAATAATTAAATGTTTATGACACTTAAATCCAATGTGCATAATAATTTGGAACACGGTGTATTTGCTCAACTATCCCAACATATCTCAAAAAGATTTCCACAATATTCATCTCCCAATCGAGTAACACCCCAATACATACCAATAATGTGCTTAACCTTATTTCACATCCTTTCCACATATTTTTATTCACTCTGTCAGAAGATATATTAGTCGAGGGAGGGAGATAAGCAAACTGTTCCTAAAGGCATACACGTGTGTCTAATAAGCACGCACTGTACGAAGTGTCACAAGAATATATTAGGGGGAGTATCTTCCTCCCTCCCACCTGATAAAGTAGCTAAAGATATTGAGTGGCATTCTTTTTACCGTTTAAAAATGGCAGCATACTGACACATTATACCCCAACCTCCCGCTGTGCCACCCACACCGCACCGAACAGCAGGTGCATGTCCGGCCTTAGATATGTTCGACCAGTGCAGTCGCACAGGGCTCCAGCCGCCACACTTCAAGAGTGTGTGTATCCCCGCGCCGTTGCAACTACCAGCGGGGATACACACACTAACTGCAGTCGCCTTTCCACCCGGGCACTTCTTCACATAGTGGCCGTCGCTACCACTGTAGCAGCCATAACCGCTGTTAGCAGTGACACTGGGCATGAGGACAGTGGCGCCGCTAGCAGCTGCTGCTATAGCGGCAGCAACAGTACTATAGCGGAGCAGGGAGGTATCTCCCTGCTCTTCTGTCTACTAGCGCCACTGTAGCTCCCTGAAGGAGCGGAATCCCCGTGTGGCCGGGGATTCCGCTCCTGGAGCACTGCTTGATGTTTCTGTCCATATATGGACAGTGACATCAGGGGAAACTCCTGAAGAGGAATCCCCGGTCACAGCGTTGCAGACTCTATGACCGGGGATTCCATTCCAGTAGAAGCCAATGACGTCATGGACACAGACGACAGGAGCTTCTCCTGGAGTGGAATCGACGGTCATAGTGTCTGCAATGCTGTGACCGGGGATTCCACTTCAGGAGTTTTCCCTGATGTCACTGTCCATATATGGAGAGACGCATCAAGCAGTGCTCCAGGATCGGAATCCCCGGCCACACGGGGATTCCGCTCCTTCAGGGAGCTACAGTGGTGCTATCTATACTGGAAGGGGGGTGCTATCTACAGGGGGGCTGTGTGGCACTACCTACAAAAAAGGACAACTGTGCAGGAGCACACAAAATACCGAGCTTTCCCGGGTATCAAAAAAAAGTGTGGAAATAAACTAAGATATAACTTTTATTCAATCTAGCTAAAAGGATTGATCCTTTACTCAGACTAAATAAAAGTTATATCTTAGTTTATTTGCACACATTTATTTGATAGCTGGTAAAGCTGGGTATTTTGCGTGCTCCTGCACAGTTGTCCTTTTTTGAATGTCTATTGCCCGCCAGCTATCAGGGTCATTTCGTAGTCCTTACACTACCTACAAGGGGGCTGTGGGAAGTGTGGCACTACCTACCAGGGGGCTGTGGGCTGCGTGGCACTACCAACCAGGGGGCTGTGGGCTGTGTGGTACTACCATCCAGGCGGCTGTGAGCTGTGTGGCACTACCAACCAGGGGGCTGTGGGCTTTGTGGCACTACCAACCAGGGGGCTTTGGGGCACTACCAACCAGGGGGCTGTGGGGCACTACCAACCAGTGGGCTGTGTGGCACTATCAACCAGGGGGCTGTGGGACACTACCAACCAGGGGGCTGTGTGGCACTCCCTACCAGGGGGCTATGGGCTGTGTGGCACTCCCTACCAAGGGTCTTTGCGACACTTCCTACCAGGGGGCTGTGCGCCACTCCCTACAGGGGGCTGTGCGGCACTCCCTACAGGGGGCTGTGCGGCACTCCCTACAGGAAGCTGTCTGGCGCTACCCACTAGGGGGCTGTGTGGTGCTACCAACAAGGGGCTGTGTGGTGCTACCCACAAGGGGGCTGTGTGGCGCTACCCACAAGGGGCTGTGTGGCGCTACCTACAAGGGGGCTGTTTAGCGCTACCTACAAGGAGCTGTGTGGCACTACCCACATGGGGCTATGTGGCGCTACATACAAGGGGCTGTGTGGCGCTACCTACAGGGGGAATTTGTGAGTGAGGGGCTACCTACAAGGGGGTTGTCTGGCGCTACCCACTAGGGGGCTGTGTGGTGCTACCTACAAGGGGCTGTGTGGTGCTACCCACAAGGGGGCTGTGTGGCGCTACCCACAAGGGGCTGTGTGGCGCTACCCACAAGGGGCTGTGTGGCGCTACCTACAAGGGGGCTGTTTAGCGCTACCTACAAGGAGCTGTGTGGCACTACCCACATGGGGCTATGTGGCGCTACATACAAGGGGCTGTGTGGCGCTACCTACAGGGGGAATTTGTGAGTGAGGGGCTGATGGTCATTTTACTGTGAGTGGGGGGCTGATGGTCTTCAAGTGGTTTCCACCTCTGACCTCCAATTGAAATTATTAGGAGGCAGAAAATACCTGCAGCGCCCGTTTGGAGCTTTTTTTTCCCTGAGTCTTTTGCATGAGTGTGTGAACATACCCTACGAGTGTAGCGCTTTTTCTTAGCCATTTTCTGTCTTTCTCAAAAAAAAATTGGTAGGGGGGCCCTGAGGAAATTTTGTTTTTCCAGTGCTGCCTCGAATCTGAAAAGGTTGGGAAACTCTGTACTAGGCTACAGGATCCCGTCATGGAGCAGCTCAGTTAATCATGGGAACAGGGCCTTGGTGAGTACAATTTTTGGTTATTTTTGGGGGCATTGCCTACAAGGGGGAGGTGCGTGGACTGTATGTCACGATCTACACGGGGGAGGTGGGGGACTGTATGGCACTGTCTAAAAGGGGGAGGTGGGGGACTGTATGGCACTGTCTACAAACAGGAGGTGGGGGATTATGGCACTGTCTACAGGGAGGCTGTATGGCAAAATCTACAGGGGGGCACTATATTGTGTGGGGGCCACTAAGCTGTAATTATACTGTGTAGGGGTACTACAGATGGCATGATACTGTGGGCACAATAAGAGGACAAAATACTGTGTCCTTGAAGGGGTTGTAATATATTATTAAATATTATTATTATACTTTATGGGGGCATTAAAGAGGCATTATAATTTTTTTATGGGCCATTTTTTTTTAATGATGGGGTGGGGCACCGAAAGATCATTTCGCACAGGGCGCCATCTATCCTAGGGCCGGCCCTGAGTAGGTGTATTCTAATACTCTCGATCTTAAATTAAACAACATGTTATGTGCATTTGTGTATAAAGTAAAATTCATATTCCTTCCAAAACAAAATAAAAATGACAAGGCACATAGTTAAGATCTCAATTCAATTTATGAGAGGGTTCATGAGACATAGTACAGATTCATGTTGTACAGGACCTAAAAACAGATCTTTCATTAGACTATGCTGCCCTATGTATCTTCATACACAGCAGCCAGCCATCAATCACCGCTGAGGGGCAGGGGGAGACGGGTGGAATGCACACCTCGTGAATAGACTAGAGTCAAAACTATGAGTCCACTGTGTTAATGATAATTTTGTGCCGTATGGACTAATAGTAGAGCAGATCTTTCCCAACACTGTGCTTTTCTTTCATAAGACAGCATGTTCTGATGACAGATCGCTATAATACAGTGCAAATCTATGGGACCATACTGTACCTTTTTATGAATCCAATTTCATACAAAGCCATATTATTATAATCTACATAGTGGCACCAATTTCTGTAGAGCTTTAGATAGCAAAATATTGCGGTAACACATTGTTGCTTAGATTTAAATAAGACTCAGGTCCATCAAGTTCAACCTTTATCAAAAATGACAAAAAAGTGTTGTACAGACAAATTAAAAAAATATTACAAGATACAATTGATAGGAGCACTGACTATATGGGCTTAAAATGTATATGGTATATCTCACTGATTTATATAGAGTCTAAGAAAATATGTGGCCTGTTTCATTGCATGCCATATTATGGTGGCACATGGAGTGTGGGAACACCATGCTGCTGTATTGGCTCTGCGCACACGCCTTTGTTGGGTGCATGAGCCTTAAATATACACTAACTTTTCAAAAAACGTATGCTAATCTAATAGTATACCTGATATATATCAACTTTGTAATTTACTTACTGTTAAAATGTTGTTGTTTTTATTAATGCAAATTCAATGTAAAGTTACTTCCATTAGGTGTCTCCCTTCCTGTAACCTGCTGACCACCCCCTATTGTCAAGCAAAATCCATCTCTAGTTACAGAGCAGAGCAGGCAGACTACAGGAAGTATGGGTGTCTCACAGCCTGCCCATACAAGTCTATGGAGAGGGGAGGGGAAGCAAGAGGAGGGAGCAGGGGCAGAAAAAAACACAGACCTGCTGCCAATAGAAGTTTATGGAAAGGGGTCGGGGCAGCAGGAGGAGGAAGCCGGAGCAGAGAAAGACACAAACATGCTTCCCATAGAAGTCTATGGAGGGGGAGTAGTAGGAGGGAGCAGAAAAGAGACACAAACAAGCTGCTTATAGAAGTATATGAAGGGGGAGCAAGAGCAGAGATACACAGACACACTGCCCAAAGAAATATATGGAGAGGGGACTGGGAGTACAAAGAGCGAGCAGGGAGAGAAAGAAACAGACAAAAATGCCATCCATAGAAGTCTATAGAGAGAGGAGGGGGAGCAGAGAGGAGTAGCAGAATGATGGTAAGAGTAATATGTCAAACCAGTGCTGGATTCTCAGCTACACTGATCAATACTACTGTAGATTTAGCTTTAGTGCATATTTATTTATATTTAGTGGTTTAGGTGGCATTAGCGTAGCAGTGCGCTGTCGCCATTCTTTTTCTGATATATATATATATATATATATATATATAAATAGCTAGAGACCGGACGTCGGGATTCTCCTTTTCTCTGTGTGCTGTGTATGACAGACATGATTTCCATTAGGCTCCGCCCATTAGCTCAGGGAAAATGGAGAATTAGAGCTAGAGCCTGCAGAGGGGAAAACTTCTAAACAATATCGCATGCAAGTCATATAATGGCCAAGAATAGTGTTATTCGTTAAGTACACATATGACAGCTTATTCTAAAAAGTAAGGTAAGCTTTAAGCCGAACCATTAGTTGTTGTTTTGATTTTTGCCACGATAACAAGAAATAATATAGTATATATCTATTTCTCATGGCTGGTATGGTCTTTATTGATCATACCCTTTAGGGTACTTTTACATTTATTAAAATTAATGAGACAAGGAGAAATAGTTGCTGTGTTCATTAGTAAAATACTAGACAAGACAAAAGTCATTTAAAATGATATCTTTATTGTATATTCCGAAAAAAAAATCATTGCAAGCTTTGCAAGAGAGACATTGCACAGGGGAACACATCATTAAAGGCTATGTAAACATTTGAAAGGCAATTTTTTTTAAATAAAAAGGTTAGTGTGATTAGTTCAACTTTCTAAATAGTTCCTATTAAAAATTATTTTAACTTTTTAGATACAGCTGCTCTGTATGCTCTATACAAGGCATCTGTATCTTTCGCTAAATCGTGTTTCTGTCAGGTTCGCAGGACTGACGGGTTCAGTGACAGCAGGTTCAGCGTATCTCTGACCCGCAGAGTCCCCCTATAATCTATCACATCTAAGTTCAGAGACATGAAGGAGCTGCCGACAATGAACCATTCAGGCCATAGCGAATGATATAGCTGCTCTGTATACAGAATACAGAGTAGCTGTATCTCAAAAAGTAGAAATAATTTTTAATAAAAACTATATATAAAGTTACATTAATAACACAGACTAACCATTTTATTAAAAAAAAAAATTGCCGCTGCAGTCACTTTCTCGTGAGACATTGTACTTTAAATTAGTGGTAAAATTTGGTCGATACATTCAGTATTTAATTGTGAAAAAAACACCAAAATTCAACGAAAAATTGCAAAAATTTGCATTTTTATCAATATAAATGTATCTGCTGCCCAAAAAAAAATAAGTAATACCATTCAAAATAGTTGCTAATTAACATTTCCCATATGTCTACTTTATGCTTGCATAGTTTTTTTGAACATCCTTTTATTTGTCTAGGACGTTACAAGGCTTAGAACTTTAGCAGAAATTTCTCACATCTTCAAGAAAATTTCAAAAGGATATTTTTAGAAGGACCAGTTCCGTTGTGAAGTAGCTTTAGGGTATGTGCACACGCTAGCTGTCATTTACGTGTGAAAAGACAGACTGTTTTCAAGAGAAAACAGCTGCCTCGTTTCACACGTAAATGCTCCTCCTCGCATTTTGCGAGCCGTCTGAGACGCTCGTAAATCTTGAGCTGTGCTTCATTGAGTTCAATGAAGAACAGCTCAAATTACGTGGCAAAGAAGTGTCCTGCACTTCTTTGCCGAGGCAGTCCATTTACGCGTCGTCGTTTGACAGCTGTCAAACGACGACGCGTAAATTACAGGTCGTCTGCACAATACGTCGGCAAACCCATTCAAATGAATGGGCAGATGTTTTCCGACGTATTGTAGCCTTATTTTCAGAAGTAAAACGAGGCATAATATGCCTCGTTTACATCTGAAAATAGGTTGTGTGAACCCAGCCTTAAGGGGCCTATACAATACAAACCCCCATAAGTCACCTAATTTTAAAAACTGCACCCACAAAGTATTAAAAACAGCATTTAGAAAGTTTCTTAACCCTTTAGGCGTTTCACAAGAATGAAAGCAAGTAGAGGTGAAATTTGCAAATTGTATTTTTTTTGCAGAAATTCATATTTAATTAATTTTTTTCTGTAACACAGAAGGTTTTACCAGAGAAAAGCAACTCAGTCTGTATTGCCCAGGTTCTGCAGTTTTTAGAAATATCCCAGCATTGCCCAGGTTCTGCAGTTTTTAGAAATATCCCACCTATGGCCTAAGTATGCTAATGGACTGAAGCACTGGCCTCAGAAGCAAAGGAGCACCTAGAGGATTATGGGGTCTTCTTTTTATTAGAATATATTTTAGGCACCATGTCAGGTTTGAATAGGACTTGTGATCCCAAAACAGTGGAAACCCCCAAAGAGACCCAATTTTGTAAACTAAACCCCACAAGAAAGTCATCTAGGGGTGTAGTGTATTGACTCCACAGGTGTTTCATATATTTTATTAGAATTGGACAGTGAAAATAAAAAAAAATTGCACAACATTTTTCATTTCCTCAACGAATAAAGGACAAAAAAAACAATATTTGTAAAGCAACTTCTCTGGAGTACATAAATACCCTATATGTGGGCATAAACTGCTGTTTGGTCACACGGCAGGGCTCAGAAGGGACGAAGCACCATTTGGCTTTTGGAGTTCAGATTTTGCTGAAATAGTTTCTGGGCGCTATGTCACATTTGCAAAGCCCCTGTGGAACTAAAACAGTTGAAACCCCCCAGAAGTGACCACATTTTGTAAACGACACCCCTCAAGGTATTCACCTAGGGGTGTAGTGAGCATGTTAACACCGCAGGTGTTTTGCAGAAATTAGTGTGCACTCGATGTTGCAGAGTGAAAATGGGAATTTTTCCATAGATATGCCAATATGTGGTGCACAGCTTGTGCCACCATAACAAGGCAGCTCTCTAATTATTATGCTGTGTTTCCCGGTTTTAGAAACACTTACATGTGACTCTAATCTTTTGCCTGGACATTCGACCAGGCTCAGGAGGGAAAGAGTACCATGTAAAATTAAGGCCTAATTTGGCCATTTACAAAGCATTGGTTCACAATTGCAGGGCTCTGATGTGAAATAATAAAAGAAACCTCTGAGAAGTGACCCCATTTTGGAAACTACATCCCTCAAGGCATTTATTAAAGGGTGTAGTGAGCATTTTCACCCACAGATCTTTTTCATAAATGAAGGCGCTGCGGATGGTGCAAAGTAAAAATTTCCATTTTTCCCTAAATATGCCATTTCAGTGGCAAATATGTTGCACCCAGCTTGTGCCACTGGAGACACACATCCCAAAAATTGTTAAAAGGATTCTACGGGGATGTCAATGCCATATATGTGGAAGTAAACGGCTGTTTGGGCATACTGTAGGGCTCAGAAGGGAGGGAGCATGGATTTGGAGCATGGATTTTGCTTGGTAGTAGTTTTGTTTGAGTATTACTGATGCTTCCCTTTATAATGTGGGGGCAAATGTAAGCTGGGCAGAGTACATCAGGGGCATAGTCAGGTGGTATAATAATGGTGTAAAAAAAAATAAAAAAAATAATCCATAGATATTTGTTACGCTGTAAAGCAATCCTGTCTACACAGGCCAGTGTCGCACTGATAAATGGTGTCGTTTCTTATCCCCATTTTGGTACACACTCGGCACCTTTACAGTTTGTGGAATTTTGCTGGGAAAGTGATGTCCTGGTATAAGATGGGCACCCTCGCTTCCAGCAGATATGTTTGGGCCCTCTGACCTCCTGGTTCCCAAATTTTAGGGCCTTGATAAATCGTCACTTTTGACCGCTGCATTTAGGGGCTTAATGGCGGGATCGGAGCTAATTTTGGTCCCCAACATTACAGCAGGGTGTCAGCTGTAACATGCAGCCAACATCCCGGGATGATGGCACCGACTCAGCTTCTGAGCCATCCATTTGTCGTATGTATACGGCAAAATTCGGGAAGCACTGGCTTTCCATGATGTATCCATATGACAAATGTCGGGAACGGGTTAAGATAAACTAGGGCAATAATACAAAACATTTGTTAGAAAGTTAAGGGCAACAGAGGGAATGACTCAGGAATGCAGAGATCTGGAGTCGGTCTGCTGTGATACATGGGTGTGAAGTGTGTCTGTATAGTGGGTCATACAGCCACGGTTAAGATTGTGTCCTTGTGTCAATGAATGGAACGTTTTCCGCAGCGGACATTCCGGCCGAAAAACTGCACTATAATTTGCATTTGAATTCCCTGAGGCCGCCAGGAATACGCTGTGCACTTTTACTCAGCGTATCCACCTTGTGTGAAAATATTCTTAAATGAAATCTATTAGCAGTTTTGAGGCCTCAAATCTGCTGAAAAAGCGAAATAGGGGAGGAGGAGTACGGTATTGTAAACATACCTTTTGTCTTTGACATGTTTAATTCCCCCGGTGCTACGATTGCAAGTGACACTAAGACAGCACTTGATGTGCAAGTGCTCCTGCACTGCACGCTGCTAGCCCCGCCACTCTGCTCTGAGTGACGGCTCTATTGCTCTCCTGAATGTCCATTATAGCCGTCACTCAAAGCAGAGTTTGGCATTTGCGAACGCCTTCGGTTTATTTACAATCTCCTACCCTTCTCCTATATCATTCTGTCAGTAGTTTTGAGGCTAAGATAGTCTTTAAAATCTCCCTTCAGTATTTAAACTTATATATCTATATCATATTGTGAAACATTTTCTGTACAGTTATTTGAAGTAGTAGAACTGCTCTTGCACTTCATAATAGCTCCTGGACCATCTCCAGGTTGTGCCCACGTGTTGATGTGGCTCTCGATATTCAAGGCAGAATGTTCCTGTTGCTTTACCACTAAAAAAAAGTCACCAAGAACAGTATTGCATTGTCTAATCTGACTTATTTCTGAACATTGCTTAGCCTATACTACTTTCACAGCATCTACAGATGTCAGGGCTGTTCATTTTCTTACATACTCCTGAATATAAGAAAAAAATATTCTATTTGTGATATCATATGAGCAAACTTTAACCTTCACACATGTACCGTATCACTGCCAACCACTGCATTCGCCAGTTGAAATATTTCCCATGCCGACTGCCAAGTGGCTTATGCCAGTGCCGCTTGCTTCTCCTGTTGGAATCTCCATGACAACTAAAACTTTGGGGAGATTTCATTGCCCTTGTATTTGACCACTTTGAGTTGTGGGGAGTAAATCCCCAAGTAAGAGTGAAATTGTATGTTTTCTATGTGCCATTGTACCCCCCTCCCCCGGGGCTTTGTATCTATGTGCTGCAAAATACATGTAAGAAAATTAAGTATTATTATTGTCTGTCTTGTTTGCTGTTCATTACCACCACTAGGGGGCGCTTGTACATTGGTGGATCCAGCCACCGACTAAGTACTACACTCAGAGATATGCTAACAGAGGAGAAGAGGGTTAGCCATCCAGCACCGAAGATGTTGTGTACATATTGCATTGTGTTGCGTTATTTGGCTTTTTACATCAGGTAAGGTAAAGATGCTTGGCTTGCCATGTTAGCTAAATGTGGGGCACTGGGTGTACAGCCTGGACCTCATTTTAGGGCTGTTTCATTCACTCTGTAACAAGATGAACGCAAGCATACGAGCGCATCATCACGCACATGTGTTTAGTGTATAAAACGGTGGTAAACCTGCCAGGCCAGCTCTATAGCTGTCATTGCACCTGTCATAGCTGGCAGTGAAAAAGGTGAAATCTGCTGAAGCAAAAGACTCACCAATTTGGCTGTATGCTGCCCACAGAAGTCTATGGAGAGTGGAGGGGGAAGCAAGAGCAAAGCAAGAAAGAAACATACTGAGTGCTGCAACTTCTTCGCAAGTGCTACTATCCCTGAGCTGGATTCTCAGCTACACTGCTCATTGCTGCTGTATACTGCCGTATGTATGTATATATATATATATATATATATATATATATATATATACTACCGTTCAAAAGTTTGGGGTCACCCAGACAATTTTGTGTTTTCCATGAAAACTCACACTTATATTTATCAAATGAGTTGCAAAATGACTAGAAAATATAGTCAAGACATTGACAAGGTTAGAAATAACGATTTTTATTTGAAATAATAATTTTCTCCTTCAAACTTTGCTTTCGTCAAAGAATGCTCCATTTGCAGCACTTACAGCATTGCAGACCTTTGGCATTCTAGCTGTTAATTTGCAGAGGTAATCAGGAAAAATTTCACCCCATGCTTCCAGAAGGCCCTCCCACAAGTTGGATTGGCTTGATGGGCACTTCTTGCGTATCATACGGTCAAGCTGCTCCCACAACCAACAGCTCTATGGGGTTGAGATCTGGTGACTGCGCTGGCCACTCCATTACAGATAGAATACCAGCTGCCTGCTTCTTCCCTAAATAGTTCTTGCATAATTTAGAGGTGTGCTTTGGGTCATTGTCCTGTTGTAGGATGAAATTGGCTCCAATCAAGCGCTGTCCACAGGGTATGGCATGGCGTTGCAAAATGGAGTGATAGCCTTCCTTATTCAAAATCCCTTTTACCTTGTACAAATCTCCCACTTTACCAGCACGAAAGCAACCCCAGACCATCACATTACCTCCACCATGCTTGACAGATGGCATCAGGCACTCTTCCAGCATCTTTTCAGTTCTGAGTCTCACATATGTTCTTCTGTGTGATCCAAACACCTGAAACTTCGATTTGTCTGTCCATAACACTTTTTTCCAATCTTCCTCTGTCCAATGTCTGTGTGCTTTTGCCCATATTAATGTTTTCCTTTTATTATCCAGTCTCAGATATGGCTTTTTCTTTGCCACTCTGCCCTGAAGGCCAGCATCCCGGAGTCGCCTCTTCACTGTAGACGTTGACACTGTTTTGCGGGTACTATTTAATGAAGCTGCCAGTTGAGGACCTGTGAGGCGTCTATTTCTCAAACTAGAGACTCTAATGTACTTGTCTTGTTGCTCAGTTGTGCAGCGGGGCCTCCCACTTATCTTTCTACTCTGGTTAGAGCCTGTTTGTGCTGTCCTCTGAAGGGAGTAGTACACACCGTTGTAGGAAATCTTCAGTTTCTTGGCAATTTCTCGCATGAAATAGCCTCCATTTCTAAGAACAAGAATAGACTGTCGAGTGTCACATGAAAGCTCTCTGGTGTGGAAAAATGCTGCAAAGTAAGAATGCTTCAGTATCAATTCTTCTAGGTACACCTGCACAAAGTCATGGATTTTTTAGGATTATAGTCAGGTGTATGATTAACTAATTCTAGCAAACAGGTGATGATGATCATCATTTTCATATGTAGGTTGAAACACACTCAATATCTGTAAGAGAAATAGAACTGGGTAATGAACAGCGAAACTCTGCTACAAAGGTGAAGTCGTGGAAGACACTTTCATGTCACAAGTCCACCATGGCAAGACTGAGCACAGCAACAAGATACAAGGTAGTTATACTACATCAGCAAGGTCTCTCCCAGGCAAATATTTCAAAACAGACTGGGATGTGCTGTTCAAGCTCTTTTGAAGAACCCAAAAGAAATGAGCAACGTTGAGTACCGTACACGCAGTGGTCAGCCAAGGAAACTTAGTCCAGCAGATCAAAGACACATCATGCTTACTTCCCTTCATAATCGGAAGATGTCCAGCATTGTCATCAACTCAGAACTGGCAGAAACTAGTGGGACCCAGGTACACCAATTTACTGTTCGGGGAAGTCTGGCCAGAAGTGGTCTTCATGGAAGAATTGCGGCCAAATTGGCATGCCTTCGATGTGGAAACGAGGCCAGACGACACAACTATGCATGAAAAAATAGGAATTGGGGTGCAGAAAAATGGAAGCAGATGCTCTGAACTGATGAGTCACAATTTTAAATATTTGGCTGTAACAGAAGTTAGTTTGTTCGCTGAAGTGCTGGAGAGCGGTTCAAATTTATTCTGAAGCATGACAATGACCCCAAACATACAGCTAATATGAGAGAGAGCGAGACACAAAGAGAGAGAGAGAGAGAGAGACAAAGAAAGAAAGAAAGAAAGAAAGAAAGAAAGAAAGAGAGAGAGAGAGAGAGAAAGAAAGAAAGAAAGAAAGAAAGAAAGAAAGAAAGAAAGAAAGAAAGAAAGAAAGAAAGAAAGAAAGAAAGAAAGAAAGAAAGAAAGAGAGAGAGAGAGGCATTCATTAAAATGCTTTTTATTCACCCAGTATTCACAGCAGCAACATTTCACCCTCTCAATGAGGGCATTTTATGCTGAACTATCTTCACTGTAAAGAAGTACAAGGAGCCTTGGAAGTGATGATATGGCCCCCACAGAGCCTTGATCTCAACATCATTGAGTCTGTCTGGGATTACATGAAAAGAAAGAAAGAAAGAAAGAAAGAAAGAAAGAAAGAAAGAAAGAAAGAAAGAAAGAAAGAAAGAAAGAAAGAAAGAAAGAAAGAAAGAAAGAAAGAAAGAAAGAGAGAGAGGCATTCATTAAAATGCTTTTTATTCACCCAGTATTCACAGCAGCAACATTTCACCCTCTCAATGAGGGCATTTTATGCTGAACTATCTTCACTGTAAAGAAGTACAAGGAGCCTTGGAAGTGATGATATGGCCCCCACAGAGCCTTGATCTCAACATCATTGAGTCTGTCTGGGATTACATGAAATTACAGAAGGATTTGAGGAAGCTCATATCCACAGAAGATCTGTGATTAGTTCCCCAAGATGCTTGGAATAACCTCTCTGCCGAGTTCCTTCAAAAACTGTGTGCAATGGTACTTAGAAGAATTGATGTTGTTTTGATGGCAAATGGTGGTCATATGCTGAATATCTATCTATCTATCTATTTATCTATCTATCTATCTATCTATCTATCTATCTATCTATCTATCTATCTATCTATCTATCTATCTATCTATCTATCTATCTATCTATCTATATATATATAATAGAGATAGGAGAATAGGATTCTGCTCTTCTATGTGTGCAGTGTATAAAAAACATTAAAGCATAGTGGCCAATCAGGAGAATGTAATGTAGAGCAGATGCACGGGTTTGCAGCGTGCAGTGTTGGAGTACGGAACACTTACACATCAAGTCCCACCTTAGATTGGCGTGCCCGAGGAATTAAACATCCTTTTCAATTTGCATGACCGAGACAAAAAGTACGTTTATAATGCCCACCCCTTTGTCACTCTGTCAACAGTTTTAAGACCTCAAAACAGCTGACAGGTTTCCTTTAAGATACAGCTTTTCAAGAAGAGGCCGTACTGAAGAGAAAAAAAAAGGAATAAGGGGAGGCCTCCATGACTAAAATAGATGGGAGGGACACAGAGTTGGCTGGCCTATGAGAGACCAAGGATGGGGACAGCAGGAGGGCTTGGGGGATGAGGGGTGGGGATTGAAGGGGATGTACCTGTTTCCTGTTTGTGCTCTCCCTCTCTTCGCCAGGACACAGAAGCAGGAACATGTTCACCATCCCTGCTGCGTCTGACGAGGAGGCGATGGAGTTGCTGCGGGCCGCGGCCTCTCAAGGTCCGGGATGGCTCGGAGCGCGAGTGGCGATGCTGCTGCAGGGACAAGCGGGCGCTCCGGACCAGGATCGGGCAGAATCGTCCGGAGCGGCCGTGGCGCGGTCCACCATGCCGGCGGTCTCGGGGCCGCTGGAGCAGGCAGAGGTCCAGGGCCGGCATTCCAGAGGGACGGGCAGGAGAAGAGGAGCCCCCGTCTCCCCCGTGACTCAGGCCAGGGCCGGCACTTCCGGAGTGACGCGCTGCACGCGGCGGCGCAAGAGGAGCCCCTCGGTGGACCCTTCAGGCCAGACACCAGGGCGGCCTGCCGCTGCCCTCCCGTCTGGTCCTGGGAGGAATCCCAAAACGCGGCAGCGCCCGGCGGCAGCGACGAGGAAGACGAGGCCTTCACTTCCGGCCACACCCCCTCCTTCTTCGGTACGTGGCGGAAGGGCAACGGCGACCCTGCACGGTGATGTGCCAGCCGGAGGGTCGGCTCATGGCAGCAACAAGCGGGCGGTGGATGTGGACAGGAGCGGAGGGCACAGGATGAGGTCGGTGGTGAGAGTGCCAGGGACGGAACAGCGGGAGGCTGGTTCAGCAGGACGGCTGCGGCAGGAGCAGGAGCTCGGCCAGATGGATGATGCGATGTCGCCCCCCCTTTTCTCGGACGGAACTTGGAATTCCCCGTGCACACACTGCCAATGCGGACAGCGCCAGAGGGGGTCCGGAGCATTGGAGGACGGTGAGCGGCGGGCCTCTGCACGTGGACATGGGGGTCCGGCTGACGGGTTCACAGCCCCTGGGCAGCCTGGTGAGTTGACACCTACGTTACCTTTTCCAGCTTTATTGATGTCGGGTATCGGTGTAGAGGGTGTAGCGTCGGCTAACGTCGCGGCGGAGTCAAGGGCCCCGGGGTTACAGGCGGGCGCAGGGGGGGGATAGTTTGACGGAGTTAGTGGGTTGTTTAAAGGTGTTGGTGGGGCGGCTAGGCGGTTTCCCTTCCCAGGAACAGGCAGGCGTGGCGCCGGCCGCGGTGTGGGGGGGCAGTGTTGGTAGTGCCCCGATTATGCAATCCGGGGGGGGGTTAGCCGCGGGGGCGGCGGTGGCAGTGGCGGCGGCGGTTCAAACAGACTCGCCAAAAGAGGTAGATAGGGTGCGGCTGGATGATCGCGCGCGCGGGGAGGTGTACGTATGTTATGAGGGCCCGTTAGGGGCGCATTTGAAGCAGGAAGTTAAAGAAAAGATTTCGAAAGATGAGTACGTGGAGATTTTTTTCGTTGCTTCCGCTGGAGAAGTTTAATTTGGATAAGGTGAAGCGGGATGAAACCAAAAAGGATGAGGAGGAAAAGAGACGGTACAGGTTGATTCCAAAAACATTCGTGAATTGGATGCAGGCTTTTGCAATTTTGGCGAGTGTTATTGGAGAAAAGGCGCCAGAAAATTGTTCCGGCTTATTCTGTTACTTGGACGCGGTGGGGGAGGCGCATCGGGTTTATGGGGGACAGGCTTGGCTTCGTTACGACGAACAGTTTCGGCAGCGGAAGGCGGTGCGGCCGAATATACGGTGGGATCATAAGGACATAGCCTTATGGTTGAAGGTGACGTCACTTTATAAGCAAGGGCAGTCCTTTCCTGTGAGCGGGAACGCAGCAGGAACTTCCGGCGGGAATAGTCTGGCCTCAGGTTCCAAATTTGGAACGTGTTGGCAGTTCAACGAGGCGCAGTGTAAATTCGGAGCAGCGTGTAAATTCAAGCATGTGTGTTCACACTGCAGCGGGCAGTCGCATGGAGCGTCAAAATGTTTTAAAAAGGGGAAACGACAGGGGGGAGTTAGCGGTGCGGCTGGTCATGGGGGAGACTCCGGTGAAGCTCATAAAGATGGCCCCCTTTCTAAGTAGATACCCTAACAAGGAGGGGGCGCGGTTGATTAGTTTAGGTTTTAGTTCTGGTTTTGTTATTCCGCCCCCTTCGTATGAGGTCCCGTTCACGCAGCGCAACCTTAAGTCGGCATATCAGCAGGCGGGCGTAGTCTCGGAGAAACTTAGGAAGGAGATTGATCTGGGCAGAATGGCGGCCCCTTTTAGCACGATCCCAGTTCCGGGTTTGGTGGTGTCACCGTTAGGAGTGGTTCCGAAACGGGAAGGTAACAAATTTAGGCTCATTCAGCATTTGTCCATCCCAAAAGGTGCGTCTGTTAATAATGGCATTGACCCAGATCTCTGTTTCGTGGTCTACACGTCGTTTGATGCGGCGGTAGCGTTAGTACGAGGTTACGGAAGAGGAGCTCTGATGGCAAAAACCGATATTCAAGCGGCGTTCCGTTTATTGCCGGTCCACCCGGACAGCCAGCGGCTGCTGGGGTGTTACTGGGAAGGGGGTTACTACATCGATCGGTGACTTCACATGGGTTGCTCGTTGACGTGCGCGTACTTTGAGGTTTTTAGTTCTTTTTTGGAATGGGTAGTTAGGGAGGTCGCTGGGGTGGAATCGGTTATTCACTACCTCGACGATTTCTTGTGTGTTGGCCCGGCGCATTCGGGGGTTTGCGCGAATTTACTGGAGGCGGTCAACTGGGTGTCGCGGGAGTTCGGGGTCCCATTGGCGGTGGAAAAAACTGAAGGTCCAGTGACGACCATTTGTTTTTTGGGAATTACAATAGATTTTGTGGCAATGGAGTGCAGATTGCCTGAGGATAAGTTGGGTGATCTGCGGTTAGTAGTGGAGCGAGCGTGTCGGATTAAGAAAATTACACTACAGGATTTGCAGTCCTTATTGGGGAAGTTGAACTTTGCTTGCCGCATCATGCCGATGGGCAGGGTGTTTTGTTGGCGGTTGGCAGCGGCGACGGCGGGGGTGGGGGAACCCCACCATTTCATTCGTATGACGGCAGAGCACAGGGAGGATTTGCGGGTCTGGCTCCATTTTCTGGCACAGTATAACGGTCGCTCGCTGTGGATGTCACGGGCGCTGGATAGCTTCGATTTGGAATTATTCACTGATGCGACCGGGGCGGTGGGGTTTGGAGCGTTCTTCAAAGGGCAGTGGTGCGCAGGAAAATGGCCGGTTGAGTGGGTAGAGACGGGTTTGACACGTAACTTGGCCCTACTCGAACTGTTTCCCATCGTGGTGGCAGTCACAATTTGGGGAGACAGGTTCCGGGATAAGAAAGTGCGTTTTCATTGCGATAATCTGGGGGTGGTGATGGCTATAAATAATACGTCGGCGTCGTCCCCTCCAGTGGTTCGCTTGTTGCGTCAGTTGGTGCTTGCTTGTTTGAGTTTAAATGCGTGGGTGGTGGCGGTGCATGTTCCTGGGGCGGAGAATTGTATTGCTGATGCGCTTTCTCGCTCGCAGTGGGATAGTTTTCGTCAGCTGGTCCCGGACGCGGAGTTAACGGGGGTGGAATGTCCCAGTCATCTGTGGGAGCTGGTATCCGGGCGGCAGGTGCATTGATAAAAAGGTCGTTGGCCAGCGCTACGTGGTCATCTCATTCTGCTGGATGGAGGCAATGGGAAGAGTGGGTGAGATCGTTGGGTGATGTGTGCTCTGATGATGATAGGGTGGTGGCTTTGTTGTTTTGGTTGGGAGACGCGTTTGCCCGGGGTTGCACGGTCGCTAAGGTTAATCGCTTTGTGGCGGCCATTGCTTTCGGTTGTAAATTACGGGGATTAGTGGACATCACGAAGCGTTTCTTGGTGGGCCAGGCATTGAGGGGGTTGAGACGGGGCGTAGTGGTGAGGGATAGGAGGCGTCCCGTGTCTTTTCAATTTTTGTGTTCATTGGAGGTGGTGGTGTGGCAGGTGTGTCATTCAGAGTACGAGAGCAAGCTTTTTCGGTTGGCTTTCGCGTTAGCCTTCTTCGGAGCTTTTCGGGTGGGGGAATTGGTTTCGCCTAGTTCGGTAAAAGCGGGGGTGTTGCTGCAGGATAATGTCGATTTGTATGAAGACAGGGTGGAGATAGTGCTGCGACGGTCGAAAACGGATCAGAGGGGGGTAGGACATCGGGTGGTTTTGTTTGCGGTCACCGGAAATCCGGTTTGTCCAGTGTTGTGTCTCAAGGAGTACTTAGAGGGCTTAGATCTCTCGGATGCGCCATTGCTGCGGCATGCGGATGGCAAGTTTTTGTAGCGGTATCAGTTCATCTTGGTTTTCAGAAAATGTCTGGTGGCTAGCGGGGTGCAGGCGGAGCAGTATTCGTCTCATTCTTTCCGGATAGGGGCAGCGACGGAGGCGGTGAGATGGGGTTTGGATGAGGCAGGCGTGCGGCGGATAGGGCGCTGGGAGTCTGCGCGTTTCCGTTCTTATGTTCGCTTGCACATGTTGTGATATGGTATTGTGTAACATGTTCCGGGTGTGTGCGTTCCGCCTGAGTAATAATTTTGCGCAGCAACGAGTGGTGGTGCGTGTATGTTCTCCATTTGTTTTGCAGGCCGTGACTCATGTATGGTGTGGATTATGGGACACTCCTTTGTGTACTGGGGTGTCCTTCGCGCGGATGTACGGCCGGACGGTCGACAGCTCAGGATTCCGCGGGAGGCGGCGGTCTTGCGGTGGATGGGTATACGGGGAATGACATGGAACACGGTGTTGCCGGAGTTTCATAATTTTGTATTGCTTGATAGGGCACCTGAGGTGCTGGTTTGCATGTGGGAGGCAACGATTTGGGCCTGCGCCCTTTCAGGGAGTTAGTAAGGGATGTCAAGCATGATTTGCTTTGTTTATGGGCAACTTATCCGAATTTGGTGACGGTGTGGTCTGAGATGGTCCCTAGGAAGAGCTGGCGGATGGCTCGTTCGGTGGCAAAGATTAACAAGGCTCGCATTAAGGCTAACAGGGCTATATCGAGTTTTGTGGCGGGTAATGGTGGGGTTGCGGTGCGCCACTGGGACCTGGAGGCTGGGACAGGCAGGTATTGGAGAGAGGATGGTGTGCATCGCAATGATGTGGGGATGGACATGTGGAGTCTGGCGTTGACTGATGGAATTGAGCGAGCGGTGGGAGTGTGGAGGAGCTCGCAGGCGTGAGGTGGTCAAGGCCTGTTTCGCTTTGGCGGGGGGGAGTCCTTGAAGTAGGTCGTAAAAAGTGGTGGGGGGGAAAGCATCACGGGATGCACCCCCAATTTGACGGCTTCTTAGGGTGTTACCCCTTTTGAAAGCTGGGTTATATATATATGGTGGTCATCTGCAAAAAGGTAATTGGTGCCCCCGGGCCGGGTTACGGCTGGGGGTAAGGTATTTGTGGGCAGATGGCCAAAATTAAGTATCGGTGGCTTCAAGGACTTGCCCCTGTCATTCTGGTTGGTTTATAATGTTATGACCCTGATAGGGTCGCAGTGGGTTATTTAATGTTATGATGAATCCCCTTTTTTGGGGATTCAAAAGTTAGGGTATTTAAATTTATTGTTATTTAAATAATAAACGGCTGCTGTGGCCATTAAAATCCAACTCTGTTTCAGTGTCTGCTTTGGGAGGGTAGATTTACATAAGAGCAGAAGCGACTCGACTTATTTGAGTCAAGGGAAAGGCATATCTTACAATGGATTTCGGCTGTTTTGTGATCTGCATTAAGATAGCCCTAGACATTAAATTTAAATCAGCTTTTAAGCCACTGATCGGTTGCTTGGCCCATTTTGTTGCACCTGATATATTTATATGTATCAGCTGACAGTTACCTCAAGTCTATAGCCTGCTTTAATGGTTAATATTTTTGGACATGTCAAAGTAAAATATGAGACGTTTTGATCGTCAGGCTTCTGAGTAATGAGACACCCACCAATCGATGGAACAAAGGGGCTGAAGCTTTACTTTGATTTGCTTTTGTTGTCTCTCCTGGGGAAGCTGGGTTTACCATGCACAAGTAGTGTCGCGCCTGCCTCAGGGGGGGGGGGGCATTTTGAGCCAGGGACGGACTGGATGGGGAGCAGTGGGCATGCCTTATTTTACTTAGCAGACATGGCGCGTCTGCTACAACACTCCTCCTCCTCTCTGACACTGTTCGCAGAACACGCCGCCAGAGAGGAGCATGTCTACAGGAGGAACGGTTGAGCGCTCTCTCCTCAACTAAGAAGAGAAGTGACCTGATGCATGAGGTGAGCTGTGTCATGTATTAAAGATTGAGCGCCACTTACAGCACTCACACTTCGCCCTTCAGTCAGTTAAAAGGGGTTGGCCAACGCTGGGGGGCAGGGAGTATACTGCAAGGGGAGGTCTGGCCATTTTACTGACAACCCAGGGCTCTTTGCGGGGGAATAATCCCCCATAGAGCCCTCATTAGTCACTATAATGCAAGGTTAGGGGGGTGGGGGGCAGTTTAAACGTCTGACTTACTGCAGAGGGCTCTATGGGGGAGGGATTCGACTCCCCCTTTAGAGCAGTCAGTCGGACGCTCAGACCCCCACAAAAGAGCCCTCAACTGTCAGTAAGATGCCCCTTGTAGAATAGTCCCCCCAGTCGACCCCTTTTAAATTAGTGGGGGCAGGAAGCTGAGCGCAGTATAATCCTTCCCCATAAACCTGCCCCCACTAATTTAAAAGTGATCGGCTGAGGGGGGGGGGGGATTCTACTAGCGGTTGTCTGAGTATCTTACTGACAGCCAAGGGCTCTTTGGGGCTGAATAATCCACCCCCCATAGATCCCTCACTAGTTACTATACTGCAAAGTTAGCGGGGTCTGAGCGTCTGAATGACTGATGAGGGCTCTAAAGGGAAATTCCCCCCTTAGAGCCCTTAGCAGTGAGTTAGATGCCCAGACTCCCACCTCTCAGTATAGTAATTTGTGAGGGCTCTATGGGGGGATTATCTAGCGCTGAAACCTGTTGTAGCACCCATGGCCGCGGGCCGTCGGGTTCACTCACCTCCCGACGCCCGCAGCCATGGATCTGTGAGCGCTCCGTCCGGCCGGGTCCCGTAGGGTGCGCGCGCACGCTCGCGCCCGCTCTTAAAGGGCCAGCACATGAAAACAATGTTCATTAACCCACATGATTTCCTGCCCTATAAGAATGCCCCAGCCCTTCTGATCCTTGCCTGAGCGTTGTTAGTCTTTCCCTGTCTGTCTCGCAAATGGTCCCTTAGTGTCTCCCGTTCCAGCTGTTACCTGTGCCCTGTTACCGTTCCTGTATTCCGCATTGTTCCTGTGCCTACCCGTGTTCAAGTGTCATCTGCCACGTCAAGTGCCATCTGCCACGTCAAGTGCCATCTGCCACGTCAAGTGTCACCTGCCACGTCAAGTGCCATCTGCCACGTCAAGTGCCATCTGCCACGTCAAGTGCCATCTGCTCATCGGATACTGCCCGCCATGTCTGGCGCCACTTTCCGCACCTGCCTCCATCCGTGCTGAAGCCACAGTCACCGTCCGGACTATTTCAGGTACTTAAGCATTACTGTCTGCTATCTTACTTTCACATAGACTGTGACCTGGTCAGCTGCCTCCCCGCTACGGCGGAGCGGCCTAGTGGGTCCACAAACCCAGTGTCCGTGACACCTGTATCCGTCAGGTCAGTGGTTTAATGTCAGCGGGTCCTGCAGGATCGAGCTGTTACCGATCACATCTAAGTTCATAACTTAGATGTGATCGATTACAGGTGACCTAATGGATTAAGCGCTAGATACAACTGCTCTATATACAGGATACAAAGCAGCTGTATCTCAAAGTAAAAATAATTTGCAATAAAAAGTAATTAAAAGTTGCACCAATCACACTGATAAATATTTTTATATATAAAAAACTGTTTTTTAAGGTGTACATGGCCTTTAAACTGTAGCTTGTGACATGTCAGAAGTTTTCATTGGTGGTGGATCGAGCACTGAGACCCCAACCGATCGCTAAAACAAAGCAGCAGAAGTGCTCGGGTGAGCGCTGTGCCGCTTCATTTATAATTGACCTTCAGCTGAGTAAGCGGTGTACGGACTCATAATCTTTCTATTGAGCCCGTACCCTGCTCCAAGGAAAGCTGAACAGAATGGAAGCGGCACAGTGCTCACCTGAGCACTTCTGCGGCTTCGTTTTAGCTACTAGTGGGGGTCTCAGTGCTCGGACCCCACTGATCAAAACTTCTGGCATGTCAAAAGTTTTTAAAAATGTTGTTACATTTTAAAGTAAAGGTGTTATCAATTTTCTTTTTATTTTATTTGATGTTTTATTGGGCCTATTTTTTCGAATTATTTTAATATGTTCCCTAAGGTAACTATTTATTCATGTTTGTACTTCTGTGGGGGCAGCCATCTTTATTTTTATCTTTCATACTGCTAATTTTTATTTTGCAGTGTCCCCTGGACCATTTGGACTACGTCGTAGATTCGTTGGACTACTTTGCTGATTTACGCTTTCTTTCTTTTTTTTTATAAAATAGTTAAAGTGGATTGTGTAAAAGAGTTGTTATTTCAATAAAAAAAAATTTTTTTTATGTCTGTTTGCTTTCTAATACTTCATTACCGCCTTAGTAATGGCAGCTGTCTGATTGAGAGTGTCCATTACTAAGGCAGGGCTTAGTGTTAGCCAGTAAAAAGGCTAGCACTAACCCCCTATTATTACTCCAATACCCACCAACAGCAGGAGTACCGGGAAGAGCCGGGTACGATCCAGTACCCGACCATCTGAAGTGAAGGGCGGGTACTAGGGTGGCCGCAGGCTGGTAATATCAGGCTGGGAAGGGCCAAAAAACTTGTCTCTTCCAACCCTGGTAGGGCTAGGCTGCGGCTGCTTTATTGTATCTGGCTGGTTATGAAAAATGGAGGGGATCTCAAATAATTTTTTTTTCAATTATTTGTTTTTATAAAAGGACGTGGGGTTCCCCCTATTTTTCATAAGTAGCCAGATACAATAATTCAGCCACAGCCTAGCATTACCAGCTTGGAAAGGGCCATGTTTTTTGTCACTTCCCGGCCGTATAATGCCAGCCAGCGGCCGCCCCACTGCCTGACCGTCGCTTCAGATGGTCGGGTACTGGATCGTACTCGGGTCTTCCCGGTATACCTGGCGGCAGTCGGAACCAGGGTAATAATTGGGGTTAGTGCTAGCCTTTTTACTGGCTAATGCTAAGCCCCAGCTTTAGTAATTGAATGCTGTCAATCAGACAGCAGCCATTACTAAGGCCATAATAAAGTATTAAAAAAAAACAGACAAAAAGTAGATCATTGAAGTAGTTCAATGAATCTACAATGTAGTCCAAACGGTTCAGCGGAACCTACCAATAAAAAAGTTAGCAGTATAAAAAAAAAAAAAACTTTAACTCACCTAGAGCATTCTTTTGACTTTTTTCTCCTGCCCTGCGCCAGAATAGAGACTAGAGGTCAAGAAAAAATAATTCCCCTTCATGTAACTCTTCTTGCTACCTGTCAACTGAAAAGTCATCTGACAGAGGGGAAAATGTTTCCCCATGGCGGAGTATAAGAAAGTCTAATTCCCAGGTGAGGCTTTCTTGTACTCCGCCATCAAGAAACCTTTTTCCTTCTGGCGGATGATTTTTCTGTTGACAGGTAGCAGAGTGGTGATAGGGGAGCAAACTCTCCAATTGCCCAGTGCCCCCAGAATGGGCCGTTACTCTTGGGCCAGTGCTGTGTGCTTGCCCCCAGGCTAAAATATGTCAGTCAACTCCTGGCTATTGGCTCCCCGTTTGCTCTTGTAGGCCACAGCCTGGTTTAGGCCTGCGGCCTACAAGAGATCGGGAGCACACTGATGACGACGGGCCACTAAACTCAGCTGAAATTCAGAACGTCCAGCTGGGGTTACAAGTCTATTAGGTAATAAAATAGGGCATAAAAAAGGGGCATACAAAAGGGGGCATCCTTATTGTGGGGGCATAAAGCAGCATTTTTACTGACTGGAGGTATAAAGATGCAATATTACTGTGGGGGCATTATTACTGAGTGTGGCAGAAAAAGGGGCATTAGCACTGAGTGGAGGCATAAAAGGCCGCTTTACTAGTGGGTGGAGACATTATTACTGTGTGGACATAAATGGGGTATTAGTAATGAGTGGGAACACTATTACTGGGTGGGGGCACTAAAAGTTGCTCTATCATTGGGTAAGGTATAAATCGGACACTATTACTGTGTAGGGGATCAAAAGCAGAACTTACTATGTGGGCCCTTTAGGGGGAACAAACAGGGTTTGTACTATTACTGTGTGGGGAACCTAGAGGAGGCATTATTACCGTCTGGGGCACAATGTATAGGGAGTTTGTGTAGAGGTAGGGAATAGTTAGGGAGTGTGATAGAAAGCAAGGACCCAAAAATATCTGTGTCATATTCTGCACGGCCTAGGAAATTGTTTGTTGGAGAAGTTGTCATTGCGGTCTTGGCTGGATGAAGAAAAAAAAAGGTGAAAGTGAACAACTCTAATCTGAGAAGACGTCACCTGTGAGTCACTAGATATAACTATACTGTAATCACTTATATGGTCTGCAGATCTCCTGTGTATAACTGGCATCTACCTCTATATGTTTGTTACGGCGCGGGGTGTGGACCCACTGGGCCGTACCGTGTAGCAGGATAGCAGCTGGCCAAGCAGGTACAATACAAAGTCTATAGTCCAGAAAGGGTACCTGAGGCAATGTAGACAGTAGCGGTGATTCAGACTGAAGATGAGGCTCTGGCAGTAGACAGACAGCCAGCGGGGTGTGACACAGTAGATGCAGCGCAAGACACAACTCGACTTCAACTCTAGATGGCACAGTAGCATGGGATACAGAGTACAGGCAGCAGGAATGGGTAACACTGGGAACTGGAAAACACTAGGAGACCATTTGCAAGACAAACTTTAGGTACATAACACTGCTCAGACAATGATCAAGAGGGCAGAGCCCTTTTTATAGTCCAGCATTCTGGACTGATTTCAGATCTCCTGCAATTGTGCGCGCAGTGGCCTTTTAAGGCCGTACACGCTTGCGCGCTCCCTGCGGGAGACAGTCTCTGAACCAGGAAGTGAGTGCCGATGTCTCCCTGGAGGGAGATGCTGCCGAGAACTCACATGTCTATGGCTGCGGCCGACAGAGGGTAAGCCAGAACGACAGGCCGCGGCCATAGACGTTACTGTGGTCACTGTATGGTGGTAATATTGGTCTATATATAGTGTGTTTTATTTACTAACAGTATGGTTTTTTTCTGACACTATGTTGTAGTAATATGTGCTCTTTTTCAGTATGGGGGTATTATTCAGTCACTATATGGTTATGGTGTGGCGGTATTATTCAGTAACAGTATGGGGGGATTTTTCAGTCACTATGTGGTTATGGTGTGGTGGTATTATTCAGTAACAGTATGCTGGTATTATTCAGTCACTATGTGGTAGTAATATGTTCTCATGGAGTGGAGGTATTATTCAGTAACAGTATGGTTGTATTATTCAGACACTATGTGGTGGTAATATGCAGTCATGGTGTGGAAGTATTATTAAGCCACTATGTGGTTATGGTGTGGAGGTATTATTCAGTAACAGTATGGGGTATTATAGGTAATGTTGGTCTTACAATCTATGTAAATTACTGTGGTGTGGGCTGTTGGGAAGTGTGAGTGTGACAGCAGATGATCAGACTAAGGCCTCATGCACACAACCGTAAAAACACCCGTTATTGCGGGTCTTAATTACGACACGCAATAACGGGCTCATATACTTCTGTTAGCCACGGGTACCTTCCCGTTTTCTCACGGGAAGGTGCCCGTGCCGTTAAAAAAGTAGAACATGTTCTATTTTTCTATTTTACGGGCCGTGCTGCTATACTTTATAATGGCAGCACAGCTCGCAAAAGCGGCCGGCTGCCGTGGCCGCCCGTGCCCGGCTGTGCTCGTAATTACGAGTCGTAATTACGAGCACGGTCGTGTGCATGAGGCCTAAGAGACAGTCCACAGAGTGGCATGTGATGTACTTTGACATGTAGGCAGAGGCGTGGCTAGGTACTCCAGCACCCGGGGCAAAGATTCGGTTTGGCGCCCCCCCCCAACCTCTTTCCCGACATCTCCTTCCCCCTCGTCGTGTTTGTTTTCTCTACCAATCAATGACGTGTCATTTATTTTTATGTAACTCGAACATAAAAACATTTGTACATTTTACAAGCAATATAGTTCTATACACAACACCAGAACCAAGCTCAGTACATAAATACAGCCCCAGAACCAAGCTCAGTACATATATACAGCACCAGCACAAATACAGCTCAATTTAGTGCAAACCCTGCTGTACAGGTTTGTACGATGTAAAACTACAGCTCCCAGCAAGGCCCGAACAATGATAAGGATATGCTGGGAGATGCTGTTTCACAAAAAATAAATCATATCATAATCATACCACCCATCATCTCGCTGCAGATCATGCAGTGACAACAGTGCTGATTAGAGGCAGAATAAACATTTACATTAAGTGACTCACCGGTGACGTCTCAGATTCTAGTTCTTTTTCTCCATTTGGTCCAGACCTCTATGATGAATTCTCCCGGTCACAGGCCATTTCTGCAGTTTGCCGCTCACATGTCTTCAGCTTCTCACTTTTCCAACATTTCTACACCTATAAATAAAGATAAAGCTATCATTATACCACATACTACGCCCCTAAATATAATAGCGCCATACACTGCACAACTAATTATAATAGCACCATACACCGTGTCCCACACACACAGACACACTGTGCCCCCTGTAGATAGTGCCCCCATAGAGGAGCCTGTAGATAGTGCCCCCATATAGCCCACCCCTGTATAAAGTGTCCCACAAATAGCTTCCCCTATAGTGCTCTACAGATAGCCCACCCCTGTATATAGCCCCCCTGTAGATATAGCCCACCCCTGTATATAGTGCTCCACAGATAGCCCACCCCTGTATATAGCCCCCTGTAGATATAGCCCACCCCTGTATATAGTGCTCCATAGATCACCCACCCCTGTATATAGCCCCCCTGTAGATATAGCCCACCCCTGTATATGGTGCTCCATAGATAGCACACCCCAGCATATAGCCCCCCTGTAGATAAAGGCCCCCCGTAGATAAATTCCCCCGTAGATAAAGTCCCCCTTGTAGATAAAGCCCCCCCCCCGTGTAGATAAAGCCCCCCCCCGCAGATAAAGCCACCCCCCCGTAGATAAAGTCCCCCTTGTAGATAAAGCCCCCCCCTTGTAGATAAAGCCACTCCTCTTGTAGATAAAGCCCCCCTGTAGATACAGCCACACAATAATAAAAAAAAAATATTTAAACTCACCTTAATCCCGTTCCCACGCTGGCCGACAGCAATGGAGACCTGCTCTCTTCTGCGCAGGACTCCTGGCCCCCATATAGCCCACCCCTGTATATAGTGTCCCACAAATAGCTCCCCCTATAGTGCTCTACAGATAGCCCACCCCTGTATATAGCCCCCCTGTAGATATAGCCCACCCCTGTGTATAGTGCTCCACATATAGCCCACCCCTGTTTATAGCCCCCCCCTGTAGATATAGCCCACCCCTGTATATAGTGCTCCACAGATAGCCCACCCCTGTATGTAGCCCCCCTGTAGATATAGCCCACCCCTGTATATAGTGCTCCACATATAGTCCACCCCTGTATATAGTGCTCCACATATAGTCCACCCCTGTATATAGCCCCCTGTAGATATAGCCCACCCCTGTATATAGTGCTCCATAGATCAACCACCCCTGTATATAGCCCCCTGTAGATATAGCCCACCCCTGTATATAGTCCCAATGAAGATATAGCCCACCCCCGTATATAGTGCTCCGCATATAGTCCACCCGTGTATATATAGTTCTCCACAGATAGCCCACCCCTGTATATAGCCCCCTGTAGATATAGCCCACCCCTGTATATAGTGCTCCATAGATCGCCCACCCCTGTATGTAGCCCCCCTGTAGATATAGCCCACCCCTGTATATAGTGCTCCACGTATAGTCCACCCCTGTATATAGCCCCCTGTAGATATAGCCCACCCCTGTATATAGTGCTCCATAGATCAACCACCCCTGTATATAGCCCCCCTGTAGATATAGCCCACCCCTGTATATAGTCCCCCTGAAGATATAGCCCACCCCTGTATATAGTGCTCTGCATATAGTCCACCCCTGTATATAGTTCTCCACAGATAGCCCACCCCTGTATATAGCCCCCCTGTAGATATAGCCCACCCCTGTATATAGTTCTCCATAGATCGCCCACCCCTGTATATAGCCCCCTGTAGATATAGCCCACCCCTGTATATAGTGCTCCATAGATTGCCCACCCCTGTATATAGCCCCCTGTAGATATGGCCCACCCCTGTATATAGTGCTCCATAGATCGCCCACCCCTGTATGTAGCCCCCCTGTAGATATAGCCCACCCCTGTATATAGTGCTCCACATATAGTCCACCCCTGTATATAGCCCCCTGTAGATATAGCCCACCCCTGTATATAGTGCTCCATAGATCAACCACCCCTGTATATAGCCCCCCTGTAGATATAGCCCACCCCTGTATATAGTCCCCCTGAAGATATAGCCCACCCCTGTATATAGTGCTCCGCATATAGTCCACCCCTGTATATAGTTCTCCACAGATAGCCCACCCCTGTATATAGCCCCCCTGTAGATATAGCCCCCCCCTGTATATAGTGCTCCATAGATCGCCCACCCCTGTATATAGCCCCCTGTACATATAGCCCACCGGTGTATATAGTGCTCCATAGATCGCCCACCCCTGTATATAGCCCCCCTGTAGATATAGCCCACCCATGTATATGGTGCTCCATAGATAGCACACCCCAGTATATAGCCTCCCCCTGTAGATAAAACCCCCCCGTGTAGATAAAGCCCCCCCCCGTAGATAAATTCCCCCCGTAGATAAAGTCCCCCTTGTAGATAAAGCCCCCACCGTGTAGATAAAGCCCCCCCCGCAGATAAAGCCGCCCCCCCCGAAGATAAAGTCCCCCCGTAGATAAAGTCCCCCTTGTAGATAAAGCCCCCCTTGTAGATAAAGCCCCCCCTCTTGTAGATAAAGACCCCCCTGTAGATACAGCCTCACACTTTTATTACAATAATTTAAAAAAACTATTTAAACTCACCTTAATCCCGTTCCCACGCCGGCCGGCAGCAATGGAGACCTGCTCTCTTCTGCACAGGTCTCCTGGCCCCCATATAGCCCACCCCTGTATATAGTGTCCCACAAATAGCTCCCCCTATAGTGCTCTACAGATAGCCCACCCCTGTATATAGCCCCCCTGTAGATATAGCCCAACCATGTATATAGTGCTCCACAGATAGCCCACCCCTGTTTATAGCCCCCCTGTAGATATAGCCCACCCCTGTATATAGTGCTCCACAGATAGCCCACCCTTGTATACAGCCCCCCTGTAGATATAGCCCACCCCTGTATATAGTGCTCCACATATAGTCCACCCCTGTATATAGTGCTCCACATATAGTCCACCCCTGTATATAGCCCCCTGTAGATATAGCCCACCCCTGTATATAGTGCTCCATAGATCAACCACCCCTGTATATAGCCCCCTGT
The DNA here is from genome assembly GCF_050947455.1 of Rhinoderma darwinii. Taxonomy (NCBI): domain Eukaryota; kingdom Metazoa; phylum Chordata; class Amphibia; order Anura; family Rhinodermatidae; genus Rhinoderma; species Rhinoderma darwinii. The sequence continues at coordinate 72,782,401 of NC_134689.1, forward strand.
AGATATAGCCCACCCCTGTATATAGTCCCCCTGAAGATATAGCCCACCCCTGTATATAGTGCTCCATAGATAGCCCACCCCTGTATATAGCCCCCCTGTAGATATAGCCCACCCCTGTATATGGTGCTCCATAGATAGCACACGCCAGTATATAACCCCCCCTGTAGATAAAGCCCCCCCATGTAGATAAAGCCCCCCCCGTAGATAAATTCCCCCCGTAGATAAAGTCCCCCTTGTAGATAAAGCCCCCCCCCCGCAGATAAAGCCGCCCCACGTAGATAAAGTCCCCCCGTAGATAAAGTCCCCCTTGTAGATAAAGCCCCCCCTTGTAGATAAAGCCCCCCCTCTTGTAGATAAAGCCCCCCCTGTAGATACAGCCCACACTTTTTTATTACAATAATAAAAAAAAACTATTTAAACTCACCTTAATCCTGTTCCCACGCCGGCCGGCAGCAATGGAGACCTGCTCTCTTCTGCGCAGGTCTCCTGGCGGTTGAACGAAGCGTCTATTAAAGGCGCCGATTGGCTGGGCAGGATGACTTTGCCTGTCATTCAGCGCCTTTCAGCGACGGAAGCGCGACTTGTACAAAAGAGCTGAATGGACGGGCACGAAATGTACCCGGCTATTCATGCTTCTAATTGTACCTGTGTCCTATAGACACAGGTACAATTACAGTGCATGAGGAGGTGGCGCTGGCGCCCCCCTCTAAGTTGCGCCCGGGCACATGCCCGGCCTGCCCCACCTAGCTACGCCCCTGCATGTAGGTGATACTTATGTGTGGGATGTGGCTCCATAACTTGTGTACAGCGCAGGCCCTAAGATCATATTAATCCACCACTGGCATCAAGACAGCACAAGCAGACCACTACAATACAGCAGGTAGAGCAAAGAAACCTGCCCAGAGCGTGCCGCTTCAAAACAGCGCTAAGCGCGATCCGTCCTGGACTGGCCTGAATGTAATTGCAGAGAGTGACGCCGCAAATGAGACTGGCTGCCGAGGAAAGATATGGGGCAGTGCAGTGCAGACCATACTATTTGCACTGCACTCATTGGTAGTAAGAATTTTTTTTTACATCTTTTCTATACTTCAAACAGAACTTTAAGGGTATGTGCACACACACTAATTACGTCCGTAATGTTTTCAGTACGGGACAGTTGTCCTGCAGCGAGGCAGGGACTCCTAGCATCGTACATAAGTATGATGCTAGGAGCCCGGCTCCCTGCACTGTGTTCGGTCCGGTACTTGCGGCCGAAATACGTCCGTCATTTACGGACGTAATTAGTGTGTGTGCACATACCCTAACAAATAAATATCAAATGTTTTCCTATTTAAAAATTGTATATATTGCGTGTTTGATGTGTAAAGCTAGTAATGAGAAAACTCTGATAGATTTGGGGGCGGGGGCACAGTTTTATATTTCGCCTCAGGCAGCAGTGGGGCTAGATTCACCCCAGTGTACAGGCAAAATGAGATTCTATGAACTTGCATACTGCTCTGCTTTCCCAGAAGCGACAGAAATAGCTGATAACAGCCAAAGATGCACATTGCTCAGCTGAACGCTTCAGCCTTTTTGTTTCAGCGATCAATGAGGGTCTTAGTGCCCGTACCCCACTGATCAAAACTTCTGACATGACAGAAGTTTTTGAAACAGCAGGTACCCTTTAATCCACACAAAGGATAGACTATATTAAAGATACTGTCTATGCATTGTGTGCTGAAATTGCATGAGGCAGGGAAATTGCCACATAGGCATAAAGATTGTTTTCTATTAACGTTTAATGTTCCCAAAAAGGCATGCATATCTTGCCAACTTTCATTAACAGTGTTTTGTAGTAAACATACACGCGTGGTAGGCAGTGTGTCCATGGATGGTTGGAACAGGCCTAATCTGCTTTGAGTTTCAGTTATATTTTAAATGACAGCGTAGAGCACTTTCTTGTTTACAGGTAAAACAGAAGAGATGATGGTGACCTGTGTATCGTCTAGGAGTGGCTGCCAACCCATAACATTGAATAGAATGAAAAATGTATGCTGTTTCCTCCCTTGGCTGCTTTTACTATAATATTACTTACACTCCCTCCCATGGTTGCACTTAAAGCTGAAAGTTCTAAATGCAATCATTTGCTAAGACTCTAAAAGGAAGTGAAATGCCATAACACCATATGAAAAAATGTATACGTTTAAACTTTGGTATATCAATTTAAACTGGCATGCAAAAGTAAAATAATGGGTAGCTAAGTTTATTGAGTATCTAGTGCAATACCTTGCATTTATTTTCTGTATAGGATCTACTGTTATATGAATGCAGGACACTATAGGCATTGCTCAGAGATCATTACTTTCATAGAATTTCTGGACTCACTTGGATAAATTATTACTCAGCAGCCTCTATTGTCTATGGGCAGATATCAGCACCAGTGCAGAGAGCTCTTTCAGAACAGGTGATATACATGTATACTGCTTTTTGTCTGAAAATCTGTATATAAAACATAATTATGAGACATTGGCTGCTGTTTTTCCTATAAAGTTGGGTTCACATTGTGTGGTTTTGTTCCGACTTTGTTGCATGTTTGAATTGCAGGAAAGAAACACACATCTTAAAAAAAGTAGTTTCAGCTGTAATCTGGTTTTCCATTTACTGGTTTTAGGCATACAGCTGAAACACTTTGTAAAACACATGGGTATTTAAAAAACACATGATTTTTTAATATGTGTTCTTCTTTCCAGCAATTCAAAAACACAACAAAAACGTACAATGTGAGCCCAGGTGCACAGCCATTTCTGTGTTTTAGATTGAAATCTTCTTTTAAGGGAAAGCATTAGTAATATATACTGCTATATACCAAAAACACCCACTGTAGATGTTAATAGTAATGACCAATATATGAATAGTATCATAATAATGATTGGTTTTCAGACATATATCAAAATCCTGGTATAAAGTGTTAAGTTTGTTCACCAAACCAGGCACTTGCTTGTCCAGAATTTTGAAATAAGACTGATCTGCCACCTTGAGGCCAAAATGTAAATTGCATGTTTAAAGTTTAGCATTTAGCTGTACATAGACAAAGATGTGTAAAAGATACTTGTTGGGAAAAGGGATTTACTCGAAAAGGTACTTCCCACAATACAAAATATTTTTTCCATCGAAAAAGTTTTTATTGTGTTATATATCCCACATTGTATTTGCCTCATATGTATTTTTCTCACATGATAGTTAACTAAATGCTACAACAGAAGAATTTACCACTAACAACAGAACAAATATTGTTCTGATGAATGAAATAGATTTGAATTGGACAGAAACGATTTTTTTTAACATAAAATTATTTCTAGTAATTCTAAATCAATAGGACCATTCACGATAGTCAGTACATCTTCTAGCCAGCTTTAGGTATTTAACTTTTTTTAGCATATGAGTTCACTTTTAATAATGAACACTAAATACATACTGTAGCTTATATTGATTCATACAGCAGATGTGTGAGCATATGTGTACTGGGAGAGACACCGACAACAGAGAGACCCTGTGCAAGAGCAGTATATCGGCTTCTAATTTGATTGCATGGCTCTTCAGAAACTCCTTTACTCAGGAGCGGCCTTAGGTTGGATGGCGCCCTGTGCAGGACTCTTTATTGCTACCCTCCACAAACCAAAAATTAACCAAATATATAGACACACACATACTGGAACATATATACTGTACATACATAAAGGCATATATTTAGAAAACAGGCAAATATATATACACACATTCTGGAACACATATACATGCATAAATGTACATATATAGACATACAGACACATATATACAGACACACACACAGGCACATAAATACACAGACAGGAATATATACAAATACATAAAATGCACATACATACAAGCACAAATAAAAAAACTGATTATGTAGTAAATGTTACCTGCAGTCCTATGTAACACCATTGATCACACACACAGTAATAACTCTCTGAGTACAGATAATGTAAGAAGTAGTGTTAGAGGGGTTATATACTGGGCGATTATCATGCAGACAAGCGTTCATAGAAGTAGTAAGGAGTAACGTCCGCTCGTCCCCTTCAATAGCTTCGTGTGACAGGAGCAAACGAGGGCCGACAAACGATGTCTCGTTGATCGGCGCTCGCTGTACCGGCTGATGTAAAAGGCCCTTTACCTGCAGTCAAATGTAACACCACAGATAATACACATAGTGATACATCTCTGAGTACAGATAATGTACTGGATGTTATCTGCAGTCCTATGTAACAGCACAGAAAACACAGTGATAACTCTCTGAGTACAGATAATGTTGTGGATGTTATCTGCAGTCCTATGTAAGGCCGCATGCACCCCACTTGTGATGTCACAGCGGTTTACCTTACATTATTACACTTGTGATGTAACAGAAGATGTTTACCTGACTTAAACAATACAGTTGTGATGTCACAGCAGTTTAGCTAGCAGAAACAGTTGTGATGTCACAGCAGCTTTCCTGATGCGCCAAAGCCTAGCTGTGTGCAGGGGCGGATTAGCCATTGAAATTACCAGAAAGATTCCTGGTGGGCCACTCCTACATAAGACAAAGTGGGCAGCCTGACCTGCGCAGGGCATTCCTACTCTGTGCTTACATTTATTGTGTATACCATTACTCCCCCTGGCCAGGCACAGTGTGCTGGCTAATGACAGAGCATTGTGAGTGGCGGGTGGCCCTACCAGACACAATGTCATGACGCTAGCCACGCCAGCGTCACAACGTTCTGGGCGGAGCTAGCGCTGCCCAGCCGTCAGACTCAGAGAGAGTATTTGTTTCTGCATCCCACACTCCCAACCCCCGTTGGCCGTGCGGCGCTTCCATTGTCTTCCGCTCCTGAGCTGAGCTGAGTTTGTGTGTGAGTGTGACAATTTGTGTGAGTGTGTCTGTCTATGTCTAGTAGCCATATGCATTCTTTTTCCAGCCTGATATCTATTACTTATGGGCTGAAAAGATCTCTGTACTAGGGGCTGATAATCAGCCCTGCCCCCAAGGCTACATAAGTGACGAGTCACCCTAGTACAGAAATCATGTCAGTCCACACAGACAAGAGGCTGATTACTTATGTATGGGTTGACATGATTTCTGTACCAGGGGCTGATATAACTTATGGAGCCTAGGGCCTTATTATCAGCCCCTAGTACAGAAATCATGTCAGCCCAGGCTATAGGATACATGTGTGATTGCTGGGAGTCTGACCGTTGGGAGCCTAAGCGATGAGGAGAATGGGGGACCAAAATTCTCCTGAAGCGATCGATGAGAATCTGGCGCTGGTGCGCATGAACGAACAGCGCTCCCTTCATTTCTATGGGACATCTGAGACTGCTGTCTCCGGCAGCTCTATAGAAATTAATGAAGCGCTGGTATTTCATGAGCACCAGCACTCCATTCTCATCGAGCACTTCAGGCAAATTTCGGTCCCCCGTTCTCCTTTTTGCTGGGTGTCCCAGCGGTCGGACCTCCAGAGATCACACGTGTATCCCCTATCCCATGGATAGGGGATACATGTGTATTGTGGGACAACCCCTTTAATGTGAAATAATATTTATTAAAAAACTGCATAGTAACATAGTAAAGTGTAAACAAAATAAAAAAATACACATATATAGTATTGCCCTAATCATAACGACCCAATTTAGTTAACATGTTCTTTAAACCACAAGGTGAACAGCATAAGTAAAAATGCAAAAAAAAAAAAAAAGGCAAAATTGCTTTTTTTTCCATCCCCATCCACAAAAATTGTGATAAAAGTTAATTAATAAGTCCCATGTACCCGAAAAATTATACAAATAAAAACTACAGCCCATCCCGCAAATATCATGCCTGCATACAGTTACATTGACTGAAAAATGTAAACGTTATGGCTCTTTGAACACAGAGATGCAAAAACAAATTATTTTCTATTAAAAGAGTTTTTATTGTGCAAAAGTAGTAGAACATAGAAAACCTATACATATTTGATATCACCGTAATCGTATTGAACCATAGAATAAAGGTAACATGTTGTTCTCATCGCGCGGTGAATGGTGTCGATTTAAAATGCAAAAAATAATCTAAATGGTTCTATTAAAAAATACAACTCGTCCCGCAAAAAACAAGCCCTCATACAGCAATGTCAGCAGGAAAATAAAAAAGTTTTGACTCTTTAAATACGGTGACACAAAAACAAATATATTTTAAAAAATATGTTTTTACTGTGTAAGGCTACATTCACACAACAGTGAAAAATTGCCGTGCGACGGCCGTTTTCAGAACAATGAAGTTCTATGGGTGTCTCCACATGGCTGTTTTTTTAACTGCCCATGAATATTGGCCGTCAAAAAATAGGACATGTCCTATTTTTGGCAGTTTTCACGGTCAGACGGCTGCCATAGAAGTCAATGGATCAGTTTTTGCCGGTGAAAACTGATCCTGGTTGAGGACTCCCCGCACACAGCGCTACTTTGAGCGCTGAGCCCAGGGAAGCCTTGACATTACTGTCCTTATAAGGACAGTGAAGTCAGGGCTTTCAACAATGGAATACCCCAGGCCAGAGCATCGCAAGATCTCTGGTCGGGGACTCTAGTCTTGTAGATAGCACCCCTCCATGAAGATAGCACCCCCCTGCCTGAAGATAGCAAACCCTGCCATCCCCCATATCCAGCACTATCTACAGGGGACATTGTGGCGCTATCAAAATGGGCACTGTGGTGGCACTATGTGGGCTTTGTGGCACTATCTACAATGGGCACTGTGGCACTAGGTGGGCACTGGCACTTTATATGTGGGCACTATGTCACTTTATATGTGGGTGACTGGTCAACTGTCAGTTTTTCATGCCCATTTTGCATCAGTGTGTCTCTAAATTTTCATCCATTTCCAGTACGTCTGTCTGTTTTTAATGGCCATTTGTCATCCATTTGCCATCCGTTTTTCATGGCCATTAAAAAAAAGCATGGATTTCATTCGTCAGTTTTTTTTGTCCATTATAGACATTATAGTGCCCATTATAGATAGTGCCACAGCGCCCACATAGTACCACAGTACTATGTGGGCACTGTGGCACTATCTATAATGGGCACTGTGGCACTATGTGGGCACTGGCACTTTATATGTGGGAACTATGTCACTTTATATGTGGGCACTGTGGCACTATCTATAGTGGGCACTGTGGCACAATGTGGACACTGGCGCTTTATACGTGGGCACTATGTCACTTTATATGTGGGCACTGTGGTACTATGTGGGCGCTGTCCCTATGTGGGCATTATCTACAGTGGGCACTGTGGCACTATCTGCAGGGACATTGCAGCACTATCTACATGGGCACTATGGTGTTTTCGGGGGTTGGGACAAAAAAAACTGACGAATGAAATCCATGCTTTTTTTTAATGGCCATGAAAAACGGATGGCAAATGGATGACAAACGACCATTAAAAACAGACAGACGTCCTGGAAATGGATGAAAATTTAGAGACACACTGATGCAAAATGGGCATGATAAACTGACAGTTGACCAGTTTTTAAAGAAGAGGCTGGACGCGGCCGCAGGGTGAAGGGAAGCCGACATGACCGTCCTGGTAGGGAAAGGGTTAATGAGTTGAGGGAGAGTTGGAAGGAGCTGAAGGAGGGACGGGGAGGAGTTAAGGGGGACGGGGGGCCGTTGCTGCGCTTCCCGCGGTTTCTCGGCATTGAGCCGGAAGCAGCGGGAGGAGTAACATAGAAGCAAGTAAGCTCCCCGTTGCCCGGCTTTTAGATATGTCAGAAGCCCTTATGTTAGAGCGGCTGCGTGCCGCTGCTGTGCACCACGGTCCCGGATGGCTAGAGGAGACCGTGGCTGCAATAACGAGGATCCCGGACGCCGTTTCGCCACGTCGGGCACGGCGTTCGGGGTCTGTTGAAAGGGACAGGCTCCCCTCCCCCGGCCCCCTTACGAGCATGGCTATGGCGGCGGGGGGGGAGTCGGCAACAACCGCTCCTGCGCTGGGCAGGCAGAGAGCGGTGCCAGGGGTGACGGCGACGCAGGCTGGGTCGACCCGTCCCTCTCGGCGGTCCTGACCTCCAGAGCGCCTCAGTCCGGAGGTAGTCCCGCGGACACGGCGTCGCAGAGGGAGCCCGATCCCGGACGCTGCAGGCCAGGCAGCTGGGAGGACCGCCCCTTCCCAGGCCCTGCGTCCTGGCAGGAATCCCAGGCCGCGACGGGGTCCGGCGGTAAGCAGGGAGTCGCAGGCTGGGCTCCCTGTCACCCCTCCCCCATCAGATGGAAGAGTTGGAGAACAAGGTACGGCCGCCCCGCATGGTGATGTTCCGGCCAGGGGGCAGGCTTCGTCAGGATCGTCTAGACGGACGCCTAGATCTGCAGCGACGTCGAGGCAACAGGTCCGGTCGGAAGTCTGGGTCCCGGCGGTCGGGCGGCAGGTTGCCGGCCCATCGGTCAGCGCGTCCTCATCCCCGTTCCGAAGATGTCGTTGGGAGGGACAGTCGTCGGCGAGAGAAGAACTGGAGGAAGGTGAACTGGACGTGTATCGTCGAGGTCAGGATGGTCCGGCTGACGGGAACACAGCGCCTGTGCAGCCCGGTGAGTGTATAACTCCATCATTGTCTTATCCAGCGATTTTTATGTCGGGTGTCGGCGGGGGGGCGGCTAGTATTGCATCGGGGGCCGGTAGTGGCGCGGGCGGACGCGACGGAGCGGGTTTGGCAGACTTAGTGGGTTGCTTACGGGAGCTGGTGGGGCGCCTGGATAGGGCCGCGGCGCCGGTAGTAACGGAAGTGTCTCCTGCGGTAGTTTGGGAAGGCCCCAGGGACGTGGGATCGTTACAGGCGCGTCCTGTGGTGGCGGTTAGAGAGGCGGTCGCGGTGTCGGTACAGACCGAGGCACAGAAGGACGGCGATCGAGTGCGTATGGACGATCGTGCTCGGGGGGAGGTGTATGTTTGTTTTGAGGGTCCGTTGGGGGCGCATTTAAAGCAGGAGGTGCGTGATCGGATCTGGAAAGACGAATATGTTGAAATTTTTTCTCTCTTGCCGCTGGCTAAATGTAATTTGGATAAGAGCAAGCGGGATGAGAGTAAAAAGGACGAGGAGGAACGGCGGCGGTATAGGCTTATCCCGCAGACGTTCGTTAATTGGTCGCAGGCGTTCGCCATATTGGCTACTGTGATAGGGGAAAAGGCGCCGGAAAATTGTTCGGCGTTGTTTTGTTATTTTGATGCCATTGGGGAGGCTCATAGGGCGTATGGGGGTCAGGCGTGGCTGCGATATGATGAGCAATTCCGTCAGCGGAAGGCGGTTCGGCCGGCGATTCGGTGGGACCAGAAGGATATTGCTCTCTGGTTACGGGTTACGGCTCCGGTTAGGCAGCCCTTTCCCGGGAGCGGTGGCCAGGGAGGCCAGTCTAGTCAGAGTGGACAAAGCGGCGGGGGAAAGGCGGGGTTTTGCTGGCAATTCAATGAAGGTCAGTGCAAGTTCGGGGCCACGTGCAAGTTCAAGCACGTGTGCTCCGAGTGTAATGGTGCATCACACGGGGCGGCAAAATGTCTGCGAAAAAAGAGGTCAGGGAACCAGCACGGGGCTGGTCAAGGGGGTGTCGCCGGTGAGGGTGGAAAGGATGGCCCCTTATCTAAGTGAGTATCCGGATAGGGCGGCAGCTAAGTTGCTTTATGAAGGGTTTCGTGTTGGTTTTGTTATTCCTCCGCCTCCTTATGAGGTTCCGGTTACGCGGAGGAATTTAAAATCGGCTTACTTGCATGCGGAAGTCGTGTCGGAAAAGTTGTTAAAAGAAGTTTCGTTGGGGCGCATGTCGGGGCCATTTGTTGAGTCGCCGGTAAAAGATTTAGTTGTGTCCCCTTTGGGTATTGTCCCAAAACGCGAGCCCGGAAAGTTTCGTTTGATTCAACATTTATCGTATCCCAAAGGTTCGTCGGTAAATGACGGGATTGATCACGAGTTGTGTTCCGTAGTTTATACCTCATTCGATAAGGCGGTGGGGTTAGTGCGGGCTGCGGGTCCGGGGGCGCTGCTAGCAAAAACCGACATCGAGGCGGCGTTCAGGTTGTTGCCGGTCCATCCAGAAAGCCAACGGCTGTTGGGTTGTTTTTGGAATGGGGCCTTTTACGTGGATCGGTGCCTTCCGATGGGGTGTTCTCTTTCTTGTGCATACTTCGAGGCGTTTAGTAGCTTTGTGGAGTGGGTAACGAGGGGAGTATCCGGGGTCGATTCATTGATCCATTACTTAGATGATTTTTTGTGCGTTGGCCCGGGGGGTTCGCCGGTTTGCGGTAATTTGCTTCATGCACTACAGAAGGTGGCGAGGGATTTTGGGATCCCTTTGGCGCCGGAAAAAATGGAGGGCCCGGTAGCGACGATTTGCTTCTTGGGAATCGAAATTGACTCGGTGGCAATGGAGTGTCGGCTCCCGGCGGATAAGTTGGGTGCTTTGAGGCTGGAGGTTCGACGGGCTTGTAGAATGAAGAAAATGGCGCTGAGGGAGCTTCAGTCGCTGCTGGGGAAGTTGAATTTCGCCTGCCGGATTATGCCAATGGGGAGGGTGTTTGGTAGGAGGTTGGCGGCGGCAACGGCGGGAGTGCGCGCGCCGCATCATTTTGTGCGGCTCAAGGAGGAGCACCGAGCTGATCTTCAGGTTTGGGATGACTTCTTGGGCCAGTACAATGGTCGCTCGCTATGGATGGCTCCTGCGCAGGATACGAGTGATTTGAATATTTTTACGGATGCGGCTGGGGTGGGTGGTTTTGGAGCTTATGGGGGAGGTCCGTGGTGCGCGGGTCAATGGCCGGCTAGCTGGGTGTCCAGTGGACTCACGCGGAATCTGGCCCTGCTCGAGCTGTTTCCCATCGTGGTGGCGGCTACCATTTGGGGGGACAGGCTCAGGGATAAGAAGGTCCGTTTTTACTGCGACAACATGGGGGTGGTGCTGGCCATTAATAACATCACGGCGTCCTCTCCTCCGGTAGTTCAATTGTTGCGACATTTAGTGTTGGTGTGTTTGTCATTGAACGCGTGGGTGGTGGCGGTGCATGTCCCGGGTGTTCAGAATTGTATCGCTGATGCTCTTTCTCGCTCGCAGTGGGACCGGTTTCGGCAATTGGCACCGGGAGCGGAACGTCTCGGGTTGGCGTGTCCGGAGCATCTGTGGGATCTGGTATCGGTCCCGTAGAGCAGCTGCTAAAAAGGTCTTTGGCGCGCGCGACGTGGAGTGCGTATGCTGCTTGTTGGAGGCAGTGGGAGGAGTGGTTAAGAGAGTTGGGTGACGTCAATACGGATAGAGATAGGTTGGTGGCACTTTTGTACTGGTTAGGGGACGCCTGGGAGTCGGGGTTTTCAGTAGCGAAGGTGAACCGGTTCATATCTGCGGTGGCGTTTGGGTTTAAGCTGCGGGGTTTTCGGGATGTATCGAAGGAATTTCTGGTATCGCAGGCTTTGAAGGGGTTGCGTCGAGGTAGGGTGGAGGTGGATAGTAGAAGGCCGGTGTCGTTTGCTTTGCTTAAATCGTTGGGCGGTTCATTAGCATCGGTATGTCGTTCTCCAGATGAAATGCATTTGTTTCGATTGGCTTTTTCGTTAGCGTTTTTTGGAGCATTTAGAATAGGTGAGTTGGTGTCGCCAAGTACAAAACGGGCAGGGGGGCTGAGATCTGGGGAGGTGAGCCTATTTGCAGATCGGCTAGAGGTATGGTTGCGTCGATCAAAAACTGACCAAGTAGGGAAGGGAAAGTTGATCGTTTTGTTCGCTCTCCCGGGGTCGGTCATGTGCCCTGTAGAGTGCATGCGGGGTTTTACGCAAAACGGGGGGTCTCCAGATTTGCCTTTGTTACGTCATATGGACGGGTCGTTTTTGTCCAGGTTTCAGTTTGGAGCTGTATTTAAAAAATGTTTGACGGCGGTTGGTGTTGCGGCAGGCTCATATTCATCTCATTCCTTCAGGATTGGCGCAGCAACGGAAGCGGGGCGCTGGGGGTTGGATGATGAAGGGGTGAGGTGTATTGGTCGTTGGGAGTCTAAAAGGTTTAAGTCCTATGTCCGCCCCCATATGTTATGATTGGGGTTGTTTACGCTTTACAAATGTTATATTGGTGGTGCCTAATTGTTTTTTCCGTTTCAGATTCGCCTCCTTGTCTGGTGTGGTTGATGGGTCATTCGTACGTGCACTGGGGGGCTTTGAGGGCGGACGTCCGCCCGGATGGGCGCCAGTTGCGCATTCCGCGACAGGATGCGGTTGTGCATTGGCTGTGTTTTAGAGGTATGTCGTGGAACAGGGTGTTGGCGGAATTCCAGACATATGCGCGGCTTGATAGGGTTCCGGAGGTTTTAGTGTTGCACGTGGGTGGGAATGACTTAGGAGTCCGCCCTTTTCGTGAGTTGGTGCGGGATATCAAACATGATATGTTGTGTTTGTGGGTATCTTATCCCAAGTTGGTGGTAGTGTGGTCGGACATAGTCCCAAGGAAGCATTGGCGGTTAGCTAGATCGGTGGAGAGAGTCAATAAGGCTCGCATAAAGGTTAACCGGGCGGTGTCCCGTTTTGTGGCAAAGAACGGGGGCATTTGCGTAAGGCATAGGGATTTGGAGTCAGGAGTGGGGAATTTCTGGAGAAGTGACGGGGTTCATCTGACCGAGGTTGGCATTGATCTTTGGAGCTTGGCGATAGCAGAAGGCATAGAAAGGGCGGTGGTGGTGTGGAGGAACTCACAGGCTTAAGGGGTCAAGGCCTGTTTCGCTGTGGCGGGGAGAGTCCTTGAGGCCAGTCAGTACAAAATGGTGGGGGGGTCGCATCGGGGGTATGCGTCCCCCAAAAAAGGTACATGGTTGAAGACTTCATCGGGTGTTATCCCTTTGAAGTGGTCTTCTGGTAGAAGGTATATCACTTGAAGGCTTCATCGGGTGTTATCCCTTTGAAGTGGACTTCTAGTGGTCGGTATATCACTTGAGGGCTTCATCGGGTGTTATCCCCTTGAAGTGGACTTCTAGTGGGTGGAGCCATCTGCAGAGGTGAACGGTGCTTCCGAGCTGGTTTACGGCTGGAGGTAATTGGTGGTTTGCAGATGGCTAATTCGGTGTGTTCTTAATAAAGAACATCTGAAGGGGCTTCAAGGACTTCCTCTGCTCGGGTTAATGTTAACGGTTAATTGTTATTTATGATTCTGACCCATGTTGGGTCATGTGAATTATTAGGAGGAATTCTCTGGTGGATTCCTAACTAGTTATCCGAATGTTTCGGATTTAAATTGTTTTTATAAAACTGTGAAATTAATAAACGGCTGCTGTGGCCATTTCACATCCAACCTCGGTGTCATGTGTCTTTACTAAGTGGGGGTGGGGGGGGATAGTATGGTCTAAGGTTAACACACGACTCTACCTAGGCAGGTCAAGAAGAGGCTGGACGCGGCCGCAGGGTGAAGGGAAGCCGACATGACCGTCCTGGTAGGGAAAGGGTTAATGAGTTGAGGGAGAGTTGGAAGGAGCTGAAGGAGGGACGGGGAGGAGTTAAGGGGGACGGGGGGCCGTTGCTGCGCTTCCCGCGGTTTCTCGGCATTGAGCCGGAAGCAGCGGGAGGAGTAACATAGAAGCAAGTAAGCTCCCACCCTCCCACCCTTGGTTTGTTACTCCTTAGGTCTTATGTATGTCCGTCTATGAGCGTTGTGTTTTATTTGTGTGCTTATTTAACATGTTTTTCTTTTTTCCGGAGTAGGTTCTGTTGTCATGGCAGCTGGCGGGGGGAGTCCTTGAGGCCAGTCAGTACAAAATGGTGGGGGGGTCGCATCGGGGGTATGCGTCCCCCAAAAAAGGTACATGGTTGAAGACTTCATCGGGTGTTATCCCTTTGAAGTGGTCTTCTGGTAGAAGGTATATCACTTGAAGGCTTCATCGGGTGTTATCCCTTTGAAGTGGACTTCTAGTGGTCGGTATATCACTTGAGGGCTTCATCGGGTGTTATCCCCTTGAAGTGGACTTCTAGTGGGTGGAGCCATCTGCAGAGGTGAACGGTGCTTCCGAGCTGGTTTACGGCTGGAGGTAATTGGTGGTTTGCAGATGGCTAATTCGGTGTGTTCTTAATAAGGAACATCTGAAGGGGCTTCAAGGACTTCCTCTGCTCGGGTTAATGTTAACGGTTAATTGTTATTTATGATTCTGACCCATGTTGGGTCATGTGAATTATTAGGAGGAATTCTCTGGTGGATTCCTAACTAGTTATCCGAATGTTTCGGATTTAAATTGTTTTTATAAAACTGTGAAATTAATAAACGGCTGCTGTGGCCATTTCACATCCAACCTCGGTGTCATGTGTCTTTACTAAGTGGGGGTGGGGGGGGATAGTATGGTCTAAGGTTAACACACGACTCTACCTAGGCAGGTCATGGCCATTTTTCTCACTGTTGTGTGAATGTAGCCTAAAAGTAGTAAAACATAAAAAAAAACGACATAAGGCTTTGCTCACATCTGCTTTAGGTCTCAATTCTGGCGTTCCATCGGTTTCCGTTTCCATCACCATTGATTTCAATGGTGACGGATCAGGTACCAATGGTTTTCGTTTGTCTCTATTGTGCGCTATTTATTCCGTCAAAATGACGGAATCCTTGCACATCGGAGACAAACGGAAACCATTGGCACTGGCTCCGTCACCATTGAAATCAATGGTGATGGAAACGTAAACCTATGGTTTCCGTTTGTGTCAGTCAGGGCTCTGTTCTGGCGGAAAGCTCCGACGGAACGGAGCCCTGACGCAGATGTAAACGAAGCCTAAATCTGATATCACTGCAATCATAACGACCCACTGAATAAATTGATTATGTTATTTATACCAAAAGGTAAACGGCGTAAATTTAAGATTCAAACAGGAATGGCAAAATGTAAGCTTTTTTCCATTACTCCACCAAAACAGTTAATAAAAGTTAATCAATAAATTACATGTACCCAAATGCAATGCCTCGCTTACTTGTGCATTAGCCCCGCCGACAGGCTCAGCCTAACAATGTGCTTTTGCATTGGCTCAACCTACCACCTTGTGGATATGGCTAAAGGTTTGTGACCTCAACTAGTTGTGTTAGCCCTGCCTGCTGCCAATTTGGACCCACCCATAACATGAGACCACTTTCCAATTTTTACCAGGGCGTCTTTAAGTACCCAATCCGCCCCTGCCTTTGTGGCCAACATCCCTCTCCTTGTCTCGCCGCCGCCGTCAGTCTTTCAAATTTGCGCATGTGTGCACTCTGCAATATCTTAAAGGGACAGGCCTATGTCAGCAGGTCGATGTTCAGCCTGTTGCTGATCACTTCTGATTATTCAACCCTATGCAGAACACATTGCCTGAACAACAAGGTTCTTTGGATTCTTTTAGGGCGGGTAAATATGAGGGTTGAAATATGTACATGTAATTGTCTATGTTTTCAGCCAACAGATGGCAATGACCTCCCCAGGGGTGAGAACCTTTAAGTACAAGGTAATATTATAGCCTGCAATATAGCCATATATGAACAGTGAGGGACTTCTCCAGGAGCGGAATCCCCGGCCAGAGTGTTGCCGATGTGCTGGCAGGGGATTCCGCTCCTGGAGACCCTGACGTCACTATCTATATATGGATGGTGACACCATGGGCTTCTCCAAAAGCAGAATCCCCTTCCAGGGAATAAGCAATGCTCTGGCCGTGGATTCCGCTCCTGGAAGAGCCCTGGCCATCATTATCCTTATATGGACAGTGACATCAGGGGCTCCTCCTGGAGCAGAATCCCCGGCCAGAGAATTGCCGATTCTCTGGCGGAGGATTCTGTTCCTGGAGAAGCCCCTGGCATCACTATCTATATATGGACAGTGACGTCAGGGGTCCTCCTGGAGTGGAATCCCCGGCCATAACTTAGCTGATGCTCTAGATGGGAATTCCATTCTTAGAGGAGGCACTATCTACAGGGGAGTAGCGCTATCTACAGGGAAAGGGGTGTGTGGCACTATCTGCATGGCCACTGTGGCACTATATGGGCACTATCTATATGGACACTCTGAAGTTATATACAGTTAGGGTCCAGAATTATTTGGACAGTGACGCAAGTTTTGGCATTTTAGCTGTTTACCAAAACATATTAAATATACAGTTATATAATCAATATGGGCTTAAAGTGCAGACTCTCAGCTTTACTTTGAGGGTATTCACATCCTAATTTGAGGAAGGGTTTAGGAATTACAGCTCTTTAATATGTAGCTGCCTCTTTTTCAAGGGACCAAAGGTAATTGGACAATTATCTCAAAAGCTATTTAATGGGCTGTATGGGCCATTCCTTAGTTAATCCATCATCAATTAAGCAGGTAAAAGGTCTGGAGTTTATTCCAGGCGTGGCATTTGCACTTGGAAGCTGTTGATGTGAACCCACAACATGAGGTCAAAGGAGCCCACGATGCAAGTGAAACAGACCATCATTAGGCTGAAAAAAAAGAAGAAATCCATCAGAGAGATAGCACAAATGTTAGAAGTGGCTAAATCAACAGTTTGGTACATTCTTGAAAAAGCGCACTGGTGTGGTGATCTCGTGAACTCCAAAAGGCCTGGACGTCCATAGAAGACAACAGTGGTGGATGATCGCAGAATCCTTTCCATGTTGAAGTAAGACCTCTTCACAACATCTACCCAAGTAAAGAACACTCTCCTGGATGTAGGTGTATTAGTATCTGAGTCTACCATAAAAAGAAGACTTCATGAGAGCAAATACAGAGGGTTCACCACAAGGTGCAAACCATTAATCAGCCTCAAAAACAGAAAGGTCAGATTAGACTTTGCCAAAAAACATCTAAAGAAGCCGCCCAGTTCTGGAACAGCATGAAACTAAGATCAACCTGTACCAGAATGATGGGAGGAAGAAAGTATGGAGAAGGCTTGGAACGGCTCATGATCCCAAGCACACCACATCCTCTGTAAAACATGGTGGAGGCAGTGCAATGGCATGGGCATGCATGTCTGACAAAGTTACTGGGTCACTAGTGTTTATTGATGATGTGACTGAAGGCAGAAGCAGCCAGATGAATTCTGAAGTGTTCAGGGATTTACTTTTTACTCATATTCAACCAACTGCAGCAAGGTAGATAGGACGTAGCTTTACAGTACAGATGGACAATGACCCAAAACAAACTGCGAAAGCAACCCAGGAGTTTTTAAGGCAAAGAAGTGGAATATTCTACAATGGCCAAGTCAATCGCCAGATCTCCACCCACAAACAAGCAACAACTGAAGACAGCTGCAGTAAAGGCCGGGCAAAGCATCAAAAATTAGGAAGCCCAGCGTTTGGTGATGTCCATGGGTTCCAGACTTCAAGCAGCCATTGCCTGCAAAGGATTCTCTACAAAGTTTTAAAAAAAAAACATTTAAGGCAAAGAAGTGGAATATTCTACAATGGCCAAGTCAATCGCCAGATCTCAACCCGATCGAGCATTTCACTTGCTTAAGACAAAACTTAAGGTGGAAAGACCCACAAACAAGCAACAACTGAAGACAGCTGCAGTAAAGGCTGGGCAAAGCATCAAAAATGAGGAAGCCCAGCGTTTGGTGATGTCCATGGGTTCCAGACTTCGAGCAGTTATTGCCTGCGAAGGATTCTCTACAAAGTATTAAAAAAAAAAAAACATTTTATTTATGGTAATGGTAATTTGTCCAATTACTTTTGAGTCCCTGAAACGAGGAGTCTGTGTAGAAAAATGGTTGCAATTCCTAAACGATTCATAGGATATTTTTGTTCAATCCCTTGAATTAAACCTGAAAGTCTAAACTTCAATTGCATCTCAGTTGTTTCATTTCAAATCAAATGTGGTGGCCTGCAAAGCCCAAATCATGAAGATTGTGTCACTGTCCAAATAATTCTGGACCTAACTGTATATGGGCACTGTGTGCGACACTATCTACAGGGGCACTGTATTACTATCTATGTTGGCATGGCAAACTTATATTTGGGCCTTATGGCACTTTTTATGTGGGCACTAAGGCACTATGTGGGCACTTTGGCACTATTTACGGTGAGCTCTGTGGTGCTATATGGGCACTGTGGTAGCATGTGGGCACTGGCAGCATCTATGTGGGCACTATCTATAGTGGGCACTGTGGCACTATTTTCAGGGGGTGGGACAATAAAAACCCTCACAATTAAATCCATCCATTTTTTTAAGGGCCATGAAAAACGGATGGCAAATGGATGACAAATGGCCATTAAAAACAGACAGACGGACTGGAAATGGATGAAAATTTGGTGATACACTGATGTAAAACGGCCATGAAGAACTGACAGTTGATCAGTTTTGATTGGCCATTTTTTTTCACTGTTGTGTGAATGTAGCCCGTATATTGATTTTATTATTTTTTTATTAGGTACTGTGGACATTATACTGTATGGGGGCCTCTGTGTAGGCATTATACTACAGGGTGCAGCTATGGAGGCATTAAGCTGTATGCGGCAGCTATGGGACATTATACTGTATGGGGAAATTTGTGTGGGTATTATACTGTATGGGGGCATCTGTGGGCCTTATACTGTTTGGGGGCATCTGTGTTGGTTTTATACTGTATGGGTGTACCTATAGGGGTATTATATTGTATGGGAACAGCTATGGGGGCATTATACTGTGTGGAGGCAGCTATTTGGCAAAATACTGCGTGGGAGCCATTATGGGGTATTATACTGTGTGGGGGGATCTATGTGGGCATTATACTGTGGGGAGGCACTATGTGAGCATGATACTGTGTGGGCGAAAGCAGGTGTTTATGGGCGGAGATTGGGCAGGGTTAGAGTTGTAGCTTAACAGGCGAAAAAAGCGGTTGTCCCTCTTTGCGATACTTGAAAGTTAGGAGGTATGTTTGAGATGTCACAGCAGCTTCACTGACTGAAATCTACTTGTGATGTCACATCGGTTTATCTGACAGAAATACTGTTGTGATGTTACAGTAGCTTACATGAAAGAGACAAATGTGATGTTGCAGCAGCTTACCTGACAGAAAGAGAATAGTGATGTCATAGCTGTTTATCTGATGGAAACACTCAAATGATATCACACTCACACATCCCTTTTTTATTATTATGCTACATATGATTTTATGTTACAAGCACTAGTTGCATCATCAACGGATCTCTTATAGTTGTGAGAAGATCTTTTATTACGATATAGTACCTGTGTTATGCATGTTTATTAATGTAAATGTTGGATATTTCCATACTTGCTTAGGCCCCATGCACACGAACGTAAAAACGCCCGTAATTACGGGCCATGATTACGTCACGTTTTTACGGGCCCATGGACTTCTATTGGCCACGGGTACCTCCCCGTATGCTTACGGGAAGGTGTCCGTGCTGTTGAAAAATATAGAACATGTCCTATTTCAGGCCGTAATTACGGCACAGGCAGGCCCATAGAAGTCTATGGGGCTCCCGTAATTACGGGTGACTACATGTGTGCACCCTTAATTACGGGAGCGTTGCTAGGCGACGTCAGTAAATAGTCACTGTACAGTGTGCTGAAAGAGTTAAACGATCGGCAGTAACTCTTTCAGCACCCTGGACAGAGACTACCGATCACAATATAGATCAAACTGTAAAAAAAAAAAGACGTTCATAGTTACCCAGAACTCCCTACTTCTTCCTCCAGTCCGGCCTCCTGGGATGACGTTTCAGGCCATGTGACCACTCCGGCCAATCACAGGCCAATCACAGGCTGCAGCGGTCACATGGACTGCTGCGTCATCCAGGGAGGTCGGACTGGATGTCAATAGAGGGATGCGTCACCAAGACAACGGCTGGGTAAGTATGAATTGCTTTTAATTTTTCTGCGGAAAGGGCTGTCTCTTCTCTCTATCCTGCACTGATAGAGAGAATGGCTGCCGATTACTGCAGTGCAATTTTGCAGCGAAAATGTGCCCGTAAATACGGGTGGAATACTGGTGACACCAGACCTGTATTTACGGGCACGGGTCCGTAAATACTGGTGCAATACGGGTCGAATATGTGTGACCAAGGACCCGTATTTACGCCAGTATTTACGGGAGGACAAAAATATGTTCGTGTGCATGAGGCCTTACACCATGGTAATGAGGAGTGCTGAGTAACAAAGAACATTTCAATTGTATTAAAGGGAACCTGTCACCAGCATTTCACCTATTAAACCAGGTCTTTATCCTTAAATATTTTCCTTCAGTTGAAAATTCACTTTAATTTCCCTGAGACTTTTCACATTACATCTGTCTAACTACACCTAAAATAGGATTTTTCTGCACAAATGGTATTCAACAGTTCAAATAGTATAAGCACATACAGTGAGAGAAAGAAATAAGGTCCATGTATTTGTTTCCTCCAACATAGTCAATTAAACAGTTCACGATGAGATCATTTAATAGGTTTACCTTAAAGAGGTTTTTTCATCAAACACAATCCCTTTTCAGAATGCAGCCACTGGGGCGAGTAGCTCATTGCCCCCGGACCCACTCATGGCATTCCCAACAAACAACTGATTTTGCCAGGAGAAGCCAAAGCCAGGAAATTAGGCATTACATGGTGGCCATTCAGATGAATGGACCTGCCAGAGTTTGCCTGCAAGTGAGTCACTCATATACAGCGGCTCCAAGGTGGGTCCCAAGCAGGGGGCTCCATTCACTGGCGTAGCTATAGGGGTTGCAGCGGTCGCAATTGCGACCGGGCCCCGAAGCCAGGGGGCCCACAGCCCCCCGCACCACATCAATAAAAAGTTACTATAGTAACTCGGGCCGCGGGCCCCTAACAGACTGTACTTACCTTCCTGGTTCCGGACCGCAGCGGAGGTCCTGACGTCAAGCGCTGTGCGCAGCGCATGACGTCACAGCGCTATGCGCCGCGCACAGCATCGAGAGGACAGAACTACTGCCGCGGCTGAAGAGGAAGGTAAGATTAGCCCTGACTGGCGGGGTCCGACTCCAGGGACTCGCCAATCAGCTGTTTTGAAGGGGCCGCAGCACTCGTACGAGAGCTGCTCCCCTTCATTCCGGTCACTTTATTCCGGTCACACTGTGAATCGGTGTCGGCGATTCACAGTGTGAGCAAGTAGTGAAATGAAGGGGAAGCAGCTCTCATATGAGTGTTGCGGCCCCTTCAAAACAGCTGATTTGCGGGTCCCGGGAGACACATCAGCTATTAATGGCCTATCCTGAGGATAGGCCATCAATGTTTAGGGACTGCACAACCCCTAAGCCTACAATGTAGCAGATTGTGTGATGCTGTCTGCTGGGCCCTGTATCTAAGCCAATTACATGGTAGGCTTAGATACATGGCCCATGCGTGATCCTGTCTGATGTGCCCTGTATATAAGCCTACCACAGTGTAGGTTTAGATACAGGGCCCCAGCACACACTAATCTTATACTGTCACACATGGGCCCTGTATCTAAGCCTAACACATGTGTTACTAATCGTTTTTCTTGTGTGTTTTCTTACAGGTTCGGTCGTTGGACTACGGCGGATTCCAGGACTACTTTGATGACGGCTTTTTTTTTTATTATCAATAAAATGGTTAATGAGGGTTGTGTGGGTTTTTTTTTTATTTCAATAAAATATTTTTTCTAGGTCTTTGTGTTTTTTTTTTTAACTATATTACTACCGCCTTAGTAATGGCCGCCGGCTGATTGACAGCATCCATTGCTAAGGCGGGGCTTAGTGTTAGCCGGTGCAGAGGCGAACACTAACCCCATTTATTACCCCGATACCCACCTCCACCAGGGATGCTGGGAAGAGCCGGGTACCATCCAGTACTTGACCATCTGTAGTGATGGTCCGCCACTGGGGTGGCCGCAGGCTGGTATTATCAGGAGGGGAAAGGCCAAAAACAGTGGCCCTTCCCACCCTGGTGATGCTAGGCTGCTGCTGCTTTATTGTATCTGGCTGGTTATGAAAAATGGGGGGGACCCCACGTCATTTAAAAAAAAATAAAATAAAAAATAATTGGAAAGAACGATGTGGGGTCCCCCCCCAATTTTCATAACCAGCCAGATGCAACACAGCAGGAGCAGGCAGCATTACCAGGGTGGTAGGTGCCACTGTTTTTGGCCTTCCCCAGCTTAATACTACCAGCCTGCGGCCACCCCGGTGCCTGCCCGTCACTACAGATGGTCGGGTACTGGTTCGTACCCGGCTCTTCCCAGCACCCCTGGTGGCGGTGGGTATCGGGGTAATAATGGGGGTTAGTGTTAGCCTCTGCACCGGCTAACATTAAGCCCCGCCTTAGTAATGGAGGTTGTCAATCATCCAGTGGCCATTACTAAGGCGGTGATAATAAAGTTTAAAAAGAAACAAGCACATAGAAAAAATATTTTATTGAAATAAAAAAACAACCCTCATTAACCATTTTATTGAGAATAAAAAAAATGGCGTCATTGAAGTCCTCGAATCCGAAGTCCAACAACCGAACCTGTAAAAAAACACAAACACACAAGAATAATCAGTAACACATAAAGAAGCAAAATTATTATTCTTACCTTTCCTGGGCCCAACGCTGGAGCCGCAATGTCAACGAGCTGAGCCATGTATCTAATCCAATCATGTGTGATACTGTCTGCTGGGCCCTGTATCTAATCGTATCATGTGTGATACTGTCTGCTGGGCCCTATATCTAATCCTATCATGTGTGATACTGTCTGCTGGGCCACTGTATCTAATCCTATCATGTGTGATACTGCCTTCTGAGCCACTGTATCTAATCCTAGCATGTGTGATACTGCCTTCTGAGCCACTGTATCTAATCCTATCATGTGTGATACTGTCTGCTGAGCCACTGTATCTAATCCGATCATGTGTGATACTGTCTGCTCAGCCACTGTATCTAATCCTATCATGTGTGATACTGTCTGCTCAGCCACTGTATCTAATCTTATCATGTGTGATACTGTCTGCTGAGCCAATGTATCTAATCCTATCCATCGTTTATAGGGTCGTAGTGCTATAGACATGCTATGCTGTCTCCTATACACACATTTTTTTTTGGGCGGACACATATATATTGGGGCTATTTCCCCTGACATTTTAAGCCCTTAGGGTATGTTCACATGGCAGCGTCCGTTACGGCTGAAATTATGGTGCTGTTTTCAGGAGAAAACAGCACCGTAATTTCAGCCGTAAAGGCATGTGCAGGCGTCTTTCGCTGCGTCCATTACGGACGTAATTGGAGCTGTTTTTCCATGGAGTCCATGAAAAACGGCTCCATTTACGTCTGAAGAAGTAACAGGCACTTCTTTGATGCGGGCGCCTTTTTTGCGCGCCGCCTTTTGACAGCGGCGCGTAAAAAAAATGACCGTCGGCACAGTACATCGTAAGACCCATTCAAATGAATGGGCAGATGTTTGCCAACGCTTTTGAGCCGCATTTTCGGACATAAGTCAATGCTAAAACGCCCGAATTACGTCCGTAAATAGGGTGTGTGAACCCAGCCTTAGTGACGCCCCGGCTGCTAGTGCTGCATTGTTGGGTCACTTAGGAGACCCAGTGATGCAGCTGAAAGCTGCGGACCGTCGGCCATGAGGAGTTTACGAGGGGGGGAGGCCCAATAAGAACTTTTGCATCGGGGCCCATGAGCCTTTAGCTACGCCCCTGGCTCCATTCTATGATGTCCATATGTACTAATAGGGCATATGTACAGGGGCTGTTTTTAGCTGTCACAACTATACCAACAAGATCTATTTAGTTGGATTTTGGATTTTATGGCTTGTTTAAAATTAGTGGCAATGTATTACTTTCCCTTCAATTTTAATCCCATTTTCCAAGAACTGCTAATAAGAATCAGTGGAGTATGGGTGATGAGGCCTCAACAATTGCTAGAAAGAAGGGACTTGTCAGATTATTGTGGCACTTCTCTGCAGCTGGCCTCTCTCCGCTTCACTTGTGAGAGGGAGCGATAAACTATTGAAATACATTACGGTCTATATAAAAAAACACATTATGTATTTAATCTAAAAACTGCATTTAGGTAAACCGTGGACATTCACAGGAAGTTTTAGAGGGGTTGTCTCATGAAGACAACCACTTTTCAAAAATAGGCCAGCTGACTGCCACGGGTCCAGCTTCTCTCACCCACCGCGATCAGCTGTTATCCGCGGGATTATGCTAATCTCATTGATCTGCATTCACTCATCACTCATTGTGTGACTCCATTACTGATCCATTGCTGTTGAGCTCCTCCATTGTGGCTGAGCTCCTTCATTGCTGCAGAGTGCCTCCATTGCTATTGGTTTCTTTCATTTGCTGTGGAGTTCCACCGCTGCTGCTGAGTTGCTTCATTGTTGCTGAGTTCCTCCATGGTTGCCGAGTTCCTTCATTTCTGTAGAGTTCCTCCATTGCTGCGGAGCCCCTCCATTGCTGCAGAGTTCCTATATTGTTGTTGAGTTCCTCCACTGTTCCAACATTACTTCAGAGTTCCTCCATTGCTGCAGATTTCCTCCACTGTTGCAGAGTTCCTCCACTGCTGCAGAGTTCCTCCACTGCTGCTGAGTTCCTCTATGGCTGCTGAGCTCCTCTATCGCTTCTAAATTCCTCTATGGCTGCTGAGTTCCCCATCATTGCTGCGTTCCTCCATCGTTGCTGAGCTCCTCTATGGCTGCTGAGTTCCTCCATCATTGCTGAATTCCTCCAACATAGCTGAGTTCCTCCATCGTTGCTGAGCTCCTCTATGGCTGCTGAGTTCCTCAATTGCTGCTCAATTCCTCTATGACGGCTGAGTTCCTATATGACTGCTGAGTTCCTCCATCGTTGCTGAGTTCCTCTATGGCTGCTGAGTTCCTCTATGGCTGCTGATGTCCTCTAAGGCTGCTGTGGTCTTCCATTGCTGCCTAGGTCCTCCATTTTTGCTGAGTTGGGGTTGAGTTCCTCTATGGCTGCTGATCTCCTCCATTACTGTTGAGATACTATAATGTTGTTGAGGTCCACCAAGGCTGCTGAGCACCTCGATTGCTGCCGGTTGTTTTTTATTTATTTTTTTCATTGCAGTTGGACGCAATTTGTCACGTTGGGTACGTGGACCCACTGGGCCATACCGCATTGATGGTATGGCAGCTGGTCAACAACACAAGTCACAGTCTATAGTTCGTATAGGTGTACCTGTGGTAGCTTCAGACAGTAACAAGACAGGCTCGGCTGGGACTTAGCCAGCAGGCCCCTGCATGGTGAAGCAGGACAGGCGTAGTACTCAGCGCAGCATGACTCCAACTTAATTCGGCACTTGACCAGGATAGCACGGGATACAGGTTACAGGTAGCAGGAACGGGAAACACTGGGAACTGGATAACACTTAGGAGACCATTTGCATAGACAAACTAGGGTAACGACAGCAAAGCTCAGGCAAGGCAGGAAGGGACTGGGCGCTGACGTCTCCTGAGGAGGAGATGGGGGCCAGCGCTCACAGATCCATGGCTGCAGCAGTCAGGAGGTGAGTAAGCCTGATGGCCCGCGGCCATGGTCCTGACACCCCGTAGACAGTGCATTACTGCCCCCTCTGTAGACAGTGTCACACCCCACTTGTAGATAGCGTCCCCACCTCCCCCTTGTAGATAGTGGCATACAGCCCCTCTGTATATATTACCATAAAGCCCCGCTGTATATAGTGCCACACAGCCCCCCATAGTACATAATGCCACACAGCCCCCTGTAGATAGCGCCACACACAGCCTCCCTAGCAGGTACTGCCACACAGCCCCCTTGTATATAGTGCCACACAGCTCCCCCTTGTGTATAGTGCCATACAGTCCCCCTTTATAGCCCCCTCTTGTATATAGTGCCACACAGCCCCCCTTATATATAGCGCCACACAGCCCCCTCCCTTGTAGATAATGCCACACAGCCCCCCTTCCTTGTAGATAGTGCCACACAACCCCCTGTAGATAGCGCCAGACACAGTCCCCTTGTATATTGTGCCACCCTCCTCACCCCCTTATATATAGTGCCACTCTGCTTCCCCCTTATATATAGTGCCAACCTGCTCCCCCCTTGTATATAGTGCAACCCTGCTCACCCCCTTGTATATAGTGCCACCCTGCTCCCCCCCTGTATATTGCCACACAGCCCCCCCAATATATATATATATTGTACTTACCTTGCCCCGTTCCCGCGACAGACAGAGCGTTGCCCTGCCTCAGGGCGAGACGCATGCACAGACCAGCGTGATGCAGTTACGGCATCATGAAGTCCTGTGCAGGGAGTCTTCCCAGCGCCCTATAGGCTGTAGGCCTAATGTGGCCTGCAGCGTACAGTATTCATTTGCATCTATGAATTGAGGATGCAGATACAAGTGAATGTGACGGTCCTCCGGTGCCAGCGACACCTCCGGGCATGAGGGGGCCCATGCTGCCCAGCCCATAAATTTTAGGGGCCGGGCGTCGCGGGCCCCGTAGTGGTGTCACTACCGCTGTAGCAGCCATAACAGCTGCTATCGGCGGCACCGAGCATGGTGGGGGGCGTGTCGACGAGGGCGGCTGCAGCGGTAGTTACGCCACTGGTTAATAGGTTTAACATCTGAATTGGGCTGGCTTGATATATGGCGGATGAGAAACCCCCATGCTAAGAAATTGTCATGCTTTACAAGTTCTAGGGAGGTGATGTCAAGAATTGATGTTACCTTCATTAATTAACTAATGTTGAAGTATATAAAGAAAGTGTCTTATGAACCGCGTGGGTTTTCACACCACGCTCCTCTTATAGTCGAGCTTGATCTGAGCCCGAGACGGGTTAGTAAGATCTATAAGATTTTTTCATCAGTCTTCGTGAAAATTATATTCCACGAGATAGATAATGAAATGTCAGTGTTTCTGGAAGCCAAATTCAGGTCACCCTTTTTCAGCGATATTATGGGATACCCTAAAAGCATTCATTAGGGGAATTGTTTTAAAAAAAAAAAAAATATTATTAAGAAAACACAGTATATTCAAAGAGATATTATTAAAAAAAAAAAACAGGGGAGGCGGAAAGATAATCCTTCAGAAGCTACTGAATCTCAATGGAAAGTCTCCCAAATGAGAAGAAAGCTCAATCAGAATTTTTTTTGAGTTGCAAACAATACTATTTTGAAGCTAGCAAATCGAGTACATTTTTGGCCCATATTGTAAGTAACCAACAGCCTTCTAATTCTGTTTCCTCCATTAAGAATACAAAGGAGCAGGGGGCGTGGCTTGGCGCGCAACGGGAGCAGTCGCATGACTTGAGAGCTCCGCTGTGGTCCCGTGCTATATTGATCCTGTGAATATCCTGATCGTTCCTTACCTTCATAATTACGTCCCGGAGATCCAGGCAGCAGTCGGGTGGTAAGAGTGGAGTTATGGGCCCCACGAGAGGCCAAACGGCCACGGAAAAGCTACAGAGCTATGCCCGGGAAGATATCAAAGATGGCGGCCGTGCTTCCCTGCAGCAGCGCTCAAAGGGCAGTGAGACGTCTGGCGGGACGACATCTTCCTCAGCGGTGGTGGAGGAGACAGAGCCGGAACCTACCCCAACAGAGGTGATGAACAAACTCCTGGCAGCCATATCAGCATGCAAGACCTCGCTGACCGGTAAGATGGAGGAGGTGAAAATTGATATAGGCCTCATCAGGCAGGATATGCAGGCCTTGAGAGAAAGAGTGACACATGTGGAGGATAGAGTGTCAGGGGTGGAAGACAGGATGGCGGCCGTGCCACGTGCGATTACGGATCTGGAATCCATGACGGAGTTATTAAAACAAAAAAATGATGATTTGGAAAATAGGCTGCGCCGGAATAATATCCGGATAATAGGAATGCCTGAGAAATCGGGGGGCCAAGATCCGGGCGAATTCATATCTAAGTGGTTGAAAGAGATACTGCCAGATGCACCTTATTCGCAGGCCTTTGCAGTAGAAAGGGCGCACAGAGTGCCGGCAAGACCACCTCCACCGGGGGCCCCTCCGAGGCCGATGCTGGCCCGGTTGCTTAATTGTAACGACAGGGACATGATCCTACGTCAAGCCCGCCGACTACAAGGAATTAAGTATAATGGCGTTGCTATATCCATATTCCCGGATTTCTCGGCTGATCTACAAAAGCGCAGAGCTACGTTTATGGCGGTGATAAGACGGCTGAGGGATCTCAATATCCCATATTCTATGACGTATCCTGCAAGGTTGCGGGTAGTGGATAACGACTGTTCTATCTTTTTTAACTCTCCGCTGGAGGCCGACGATTGGGTGAGAGGGAGGAGATCGCCCCGCCGCGTGTGATCCCTTTGGAGGGTGAAGATGGAAAGTGCTGGAAGTTAAAGATGATGCTGGAGTTTCTCATGTGCCTGATGCAGGCTAAAAGGTTTCTTTTTGCTGGTTGATCTCCTGTGTTTAAGGAGGGATTCCAATGTTATGGTACACCCAACTTTAAGTCCTACCCGGCGGGTGGACAGATCCGGAGGCCCTGAAAAGGGTCATTCTTATCCTCCCCATTTCATTTGAATGGACTTTCGTGACTATCAATCTGTTACCATTCTGTTCTTGGAGCTTGGCCTAAAGTGGGAAGGAGTTATCCGGCCGAAGTGAAGAAGGGGTCTCAGTTGAGAAACTGCAGGAGAGATCCTGGTATATGCGCAGGAAGTGTATTACAGATAAATATTACCGATGTATTGTTTACACTGCTGATTGATTTATAGTCCTCCTGTACGAATTTATGGAAAGGGCTTAAGATGTAATATGGTGTTTGAAGATGTAGATAGGGAAGATAAGTTAACACTGCCTAATAGCACGGGGCCTTCCCCGTTACTCTTTGGTGCCACGAGGAGGGCATGATTCGGCAATGGCCTATCATCTCGCATTTCCGATACAATTTACTGTTTATATGTTAGTTCTGTCGTTTATGTTTTTAACGCTGAATTTAGGCGAAATTATACTCATTTATGAATGCAAATGTCTAAACAGTCATATAGTGCAAAGAAGGTGGGGAAAGGTCAACAGGGAAAGTATATTGATATTATGCAGGAGACGGGAGCCATCTTCCCTCCGAGGCAGACATAGTTTCCGGGCCCACTAATGGCGTCTATACCGATCGTGTCTTGGAATGTACGGGGGCTGGGTACCCCGAGGAAAAGGGCAGCCATTTTTGCATGTATCCGTAAATTTAATCCCTCTATAATATGTCTGCAAGAGACGCATTTAATCCCAGACAAAGCGAGATTATTGCGTAGACCTTGGATCCAATGGTCTTCACACTCTTTTCATACGTCCTACTCCCGGGGGGTATCTGTATTAATCCACAAATCTCTGAGGTGGGAAGCGGTCAAACTTAAAGTGGATAAGGAAGGTAGATATGTGTTTATACATGCTTACATCGACACTATACCATTTGTATTACTGGGCCTATATGTTCCTCCTCCGGCGAATATACAGATTTTACATGAGGCTGCCACATTTGCTGCCGCTTACCCACAAGCAAACAAATGTGATAGATTTAGAGGGGAAGCGGGTTGTGGGGTTGCTTCGGTGGCTCCAACAGAGTTGAATTTGAAATTTCAAGAAATGGGTTGGATAGATATATTTAGGTGCAAACATCCGAATGTAAAGGTATACTCATGTCATTCTATCGGTAGGAATTCCCTGTCCCGTATAGATTATATCTTTGGGAACGCTCTAATGGTTCCGATGGTAACGGATATTTCTTATGAAGTAAGGGGAGTGTCAGACCACTTTCCGATGGTAGCGCGTTTCAATCACCCAGGGCCTGTGAGGATTGGTAGCTGGAAAATTCATCCGTTCTGGCTCACTCTGATAGGGCCGCAAGATCGCATACCAGATCAATTGGAGGTTTTTCAAGATACCAATAACTCGTGTGATAATCTTAATATTTTATGGGATACCCTGAAGGCCTACTTGAGAGGCTGCTTGCGATCTACAATCTCCTACATAAAAAGGGAAACGGCAAAGGAAGAGGGTCAGTTGGCACAGCAATGTAAAACATTGGAGGGCAAATATATAGAAAACCCATCTGAAGCAAATAAACATGCATGGTTGACGATGGGCCGTAAATACTTATTATTACTACAAGAGAAAGCTGATAGAAAACTGTTTTTTGCTCGGCAAACATATTTTGAATTGGGAAACCAATCAAGTAAATTGTTGGCTCATTTAATTCACCACAGCTCTCAGAGCTCAGCAATACTAAGGATTAAGGACAGTCAGGGCCGTGAGTTGACTGATACCCCTAGTATAGCGGCCCGATTCACCCAATTCTATAGGGACCTATACTCCTCCCAGTCTACGTATGATTGGTCCGAGTGTGTATCATACTTGGAGGACTTGAAATTTCCACAATTAGATGTGGCAGGCAGGGATATGTTAGAACTTGATATCACAGAAGACGAGGTTACACAGGCACTGAGGGATATGTCGAAGGGTAAGGCATCGGGCCCAGACGGGGTACCATTGGAGGTATATCTTCGTTACTCTGACCAGCTCATTCCCCCATTATGCTCTATGTATTCGTATGCCCGGGGGGAGGGAAAACTCCCGGACAGTTTCTATGATGCCACAATTGTAGTGTTACCAAAACCTGACAAAGACCCTAGGGACTGTAGTTCCTACCGTCCTATTTCATTACTGAATCTAGACTACAAGATACTTGCAAAAGTACTGGCAAATAGACTGAATAAGGTGATATTACAACTCATTCACCCGGATCAGGCAGGCTTTATGCCGGGGAGGTCCACATCTGACAATATACGCAAGGTTCAAATTTTGGCTCAAATAGGAGAGGCACTGAAGGAGGACTGGGCAATGGCATCTCTTGATGCGGCCAAGGCCTTCGATTCCGTCGAGTGGGCATATTTGTTTGAAGCATTACAGAGGTTTGGTTTTGGCCCGGTTTTCATTAAATGAATAAAAATCCTGTATAAGGATCCGAGGGCACAAATTTTGATTAATGGTATAATGTCCCCTTATTTTCAACTCCGTAGAGGTACCAGGCAGGGGTGCCCTCTCTCCCCGCTATTGTTTGCAATAGCTATTGAACCTTTGGCGATGCGTGTCAGAACGCACCCAGAATATAGGGGAATAGTGGTGGGAGGACGAGAGGAGAGGATTAGTTTGTACGCCGATGACGTGATATTGTATATGTCATACCCGAAGGACAACTTGGGGCTAGCTATTGAAATCCTGAACCAATTCGGTAGATTTTCTGACCTACATGTTAATTGGAACAAATCATTTTTCATGCCTTTGAAGGAAGTGGGGTTGGCGGAAGCTGAGCACGGCCTGCAGGTAGTGTCGTCCTTTAAATATCTGGGTATTATCATAAACAGAGACCATAGGCAGGATCAAATCACCAATATATTGCCCCTGATAGACTATGTCAAGCTCAAATTCAAGGTGTGGGGGGCAATCCCGCTGGCAGTGACGGGTCGCGTTAATTTAATTAAAATGGTTATTCTGCCAAAATGTCTGTATGTTCTGGAGCACGCAGCCATACCAGTATATAAGGCCTTTTTTAAATCCTTACATGCATTATTCCCGGCTTTTATATGGGGATCCAACAGATCCAAACTTAGCTTGGCTACTCTGCAGAGACCAAAACAGGAAGGGGGAATGGCACTACCGGACTTGTTTATGTATTATCTAGCTGGACAGTTGAGATATCTACAGCTATGGACAGGGTCGGACCCGTTACCAATGAGGGAACAGCACCTCGCTGCATATTTGCATCTAACACACCTTTGGCCAGTGCTAGAAAGCTCCCCGGGGACTTATAAAAAAATGCTCCCAATCCACAAGGTGGCAGTGCAGGCATGGACGGCGGCCAAACTAATTTATGCATATGCAGATATACAGGTGGACATGCCACTATGGGATAATCCCCTTCTTTCACATCTAATGGAGGGGCAGGCCCCCTCTTTCTGGGATGGCTTTGAGGTACGTAGAGTCGGGGATGTGTATACGGATAATGTCATTAAATCCTTTGCGCAAATGCAAGAGGACTTCCAAATCCCTAGGAAATGCTTTTATAGATATCTGCAGCTGCGACATGCTCTGGCAATTCCAATACCCTAGGTCAGACCACGAATTCTCACGATTCCCTTTGATTGGAGTTTTTAAATCACAATTTACAAAATTTGTAAAGCAATTTCTCCCGAGTAAAACAATACCCCACATGTGGTAATAACTGGCTGTTTGGTCACACGGCAGGGCTTAGAAGGGAAAGAGCGCTATTTGGCTTTTGGAGATTACATTTAGCAGGAATGGTTTGCGGAGGCCAGGTCACATTTGCAGAGCCCCTGAGGGGACAAAACAATGAAAACGCCCAAAAAGGGACTCCATTTAGGAAACTATACCTCTTCAGGAATTCATCTAGGGGTGTAGTGAGCATTTTGACACCACAGATGTTTCATAGAATTTATTAGAATTGGGCAGTGAAAATAAAAACAATCCTTTTTCTTCAATAGGATGCAGCTTTAGCGCAAAATTTTTCATTTTCTCAACAAATTTGTAAAGCAATTTCTCCAGAGTATGGCAATACCCCATATGTGGTCATAAACTTCTGTTTGGGCACACGGCAGGGCTCAGAAAGGAAGGAGCGCCATTTGGAGTGCAGATGTTGCTGGATTCGTTTCTGGGCGCATGTGGGCCCAAAACAGTGGAAACCCCCCAGAAGTGACCACATTTTGGAAACTACACCCCTCAATGCATTTACCTAGGGGTGTAGTAAGCATTTTAACCCTGCAGATGTTTTGTAGAAATTAGTGTGCACTCGATGTTGCAGAGTGAATATTGGATTTTTTCCATAGATATGCCAATATGTGGTGCCCAGCTTGTGCCACCATAACAAGACAGCTCTCTAATTATTATGCGGTGTGTCCCGGTTTTAGAAATACCCTACAATGGGGCACTAATCTTTTGCCTGGACATTCGACCAGGCTCAAGAGTGAACGCGTACCATGTAAAATTGAGGCCTAATTTGGCGATTTACAAAGTATTGTCCGTACGATTCCGGCAATACCTAATTTATAGCACTTTTTTATGTTTTGCAACTTTTTGCACAATAAAATTACTTCTGTAAAAAGAATGTATTTTTTCTGTCGCCAAGTTGTGAGAACCATAACTTTTTAATTTTTTTGTCGACGGAGCTATATGAGGGCTTGTCTTTTGCGAGACAAGCGATAGTTTTTATAGGTACCATTTTTGGATACGTGCGACTTTTTGATCACTTTTTATTCCAATATTTGTAGGTCAAAGTGACCAAAAAACAGAAACTCTGGTAAAGTTTTTTACGTTTTTTTTTACGCTGTTCACCGCGTGCAATAAATAATATAATATTTTGATACCTCAGGTCGTTATGGTCGCGGCGATACCAAATACGTATGGTTTATTATTTTTTTCAATAATAAAGGACTTGATAAGAGAAAAAGGGTGATTGTGTTTTATTTTATTACTTGAAACTTTTGTTGTTTTCAAACTTTTATTTTTTTCACTTTTTTTTTACACTTTTTTATACTTTTTTTACACTTTTTCTCAAGTCCCACTAGGGGACTTGAAGTTCCAACTGTCAGATTTTTTTTTTTCTAATACATTGCACTACCTACGTAGTGCAATGTATTAGATCTGTCAGTTATTCACTGACAGCAAGCCGATTAGGCTTCGCCTCCCGGCGGGGCCTAATCGGCTTCCGTAATGGCAGAGCAGGAGGCCATTGTGTCTCCTGTTGCCATAGCAGCAGTCGCCAGACCTGATTGCCTCTCAGGGCTGGCGATCTGCTAGCTACCGCTATGATGCAGGAATCGCTTTCGATTGCAGGATCGAAGGGGTTAATGGCAGGGATCAGTGCTAGTTCCAGTTCCTGTCATTATAGGTGGATGTCAGCTGTAACATACAGCTGACTTCCACCGCTGATGACGCCGGATCAGCTCCTGAGCCGGCACGCTCTTGCCGGAGGCTACGGAAGCCGATCAGGCTCCGCCGCCGGGCGGATCTTGACCGGCTTCCATGCTAGGCAGACCGGGAGGCCAGTATTAGGCCTCCGGTTGCCATTGCAGCCACGGGAACCCCAGCAATTTCATTGCTGGGTTTGCGATGAGCTGCAAACAGCTTAAATGTAGCGATCACGTTTGAACGCTGCATTGAAGGGGTTAATGGCGGGGATTGAAGCTAATTTCGGTCCCCGCCATTACAGCCGGATCTCAGCTGTAAGATACAGCTGAGATCCGGCGATGATGGTACCGGCTAAGCTTCTGAGCCGGTGCCAAACATTTGGCGTTAGTATACGACATTTTGCGGGAAGCACTGGCTTTCCATGTCGTATACTTACGACAAATGTCGGGAAGGGGTTAAGACTTGTACCGCTCTAGATTAAATTACTCTGAGGATAGCATAGTTATCTGGATGGAATGGAATTCCCTAATATTGATAAGGACAAAGATCAATGTTAGATCACCCGATAACATCGAAGGAATCGAGAGCGTCCTTGCTGGACATGCCAATTAAAGCTGCAGACGGAATTCCATTTGAACTATATAAGTTATACCAGGATAAATTAATCCCTATTCTAGTGGAAACAGGTAATTTTTCCTTTGTTAGAGGTAGGCTTACCGAATCTATGGTGGCCACAATAATTATTGTATCCCTATGAAAGATAAGGACCCTCTCTTGCCGGAATCGTACCGGCCTATTTCACTTTTGAATACTGAAGTCAAGCTGTTGGCCAAGGTTCTGGTCACCAGACTAATGAAGGTAATGAATAGTATTATTCACCCGGACCAGACCAGGTTGATTCCGGGCACGGTTATGGTAAAGAATGTCTGCCGAGTCTTTGCTAATTTACAATATGGGAAAGTGTACGATAAGAAGGCTGCTATCCTATCAATCTATTCTATGAAAGCATTCAATACAGTCGAATAGTGTTTTCTTTTTTAGGATTTTGGGTTGTTTTGGTATCGGGGAAAAATTCATAAATTGAATTAAATCACTGTATAGGCAACCACAAGCCAGAGTAGGCATGAATAGTCAGAAATCGGCTTACTTTAATTTAGAAAGGGGAGTGTGGCAGGGTTGTCCTCTATCCCCCCTCTTATTTACCTTAGTAATTGAGGTTTTGGCAATGAAGATAAGAAACTCTGAGAATATAGTGGGTTTCCAAATGGGTAATAAGGTTGATAAAATCTCGTTATACGCAGATGACGTTCTTGTGTTTATAGGGGATGTATCTTCAGTCGACCATGTAATTAGGTTATACCAAGAGTTTGGTGAGCGGGTTGGCCTTCAAACTAATTGTCAAAAATCTATTTTATTAAATATCTCAGCTGAGGTTAACCCCTGATCAGATTTCCTCCTTGAACTCTGTTGAGGTGTTTGAATATTTAGGCGTAACATTTTCTAGGGACCCTGCTGACTACATTACACTGAATATAATTTGTCTGTTTGCATTTTTGAAAGGGAAAGTTAAAGCATGGAATAAGTTACCATTGACCAGAGCTGCAAAAATTGCACTGATCAAAATTAGAGATGAGCGAACCGGGACAACCGAACCCGGTTTCGGTCTGAACATCGGGAAAAGTTTGGTTCGCAGCGAATCCGAACTTCACCGGGTTCGGCCGAACCCGTTTTGACCGAACCCGGCTACATTTTGGCGCCTGCCACATGTTAGATGTAAAATGGAGGATTTCACAATATCACCTGACATCAGGCTACCCCATAATGCCTTGCAAACGGCTCTCCCAGCCAATCGGGGGGCAGCATAGGGGCAGGCTCAAGCCTGCAATAAAAGTCTATGCACGGAGCTCAGCGGCCATTTTACAGACAGGAGCTGTAGGGATAGCATCTCTGTGCAGTTAGGGAAAGCTTTAGGAATCTAAAAGCCAGGAATCCAGCAATCGAAGGGACTCATCCACTACAGCGGGAGTCTACTCTCAACATCCAAATTGCAATGAAAATTCTCCATTTGCCAAGCCAGTGTGTGAATAAGCTTTTATAAGGGGCTCATCCCCGTTGCATGGGTTAACCTAACAATCCAACTTGCAATACAGGCAGCCTTTGTAGTACTACAACGCCCAGCATTCCCTGAGTGCTCATTGCCATTTGCCAAGCCAGTGTGTGAATAAGCTTTTAGAAGGGGCTCATCCCCGTTGCATCCAACTTGCAATACAGGCAGCTGAGGCAGCCTTTGTAGTACTACAATGCCCAGCATTCCCTGAGTGCACCGCGGCATGGCTGATAGAAATTCACATTCATTGCCATTTGCCAAGCCAGTGTGTGAATACGCTTTTAGAAAGGGGCTCATCCCCATTGCATCCAACTTGCAATACAGGCAGCTGAGGCAGCTTTTGTAGTATTACAACGCCCAGCATTCCCTGAGTGCACCGCGGCGTGGCTGATAGAAATTCTCATTCATTGCCATTTGCCAAGCCAGTGTGTGAATAAGCTTTTAGAAGGGGCTCATCCCCCTTGCATCCAACTTGCGATACAGGCAGCTTAGGCAGCCTTTGTAGTACTACAACGCCCAGCATTCCCTGAGTCAGTGCATAGTGGCTGATAGAAATTCTCGTTCATTGCCATTTGCCAAGCCAGTGTGTGAATACGCTTTTAGAAGGGGCTCATCCCCCTTGCATCCAACTTGCAATACAGGCAGCTTAGGCAGCCTTTATAGTACTACAACAACGCCCAGCATTCCCTGAGTGCACCGCGGCGTGGCTGATAGAAATTCTCATTCATTGCCATTTGCCAAGCCAGTGTGTGAATACGCTTTTAGAAGGGGCTCATCCCCGTTAACATAACCATCCAACTTGCAATACAGGCAGCCTTTGTAGTACTACAACGCCCAGCATTCCCTGAGTGCACCGCGGCGTGGCTGATAGAAATTCTCATTCATTGTCATTTGCCAAGCCAGTGTGTGAATAAGCTTTTAGAAGGGGCTCATCCCCGTTAACATAACAATCCAACTTGCAATACAGGCAGCTGAGGCAGCCTTTGTAGTACTACAACACTCAGCATTCCCTGAGTCAGTGCACAGTGGCTGATAGAAATTCTCATTTATTGCCATTTGCCAAGCCAGTGTGTGAATACGCTTTTAGAAGGGGCTCATCCCCATTGCATCCAACTTGCAATACAGGCAGCTGAGGCAGCCTTTGTAGTACTACAACGCCCAGCATTCCCTGAGTGCACCGCGGCGTGGCTGATAGAAATTCTCATTCATTGCCATTTGCCAAGCCAGTGTGTGAATAAGCTTTTAGAAGGGGATCATCCCCGTTAACATAACAATCCAACTTGCAATACAGGCAGCCTTTGTAGTACTACAACGCCCAGCATTGCCTGAGTGCACCGCGGCGTGGCTGATAGAAATTCTCATTCATTGTCATTTGCCAAGCCAGTGTGTGAATAAGCTTTTAGAAGGGGCTCATCCCGTTAACATAACAATCCAACTTGCAATACAGGAAGCCTTTGTAGTACTACAACGCCCAGCATTCCCTGAGTGCACCCTGGCGTGGCTGATAGAAATTCTCATTCATTGCCATTTGCCAAGCCAGTGTGTGAATAAGCTTTTAGAAGGGGCTCATCCCCGTTAACATAACAATCCAATTTTCAATACAGGCAGCTGAGGCAACCTTTGTAGTACTACAACGCCCAGCATTCCCTGAGTCATTGCACAGTGGCTGATAGAAATTCTCATTCATTGCCATTTGCCAAGCCAGTGTGTGAATACACTTTTAGAAGGGGCTCATCCCCGTTGCATCCAACTTGCAATACAGGCAGCTGAGGCAGCCTTTGTAGTACTACAACGCCCAGCATTCCCTGAGTGCACCGCGGCGTGGCTGATAGAAATTCTCATTCATTGCCATTTGCCAAGCCAGTGTGTGAATACGCTTTTAGAAGGGGCTCATCCCCGTTGCATCCAACTTGCAATACAGGCAGCTGAGGAAGCCTTTGTAGTACTACAACGCCAAGGGCCAGCATTCCCTGAGTCAGTGCACAGTGGCTGATAGAAATTCTCATTGCCATTTGCCAAGCCAGTGTGTATTTAAGCTTTTAGAAGGGGCTCATCCCCGGGGTTTTGATTCAACTTGCTGCACTCCAGCAGTGAATTGTCTGGTAAAAAAAAGGTTGTGAAAGGACGGGGTAGAGGAAAAAACACCCATGCCATGAACTCTTCCTGTCCAAATGTTGGATCTGTTGGTGCCAGACCCAGTACCAGCATTTGTGGCACAAGACATGTGCCCAGTTCCACTAGTGACAGCAGCCATGTGCCTGCTGGTAGTTGTAGCAGTATCAGCAAGCCAGACTTGTCCATCTCCTCCGGTGGGTGGGTTACTTTAGACAATACGGCCATTGTGGACTGGTTGGCTGGCTCGCGGTCATCTCAGCAGGAAGACTCTGACGATCTGGCTTCAAGCCAGGTTTCGTTGGATTCCAGATCCTCTATAGTTCCTTGGCACAGTGACAGTAGTAATATGGGTATTTCTAGTGTTTCCATTCCATCATCTAATGTCTTCACTCCCCCTTCCTAGCGGGAAGCCATCTTTCCTGAGAGTCCTAAGAGACATCTCCTCGGGTGCGAAGGACGATACTGAACAACATAGTGATGATGATTTGTTTTCCGCGAGTCAGCCAACGGAGTGTGTTGCAGCGGTGGTGGAGGTGGAAGCGGTGTCCGAGACGCATAGCTGTGGTAGTGGGGGTGTTGGTGGTAGCCGTGGTGGCAGACGAAGTAATGAGGGGGGGCATGATGTCACATCACATTCACAACACAGTGACAGAAGTGGCGGGTATGATGAGGAGGGCTATAATGATGTTGTTTTAGACAGGACGTGGGAACCAGGTGACGAGGTGATGACAGCGTCAGAGGAGGAGGGTAGTAGTGGCGGCACTGGCAGTGATAAACAGCCAAACCGAGGTTGGGGCAGAAGACAATCTGCAAAACGTTGCAGCGGTAGTGTCAGCTCAGGAGCCGGTGATGGCGACACTGATGCTACTGGTGTAGGCTCCCGAAAAAAGCCTGCCAGACAAGGGGCAAGCTCGGGGTGGTGGTGGTGGACGTGGTACTACCTCTTTTCTGTACCTTCCCGGAGGACGAAAACATGGCACAGTGCCGTATCTGCAAGCAGAAAGTAAGGCGTGGGCAGGGCAGCAATGTAGGAACTACCGCTCTACGTAAACACATGGAGCGGCATCACAAGGCCATGTGGGACAATCGACATGCCCCACCATCATGTATATCTAATGAAGACCCCTCTGCCGCTGCTGCTGCTGCTGCTCCGAGTCCCTGTCATATAAGTAGTAGCCAGGCCTTATCCACCATGTCGTTGTCATCATCATTATCACTGTCATCTAGTACTCCTCCTACGTCCCGTCAGTTATCCATTACGGAATCGTTGTCCAGTCATCCACTTGTCGTGCGGCTTAATTCACACCTGGCTAAGTTGTTGGTGGTGCAGTCGCTGCCGTACAACCTGGTCGACTCCGCCGGCTTCAAGCAATTGATGGCGTGCGCTCAGCCTAGGTGGCGAATACCTACCCGCCATTACTTCTCCAAAACAGCTGTCCCTGCCTTGCACAAGCACGTGGAATAAAAGGTGGGCCAGTCCTTGCAATTATCCGTGTGCAGCAGGGTAAATGCCACCGTCGACACGTGGAGCAGCAACTATGGGCAGGGACAGTACATGTCTTTCACGGCCCACTGGGTCAATATTTTGCAGTCCGATGCACCACCGCAGCAATGCCAGGCATTACCACCTCCACGCTTGTATCTTTCTGGTTCAACTCCGGACACCAGGCGCCTACCATCCTCCTACTCCTCCTCCTTGCCCTCCTCAATGGAGGTCTTCCCGTCCCCGACAGGACACAGCATATCTTCCACTCCTCCTCCCTCCTCTTTTCATAGGTGCAAGGTGAAGCGCCACAACGCTGTCTTACACCTGCTGAGCCGGGGCGACAAAAGCCACACACGGCAGGAGCTGCTGCTGTGCATCAAGGAGGAAATCGCACGCTGGCTGTCTCCTCTGAAACTCACACTGGGCAATGTTGTCTCTGATAACGGGAAGAACGTTGTGGCTGCACTGCGTTTAGGTCACCTGACACACGCTCCTTGCATGGCACATGTGATCAATCTGGTCATAACACGCTTCTTAAAGTCATATGTTGGTTTGAAGGGTGTGCTGGCCATGTCTAGGAGGGTATGCGTTCGCTTTAGATGTTCGTATGCATTTAAGCACGCCCTCCTGGACTTGCAGCGTCAAAACAATCTCCCAGAACACAGCCTGATTTGCGACGTTCCAACACGCTGGAATTCCACCCTGCACATGTTGGACCGTCTGTACGAACAGCGGAAAGCCGTGAATGATTTCCTGATGCAGCAGACGGGCAGCGTTTGGAGCCAGTGTAATTTCGAGCTCAGGCACTGGCAGCTGGTTAGAGATGCATGTCGCATTTTGAGGCCCTTTGAAGAGGCCACACGATTTGTAAGCCGTGACGCTAGCGGAATGAACGATGTTATGCCGCTGATATTCATTATGGAGCAAATGCTCACAGCGATAATTCAGCAAAGGATGGAGGAAGGATCACATCTGGCTATGGATGTTGAGGAGGAGGAGGATGAGGATGACGAAACAGGACCTGAAGAGGAGCTGGATTTGGAGATGGAATCACAGGAAGGGATAGGGGACGAGGCAGCCGCACAACATGACAGTGATGGTGATGACGAGTCTGACGACGACCTTGATGATGGACAACCATGGCAGTATGGGGCGGAGATGGAACCAACCGGGCCCTCTGAAACGCTGGCCAAGATGGCGAGCTGTATGCTTCGTTACTTGCGCGCTGACTGTCGTAGTCGTATTGATAGCATGAAGCAAAGAGATGGGTACTGGATAGCCACACTTTTAGACCCTCGGTATAAAGCCAGAATGGGGGAGTTTTTTGCGCCTTCCGAGAGGGAGGCAAAATTGGCTTATTATCGAGAGAAGCTATGCAGCCAGTTTGTCACGGCTTTCAAACGGCAACCACCTGCTGCAAGCATGTCTGACCTGGGGGCCACTCTCCGCTCCCCACTGTCTCATCGTTCCACCGCCTCTGGCAGAGCTACCTCTGCAATAGGCGGCAGCAGCAGCAGCCAATTCAGTTTGGAAAATATGATGACAACATTTTTACATCCAATACCCTGACCTGACACACATTGTAGTCACCAAAGGGATGTTCACCATCACCAGGTCCAGCACCTAAACAACTAGGTTCACTCGTACCTGGACTGTGCCCTTTCTCCGTCAGAAATCCTGATCCCAGACCCCATGGACTTCTGGGTCAGCAGATTGGATCATTGGCAAGAACTGGCCCAGTTTGCCATGGGTGTACTGTCTTGTCCACCCTCCAGTGTAGCGTCAGAGAGGGTATTCAGCGCGGCAGGGGGCTTCGTCACCCCTAAGCGAACAAGATTGTCCGCCAACAGCTTGGAAAATCTCACATTTCTGAAAATGAATCAAGCGTGGATCGGTGAGGATTTTAAAACCCCTGTGCC
The DNA here is from genome assembly GCF_050947455.1 of Rhinoderma darwinii. Classification (NCBI taxonomy): domain Eukaryota; kingdom Metazoa; phylum Chordata; class Amphibia; order Anura; family Rhinodermatidae; genus Rhinoderma; species Rhinoderma darwinii. The sequence goes on from NC_134689.1 coordinate 72,823,867, forward strand.
TGATGCCACTGATTAGATCTGACATTGCTGCTGCTGCTGCTGCCGCCTGCTACTGCCGCCTGCTACTACGGGATTCTGTCCTGTCCACTCTTTTTTTAATGTGCCGCTGTTGGTGCTGCTACTACTTCTACCACCAATCCACCCCCAGTGCTGTCTGCTACAAGCAGGCCTGCCCCACCACAGGGCTTTGTCCTGTGACTGTCCAGTCTCTTTTAATGTGCTGCTACTACTACTACCCCCCCCCCCCCGCTTGCAGTCCTTTGGCTACCTCTACTACCACCAATACACCTCCACTGCCGTCTGCTACAAGCAGGCCTGAGGCCTGCCCCACCACAGGGCTTTGTCCTGTGACTGTCCAGTGTCTTTTAATGTGCTGCTACTACTACTACCACCCTTGCTGTCCGTTGGCTACCTCTACTACCACCAATACACCTCCACTGCCGTCTGCTACAAGCAGGCCTGAGGCCAGCCCCACCACAGGGCTTTGTCCTGTGACTGTCCAGTCTGTTTTAATGTGCTGCTACTACTACTACTACTACCACCCTTGCTGTCCGTTGGCTACCTCTACTACCACCAATACACCTCCACTGCCGTCTGCTACAAGCAGGCCTGAGGCCAGCCCCACCACAGGGCTTTGTCCTGTGACTGTCCAGTTTGTTTTAATGTGCTGCTACTACTACTACCACCCTTGCTGTCCGTTGGCTACCTCTACTACCACCAATACACCTCCACTGCCGTCTGCTACAAGCAGGCCTGAGGCCTGCCCCACCACAGGGCTTTGTCCTGTGACTGTCCAGTGTCTTTTAATGTGCTGCTACTACTACTACCACCCTTGCTGTCCGTTGGCTACCTCTACTACCACCAATACACCTCCACTGCCGTCTGCTACAAGCAGGCCTGAGGCCAGCCCCACCACAGGGCTTTGTCCTGTGACTGTCCAGTCTGTTTTAATGTGCTGCTACTACTACTACTACTACCACCCTTGCTGTCCGTTGGCTACCTCTACTACCACCAATACACCTCCACTGCCGTCTGCTACAAGCAGGCCTGAGGCCAGCCCCACCACAGGGCTTTGTCCTGTGACTGTCCAGTTTGTTTTAATGTGCTGCTACTACTACTACCACCCTTGCTGTCCGTTGGCTACCTCTACTACCACCAATACACCTCCACTGCCGTCTGCTACAAGCAGGCCTGGGGCCTGCCCTACCACAGGGCTTTGTCCTGTGACTATCCAGTCTCTTTTATTGTGCTGCTGCTACTACTATTACTACTACTACTACCACCACCCTTGCTGTCCGTTGGCTACCTCTACTACCACCAACACACTGCGTGGTTTTCGCGCAGCCGCCATCATTATGACACTCTGTTTGTATGTTTGTAGCACGTGGTGCTTTTCTGTTTTCATTCATAGTTTATACGGCTGCGGAAGTGCTGGGCGGGATTTTCACGCACCCATTGACTTCAATGGGTGCGTGATGCGCGGACAATGCACAAATATCGGACATGTCGTGAGTTTTACGCAGCGGACTCACGCTGCGTGAAAATCACTGACAGTCTGCACGGCCCCATAGAGTAACATAGGTCCGTGCGAGGCGCGTGAAAATCACTGACAGTCTGCACGGCCCCATAGAGTAACATAGGTCCGTGCGAGGCGCGTGAAAATCACGCACGTTGCACGGATGTATTACACGTTCGTCTGAATAAGCCCCAACAATAAGGCCCAGTTCACAGAGTTTTTGGGCCTTGATATTGACTCGGACACTGCGTCAGAATCAGCACCAAAAAACTTCCAAAACCGCCTCCCATTGATTTAATCTGAAATCAATGGGAGCCAGTTGCGGAAAAAAGAAAAAGCAGCACGTCCTTTCTTGCCGCGGTTCCGCCTCTGACCTCCCATCAAAATCAATGGGAGGCAGAAAATGCATTTTTCGCTACGTTTTTTGTCTGCTGTCCTCAATCGCCACGAGCAAAAAACGCAGCAAAAAAACGCGGCAAGATAGTGTGGGCAGGTCAAAATCTGCCTCAAAATTCTTTAAGGAATTTTGAGGCAGATTTTTTTTTGCCTGCAAAATACTGTGTGAACAGGGCCATACATAAACAGCACTTTGAGATAATTTACTCACCGTGTCTGAAGAGATGCTCCCACTCCAGTCCTCTTCCGGCGATGTCTTCGGTCCAGACGTCCAGTCCTTCACCTCCAGCCAGGCTCCAGGTAAGTTTTGTCCATGTGTGTCCGCGGCTGCGCGCGCTTCGTTCGCGGGTGCGCGCGCGGCCGATCGCGGGTGCGCGCGCGGGCGGTCTCCAGTGCGGGCGTTCGTGGGTGCGCGCTCGCGAGTGCGCACGCGCGGGAGTTTCCTTGTGCGCGCGATCGGGTGCGCGCGCGTGGGCGGACGGTTTGACGGCCCCCCATGACGAGGGGAGGGGGCCCGCAGCAGCAGCAGCAGCTCACGACATTCTTTTGGTGAAAAAAACGGGCCCCATTGCAGGGGCCCGTTTTTTCCTACCAAAAGAATGTCGCGGCAGTTGCCGGGCCCCCCTTTCAGTTAGGTTTGGCCGGGCCCCTCACACCACTACCCCTAATACCCCCATAATGGCGGCCCTGTCTACCAGCACTAACTTCAGTACATGAGCATAGCACCAGACATGGATTTTGCCTGGTGACTGCTGACAACCACGCAGAAATTGTCCTTGCATGTTTGCAGATCCATCTGTAGAATTGGCAATACAATGTTTTATGTCTATTTTGCATGACTGGAGAACTCCTAGGAATTTCCCCGACATAAGAGATAATGGGCTTCAGACACCAGCAATGGAAGAATTGAGCAAACACTTGCTCAAATTTGATGAAAGAGCCACAACTTACAAAAAGCTTGTAATTGTTTCTTTTGGTGTGGTTTACATGCATTAATTTATCATTTATTTTTTAATAAATTACTCTGTATTTTTAAGGGGTTATCCAGAACTTTAAATTGATGGTCTGTTCTTATGATACCAAAAACAAATAGTTTCCACAGCACTGGTCTGCAGGTGTGTGCACGCCTCAATTGGACCTGGTCCACGGTCCTCAATATCAAGCAGACAAAAAATGGACAGAGGCAGCACTTCCAAAAAGCATCAGCAGTTTATTCACCCGTGTGACGTTTCAGTTCAACAGGACTTTTTTCAAGCATAAGAAACACACATTAGATCATAAGTATATAAAGGCTCACAAAGCCCAATCAAGATAAAACAGTGATTAAGACATGATACAATATAAAACAGACTGCATAAAGAAAAAATGCAATGTGAAGTTACAGACATTAACCCCTTCACTCTTTGGCCACTTTTGACCATCCTGACAGAGCTTCATTTTTCAAATCTGACATGTTTCACTTTATGTGGTAATAACTCCGGAATGCTTTCACCTGTCCAAGCGATTCTGAGATTTTTTTTCTCGTGACACATTGGACTTCATGTTACTGGCAAAATTTGCCCGATACATTCAGTATTTAATTGTGAAAAACACCAAAATGTAGCGAAAAATTGCAAAAATTTGCATTTTTCTCAATTTAAATGTATCTGCTTGTAAGACAGGCAGTTATACCACATAAAAATGTTGCTAACTAACATCCCCCATATGTTTACTTTAGTTTAGCATAATTTTTTGATCATCATTTTATTTTTCTAGGACGTTACAAGGCTTAAAACTTTAGCAGCAATTTCTCACATTTTCAAGAAAATTTCAAAATGCTATTTTTACAGGGGCCAGTTCAGTTGTGAAGTGACTTTGAGGTCTTTAGATATTAGAAACCCCCAATAAGTCACCCCATTTTAAAAACTGCACCCCTCAAAGTATTCAAAACAGCATTTAGAAAGTTTCTTTACCCTTTAGACATTGCGCAGGAATTAAGGCAAAGTAGAGGCGAAATTTACAAAGTTCATAATTTTTTTCCAGAAGTTAATTTTCAATCCATTTTTTTTTGTACCACAGAAAGTTTTACCAGAGAAATGCAACTCAATATTTATTGCCCAGGTTCTGCAGTTTTAGGAAATATCCCACATGTGGCCCTAGTGTGCTACTGGACTGAAGCACCGGCCTCCGAAGCAAAGGAGCACTTAGTGGATTTTGGCCCTCCTTTTTATTAGAATATATTTTAGGCACCATGTCAGCTTTGAAGAGGTCTCGTCAGGGCCGCACCTGCCATTAGGCGAGGTGAGGCAACGGCCTCAGGCGGCGCCACCGAGCTAAAAACGGGGGGCGGCATATTGTGGCAGGGCCAGGGGGGATGCGTGGGGAAGGCAGGGGAGAGTACTTTACCTAGCAGACGTGCAGCACGATAGGCGCACGTCTGCTGGTACACTCCCCCTCTGTGACGCTGCACGAGCCGCGAGAGAGGAGCATAGGGAACCTGGAGGACTGCGGGAGGAGCGGCCGAACGCTCTCTCCTGAAGAAAAGAAAAGCAGCTGGTAAGTAATGAGTTGAGGACAGGAGGCTGAGTCGTTGATAAAGACTAGAGCGGCAGAGTGCCAATTACTGCGCTCAGCCTCCTGCCCTCACTAATTTAAAAGTGATGGGCTGCTACCATACTGACAAGAGGGGGGCATCTGACTGAATGCATTGGGCAGCCTTAGAGGTGTGCGACATGGTGCTGCATCCTCCCACCATGTAGGGGGCGCAACTGTGCAGGCCGTGCTTTGGACTCTATATTCTCTGCTCCTCGTTACACACACTGAGGAAGCAGAGGAAGCAAGTGCAGAGCCGAGGAGGAAGCTCCGCCCACAGTCCGACCTGCAAGAAACCTGTGCAGCTGGAGAGATGGTAAGTTCCTGTGAGTGTGTGTGTGTGTGTATATATGTATACATGCCTTGTGTCTGACTGTCTATGTGTGTGTGTATATATGTGTCTCTATATGTATACATGCTTTGTCTGTGTGTTTGTGTGTGTGTGTGTGTGTGTGTGTGTGTATATATGTGTGTCTGTATATGCATACATGGCTTGTGTCTGACTGTCTGTCTATGTGTGTGTATATATATGTGTCTCTATATGTATACATGCTTTGTCTGTGTGTGTGTGTGTGTGTGTGTGTGTGTATATATATATATGTGTCTGTATATGCATACATGCCTTGTGTCTGATTGTCTGTGTATGTGTGTGTGTGTATATATGTGTCTCTATATGTATACATGCTTTGTGTGTGTGTGTGTGTGTGTGTGTGTGTGTGTGTGTGTGTGTGTGTATATGTGTCTGTATATGTATACATGCCTTGGGTCCGTCTATGTGTGTATATATGTGTTGGTATGTGTATACATAAACTTGTGTCTGTGTGTGTGTGTGTGTGTATGTATATATATATACGTGTATATTTGCCTGTATTTGTAGAGGGCAGCAATAGAGTCCCCCGCACAGTGCGCCATCCAACCTAAGGCCGGCCGGTAATATAATTTAAAAAAAAACAAAGACATAAGAAAACATTTCTTATTGAAATAAAAACTCCTCCGCACAACCCTCTTTCAACATTTTATTTAAAAAAACGTACATTATCGAAGTAGTCCAACTAATCTATGACTAAGGCTGGGTTCACACGACCTATTTTAAGCCGTAAACGAGGCGTATTATGCCTCGTTTTACGTCTGAAAATATGGCTACAATACGTCGGCAAACATCTGCCCATTCATTTGAATGGGTTTGCCGACGTACTGTGCCAACGACCTGTAATTTACGCGTCGTCGTTTGACAGCTGTCAAGTACAAGAAAGTCTAATTCCCAGGTGGGGCTTTCTTGTACTCATCGGGGAAACATTTTTACTTCTGACAGATTATTTTTCCGTTAACAGGTGACAGAGTTCAATAGGGGTGGTGTTAGGGGGAGGATGGGGGAAAATATGGTCTGTTCACAGTTTGTGTTTTTTCCACCCCTGCCCTAGATTTCAATCCTATATCCGCCCCTGTGTGCAGAATATCACAAGTTCACAACAGAGCTTGCAGCGGAGAAGCGCACGCCCCTGCGGACCATGATACAGAGAGCGCGTCTAACGAGTGAGTATGGCAACTCTGCACCTCTCCTCAGCCTCCACATGTTATTGGATGAGAGGAGGAGGAGAAGGGCGGACTGTGGCTGATAACATTCACTACTGGTATATATTTATATCTGCGGTATATTCACTGCTGCTATATATGGATCTGTGCGGTATATACACTGCTGGTACATATTTATTTATAGGTTGTGCACAGTTTATTTTTTGCTTTTCTACTGTTCCATATGCCTTTTTTTCTAAATATACATTTTTGCCCCTTGCAGTTAAAGGGGTTGTTCCAAGATTAAATGTTATCCCCTGTCTACAGGACAGGACATAACATGCTGATCGGTGGGGTCCGACCACTGGGACCCCCACTGATAACTAGAACGGTGGTCCCTTGTACCCCTGAGTAACTGGAGCGGCAGGGTGTGTGCTTGACCTGCAGCGTCATTAACTCAGGGGTACGAGGGACCCCCACTGATCAGCATGTTATCTCCTATCCTGTAGAGAGGGGATAACAACATTTAATTTTGGGACAACCCCTTTAAGACCTGAACATGCAGTGAATAGTTTTCAGATTATATTACTGGCTCGATGATTACATTCATTCCTAGTCTGGTCTGTGCAGTTTCGGTTTACAAATATTACGGATTGGTAGTACAGATCCAACAGACGTGGACAGAAAGCAAGTGCAGCATGCGTTACTATACTGACTGTAAAGTGCAGCGTGCGTTACTATACTGACTGTAAAGTGCAGCGTGCGTTACTATACTGACTGTAAAGTGCAGCGTGTGTTACTATACTGACTGTAAAGTGCAGCGTGCGTTACTATACTGACTGTAAAGAGCAGCATGCGTTACTATGCTGACTGTAAAGTGCCGCATGCGTTACTATACTGACTGTAAAGTGCAGCGTGCGTTACTATACTGACTGTAAAGTGCAGCATGTGTTACTATACTGACTGTAAAGAGCAGCATGTGTTACTATACTGACTGTAAAGTGCAGCGTGCGTTACTATACTGACTGTAAAGTGCAGCGTGTGTTACTATACTGACTGTAAAGTGCAGCGTGCGTTACTATACTGACTGTAAAGTGCAGCGTGCGTTACTATACTGACTGTAAAGAGCAGCATGTGTTACTATACTGACTGTAAAGTGCAGCGTGTGTTACTATACTGACTGTAAAGTGCAGCGTGCGTTACTATACTGACTGTAAAGAGCAGCATGCGTTACTATACTGACTGTAAAGAGCAGCGTGTGTTACTATACTGACTGTAAAGAGCAGCATGCGTTACTATACTGACTGTAAAGAGCAGCATGCGTTACTATGCTGACTGTAAAGAGCAGCATGCGTTACTATGCTGACTGTAAAGTGCCGCATGCGTTACTATACTGACTGTAAAGTGCAGCGTGCGTTACTATACTGACTGTAAAGTGCAGCATGTGTTACTATACTGACTGTAAAGAGCAGCATGTGTTACTATACTGACTGTAAAGTGCAGCGTGCGTTACTATACTGACTGTAAAGTGCAGCGTGTGTTACTATACTGACTGTAAAGTGCAGCGTGCGTTACTATACTGACTGTAAAGTGCAGCGTGCGTTACTATACTGACTGTAAAGAGCAGCATGTGTTACTATACTGACTGTAAAGTGCAGCGTGTGTTACTATACTGACTGTAAAGTGCAGCGTGCGTTACTATACTGACTGTAAAGAGCAGCATGCGTTACTATACTGACTGTAAAGAGCAGCGTGTGTTACTATACTGACTGTAAAGTGCAGCGTGCGTTACTATACTGACTGTAAAGAGCAGCGTGCGTTACTATACTGACTGTAAAGTGCCGCATGTGTTACTATACTGACTGTAAAGTGCAGCAGGCGTTACTATACTGACTGTAAAGTGCCGCATGCGTTACTATACTGACTGTACAGTGCCGCATGTGTTACTATACTCACTGTAAAGTGCCGCATGTGTTACTATACTTACTGTAAAGTGCAGCAGGCGTTACTATACTGACTGTAAAGTGCCGCATGCGTTACTATACTGACTGTAAAGTGCAGCGTGCGTTACTATACTGACTGTAAAGTGCAGCGTGCGTTACTATACTGACTGTAAAGAGCAGCGTGCGTTACTATACTGACTGTAAAGTGCAGCGTGCGTTACTATACTGACTGTAAAGAGCAGCGTGTGTTACTATACTGACTTTAAAGTGCCGCATGTGTTACTATACTGACTGTAAAGTGCAGCATGCGTTACTATACTGACTGTAAAGAGCAGCGTGCGTTACTATGCTGACTGTAAAGAGCAGCATGCGTTACTATACTGACTGTAAAGTGCCGCATGTGTTACTAAACTGACTGTAAAGTGCCGCATGCGTTACTATACTGACTGTAAAGTGCCGCATGTGTTACTATACTGACTGTAAAGAGCAGCGTGTGTTACTATACTGACTGTAAAGAGCAGCGTGTGTTACTATACTGAATGTAAAGTGCAGCGTGCGTTACTATACTGACTGTAAAGTTCCGCATGTGTTACTATACTGACTGTAATGTGCAGCAGGCGTTACTATACTGACTGTAAAGAGCAGCATGTGTTACTATACTGACTGTAAAGTTCCGCATGTGTTACTATACTGACTGTAATGTGCAGCAGGCGTTACTATACTGACTGTAAAGAGCAGCATGTGTTACTATACTGACTGTAAAGTGCAGCGTGCGTTACTATACTGACTGTAAAGTGCAGCGTGCGTTACTATACTGACTGTAAAGTGCAGCGTGCGTTACTATACTGACTGTAAAGAGCAGCGTGTGTTACTATACTGACTGTAAAGTTCTGCATGTGTTACTATACTGACTGTAATGTGCAGCAGGCGTTACTATACTGACTGTAAAGAGCAGCGTGCGTTACTATACTGACTGTAAAGTGCTGCATGTGTTACTATACTGACTGTAAAGTGCAGCGTGCGTTACTATACTGACTGTAAAGTGCAGCATGCGTTACTATACTGACTGTAAAGTACAGCGTGCGTTACTATACTGACTGTAAAGTGCAGCGTGCATTACTATACTGACTGTAAAGAGCAGCGTGTGTTACTATACTGACTGTAAAGAGCCATTAAAGGAGCCCTAACACAAGTTTGAACACTGACATTGTTCTTTCATTTTTGTGTTTGAATTTTGGATACACGTTGCCCTGGTCATTTTACTAGTATTTATAGCTGGGGCAATATAGGGATATTTACTACACAATTGCCTATAGCATTATGAGACCTTGCAGTTTATAACAATGATGTTCAATAAGGACCTGTTCACATCACCGTTCGATTCTGTTCCGTTCCGTAGTCGATTCCGCTATTGATTCCGTCGGAAAACCGGAAACCAGCCGGAATGGTGACGAACGGAAGCCATTAGCGATGTTTCCATCAACATTGAGATCAATGGTGACTGAAACGGAAGCTGTGCTTTCACTTTCCGATGCGGGGTTCACCCGACAGAACTTCGGAACGGAAGCAAACGGTGATGTGAACAGGCCCTAATGTATTTTTTTGTTCACACAGCTTTAATTTTTTTGTTTCGTTTTACAAGTTGTTTCTTGCTTACAATTTATTTTTATTAATTTTTTTTGTGTGGAGGGGGGGGGCGCCATTTCCATTTTCGCCTCAGGCAGCAGAAAAGCTAGAATCGGCCCTGGGTCTCGTGGAACTAAAACAGTGGAAACCCCCCAAAAGTGACCCCATTTTGGAAACTACACCCCTTGAGGAGTTTATTTAGGGGTTTAGCAAGCATTTTGACCGCACAGTTTTTTGGCAAACATTTTTGGAACTAGGCCATGAAAATGAGAATCTACATTTTTTTCAAATAAAATGTAGGTTTAGCTAATTTGTTTTCATTTCCAAAAGAACTAACGTAGAAAAAGCACCACAACATTTATAGAGCAATTTCTCCCGAGTAAAACAATACCCCACATGTGGTTGGACACATGGCAGGGCTTAGAAGGGAAAGAACGCCATTTGGCTCTTGGAGCTCAAATTTTACAGGAATGGTTTGCGGTGGCCATGTCGCATTTGCATTTTATCTAAGGGTATAGTGAGCATTTTGACCCCACAGGTTTTTTGCAGAAATTTTTTGAAGTAGGCTGTGAAAATGAAAATCTACATTTTTTCAAATAAAATGTAGGTTTAGCTAATTTTTTTTTCATTTCCACAAGGACTAAAGGAGAAAAAGCACCAGAAAATGTGTAAATAAATTTCTCCCGAGTAAAACAATACCCCCCGTGGTAATAAACGGCTGTTTGGACACACGGCGAGGCTGAGAAGGGAAAGAGCGCCATTTGGCTTTTGGAACTCAAATTTAACAGGAATGGTTTGCGGTGGCCATGTCGCATTTGCAAAGCCCTTGAAGGGACAAAACAGTGGAAACCCCCAACAAGTGACCCCATTTTTGAAACTACACGCCATGAGAAAATGATCTAGGGGTACAGTGAGCAGTTTGACCCCACAGGTGTTTTACAGAACTTATTGGAATTAGGCAGTAAAAATGAAAATCTAAATTTTTCAAAGAAAATGTAGGTTTAGGTATTTTTTTTTTTTTTTCATTTCCACAAGGACTGAAGGAGAAAAAGCACTGCAACATTTGTAAAGCAATTTCTTCCGAGTAAAAAAATACCCCACATGACTCCATTTGGGAAACTGCACCCCCTGAGAAATCATCTAGGGGTATAATGAAAATTTTGATCCCAAAGGTTTTTTGCTGAATTAATTAGAATTAAGCCATGAAAATGAAAAATATTTTTTTGTTTTCCAATAAGATGTAGTTTTAGATCAACATTTTTACAAGGAATAGAGAAGAAAAACCCCTGATGTACCAAACATAAGTGACCCCGTTTTAGAAACTACACCCCTAAAGGCATTTATCAAGGGGTGTAGTGAGAATTTAGACTCCACAGGTGTTTTTCAGAAATGAATACGCAGTGGATGGTGCAAAGTGAAAATTGCAGTTTTTCCACTGATCTGCCCATTCACCGCACAATATGTTGTGCCCCTAGAGAATCTTAACCCATAAATTGTTAAGCAGGTTTTCCCAGGTATGGTAATGCCTTACTTGTGGACATAAATTGCTGTTTGGGCACACTGTAGGGCTAAGAAGGAAAAGACCGCCATTTTGAGCATGGATTTTGCTTGGTAATAGTTCTGTTTGGGGTTTTGCTGGTATTTCCTTTTATAATGTGGTGGCATATGTAATCTGTGCGGAGTACATCAGGGCATAATAAGAGGGTATAATAATGGGGTAAATAATACAATTATCCATAGATGTGTGTTACGATGTGAAGCGATCCGTTATGCGCAGGCCGGTGTCACACTGATAAACGGTTTTCTTTCTTATCCCCCTTTTGTAACGCTCTGCACCTTTTGGGGACTTTTTCTCCTTCGTAGTTTGGGAAATATTACTGGGAAAGTTTTGCGCTGTTATAATACGGGCGCCATCGCTTCCAGCGGATGTGCTATGTCCCTTCCCTTTCCTAGTTCCTAAATACTAGGGCCCTGAAACTGCAGGAATGTTCCCCTCCGGCCTGCGCATTGAGATGTTTTTTCATCACCGCATTACTAGTGCCGTAACGTTTTTGTTTTTCAGTTGATTGAGCGGTGTGCAGGCTTGTTTTTTGCGAGATGGGCTGTAGATTTTATTGGTACCATTTTAGAACGCATACGACTTTTTCATCACTTTTTATTTCATTTTTTGATAAAGGAAATTACCAAAAATAAGCAATTCTGGAATAGTTTTTTATTGTTTCTTTTTTTCGGCATCCACAGTGCGCCCTAAATTACATGTTAGCTTTATTCTGCGGGTCGATACGATTACGGTGATACCAAATTTATATAGTTTTTTTTATGTATTGCAGCTTTTGCACAATAAAATCACTTTTTTAATAAAATCATTTGTTTTCTGTGTCGCCATATTGTAAGACCCATAACTTTTTTATTTTTGCGTGCACAAAGCGGTGTCAGGGATTATTTTTTGCGGGACGGATTGCCGTTTTTATTAGTACTATTTTGGAGTAAATGTGACATTTTGATCACTTTTTATAGCATTTTTGTGGAAAGAGATGTGACCTAAAAACAAAGATTCTGGCGTTGTTTTTCATGTTTTTTTTTTTACGGCGTTCACCGTGCAGGATAAATGACATATTAGTTTTGTAGTTTGGGTCGTTACGGACGCGGCGATACCAATTATGTATAGTTTTTTTAATTTTTACGGTTTTTCCCATAATAAAAGTCTTACTATGGGAAAAAAGTCAGTTTAGCTTTATTTTTATTTGAAATGTATGTGTTTTTATTGTTTTACCACATTTTTATTTACTTTTTTTTAACTTTTTTGACTTGTCCCACTTGGGGACATGAGGGCCTGATGCCCCGATCGCTACTCTAATACACTGCACTACATACGTAGTGCAGTGTATTAGCGCTGTCAGTTATTCACTGACAGAAAGCCTATGAGGACGCGCCGCAGGCGGGTCATCGGCTCCCGTACAAGGCAGACTCGGACGCCATTTTCTAGCGTCCGATTGCCACGGCAACCCAGCGATTGCATCACTGGGTTGCCGGTCGGGTGAAAATATTGAGCGCAGCATCTGAGGGGTTAATCAGCCGGATCGGAGAATAGCTCCGGTCCTGGCAGTTACAGGAGGGTGCCAGCTGTATAATACAGCTGTCACCCCACAGTGATGGTGCCGGCTCTGCTTCTGAGCCCGCACCATCACTGCGACGTAACTGTACTGCGCTTTGCGGGAACACCTTCCCGGCAGTGCCGTATATATACGGTGGATGTCGGGAAGGGGTTAATGCCAATGACAATGTAAACATACATAGTGGTGATTAACCCCTTAATGACCAGGCCATTTTGCACGTTAATGACCAAGGATTATTTTTTGTTTTTTCATGGTCGCATTCCAGGAGTCGTAACTTTTTTTTTATTCCGTCGACATAGCATTTTTAGATGCTTATAATATATTGATTAACTTTTATTAACTTTATTTTAGGAGAGAATTGAAAATAAGCAGCTATTCCAGCATTGATTTTCACGTGATAAATTTACGCCGTATACTATGCAGCGTAAATAACATGCTAACTTTATTCTATGGGTCGGCACGATTACGGGGATACCAAATATGTAAAGGTTTTATATGTTTTCCTACGTTTGCACAATAAAAAGCCTTTTAGAAAAAAATTACTTGTTTTTGCATCGCCGCATTCCAAGAGCCGTAACTTTTTTATTTTTCAGGCAATGTGGCCGTATGTGGGCATGATTTTTGCGGGCCAATGTGTAGTTTTCATTAGTACTATTTTGGGGTACATAGGACTTATAGATACATTTTTATTACATTTTTTATGGGGGGGAATGGGAGAAAAGAGAGAATTTTGACGTTGTTTTTTGCGTTTTTTTTGGACGCCGTTCATCCGGCAGTTTAATTAATGTGTTCATTTTATTGTTCAAGTTATTACGACCGCGGGGATACCATATATGTGTATGTGTTATTTGTTTTGACACTTTTACTAAATAAAACCACTTTTTGGGCATTTTTTTATTTGATTTTCACGGTCATTTTTTTTTAAATTTGTTTCACAAACTTTATTTAACTGATTTACTGACTACGCTCCTGCTCTGCGTTTGGTACCTCGTACACTCCTGGTTTGACTCAGCTCGTTTACTACTCCTGTTGCTCACTGTGTTTTGCCGTGGGCAACTGCCCCATTTCCCTTAACTTCTGTGTACCCTTGTCTGTTGGTCTGTCGTGCACATATTGAGCGTAGGGACGGTCGCCCAGTTGTACGCCGTCGCCTAGGACGGGTCGTGAAAGTAGGCAGGGACTGAGTGGTGGGTAGATTAGGGATCTAGAAGGGACCCTAGTGGTTGGCAGGCAGATAGCGAGTACAAAAGAGAACAAATGTGCCAAAGGCACACCAAGAAGCCAAATTGCCAAACTAATACTGGCTGGAAATTTTAATCGTCTGTGCTCATTGTATATGTCCTCATGGACATCTTTAGTGGTAAAATAATAAAAGTTATATTTTAACAATTTAACACATTTGTTAGTGGCTGGGAAATTTGGCTTCTTGGTGTGCCTTTGGCACATTTCTTCTCTTTTGTGGGTAGATTAGGGCTCACCTGTCTGTCTCCCTACCCCGACATTACATAATCACAGGCCCGTATACCTTTTCTACCCTGGTCCCTGACACAACTATGGACCCCCTTGAGACCCTGGCTCAGCAAATGCAGGGCCTCTCCCTCCAGCCCTGGCTCAGAGGGGCAACCAGCGTGATGCTACCCTGGTAGTGCCCCCCACCTCACCTCTTGAACCCCACCTCAAGTTGCCTGACCGGTTCTCAGGGGACCGGAATACTTTTTTCTCCTTTCGGGAGAGTTGTAGGCTCTATTTCCGTCTAAGGCCCCACTCCTCAGGTTCTGAGAGCCAGCGAGTTGGTATAATTATGTCCCGGCTCCAGGATGGGCCCCAAGAATGGGCCTTCTCTTTGGCTCCTGACGCCCCTGAACTTTCCTCTGTTGATCTTTTTTTTTCTGCTCTCGGGCTCATATATGACGAGACTGATAAGACTGCCTTTGCCGAGAGTCAGCTGGTGACCTTACGTCAGGGTAAGAGACCCGTTGAGGAGTACTGTTCTGACTTTAGGAAGTGGTGTGTAGCTTCTCAGTGGAATGACCCTGCCTTGAGGTGCCAGTTTAGATTGGGTCTGTCGAACGCCCTGAAAGACCTGTTAGTTAGCTATCCCTCTTCAGACTCTCTAGATCAGGTTATGGCTTTAGCGGTACATCTTGACCGACGCCTCAGGGAACGACGACTTGAAAGTTTTTGTGCTTTCTCCTCTGGCCCAACCATGATGGCTCCCGAGGTTCCGTTGCTTCGTTCTTCCACGGAAAACTCAGATGAACCAATGCAACTTGGGGCCTCCGTGTCTCCCCAACAACGTAGGGAGCTCTGCAGGAAGAATGGTCTCTGCTTCTACTGTGGGGATGACAAGCATCAAGTGAACAACTGTCCTAGGCATAAGAATAAGCAGCCGGAAGAACTTCCGCACCTAAGTGGCCATCGGGGAGGTCACTTGGGCGCACAGGTATTTCCCGTAAATATGAAACCTAATAAGATCTTGCTTCTCTTTCAGGTCTCTTTTGAGGGTAGGTCTGCTACCTGCAGTGCCTTCATGGATACAGGGTCTTCTGCCGGGACGTAACTAGGAAAGACTGGGCCCCATAGCAAACTTTTGATTGGGCCCCCCCCCCCCTCCCCTGGGTGTCGCACAACCCCCCCCCTTGTAGATAGTGACTTTTTTACAGCCCCCCCTGTAGATAACGCCATACAGCGCCCCCCCTGTAGATAACGCCATACAGCGCCCCCCCTGTAGATAACGCCATACAGTCCCCCCTGTAGATAACGCCATACAGTCCCCCCTGTAGATAACGCCATACAGCACCCCCCTGTAGATAACGCCATACAGCCCCCCCTGTAGACTGTATGGCGTTATCTACAGGGGGGACTGTATGGCTTTATCTACAGAGGGGGTCTGTATGGCGTTATCTACAGAGGGGGTCTGTATGGCGTTATCTACAGGGGGGACTGTATGGCGTTATCTACAGAGGGGGACTGTATGGCGTTATCTACAGGGGGGAATGTATGGCGTTATCTACAGAGGGGGACTGTATGGCGTTATCTACAGAGGGGGACTGTATAGGGTTATCTACAGGGGGGACTGTGTGGCGTTATCTACAGGGGGACTGTGTGGTGTTATCTACAGGGGGGACTGTGTGGCGTTATCTACAGGGGGGACTGCAAGGCGTTATCTACAGGGGGGACTGTATGGCGCTAGCGCCATACAGCCCCCCCTGTAGAGAACGGCATACAGCCCCCCCCCCTGCAGGGAACGCCATACAGCGCCCCCCCCTGCAGGGAACGCCATACAGCACCCCCCCCCTTCAGGGAACGCCATACAGAACCCCCCCTGCAGGGAACACCATACAGCACCCCCCCTGCAGGGAACGCCATACAGCACCCCCCCCTGCAGGGAACGCCATACAGCGCCCCCCCCTGTAGGGAACGCCATACAGCGCCCCCCCCTGTAGGGAACGCCATACAGCGCCCCCCCCCCCCCAAAAAAAATGCGTCCTATAGTGTGTCCTACAAATAACATGAATCCCCTATCCACAGGATAGGGGGTACATGTGTGATCGCTGGCAGGGTTAGGGAGAACGGGGGACTGAAAGTCCCCTGAAGTTCTTCATGACTAACCTCTGACTTCCGGCGTCTGTGTCGGCAGCTCAATAAAAATGAAAGGAGCGCTGGTCACGCATGCGCACAAGCGCGACCGGCGCTCCATTCATTTTTACGGAGCTGCCGACACAGACGCCGGAAGTCCAAGGTTTGTGATGGAGAACTTCAGGGGACTTTCAGTCCCCCGTTCTCCTTATCGCTGCCAGTGATCACACATGTATCCCCTATCCTGTGAATAGGGGATACATGTCTTTTGTTTAATGTCAGAGCGGGGAGATACCTCCCTGCTCTGCCGTAGTGTTCAGTGGCGTCCCGCTGTAGCAGCCATAGCGGCTGCTAGCGGAGCCTGCGGCCATGGTGGGGGCCCGTGCCGGCGGGCGACACGGGCCCCCTCATGCCGCGGGCCCCGTAGCAGTCGCTACGGCTGCTACGGCGGTAGTTACGCCACTGGTCTTCTGCTAATATTATGTCTGTGGAATTTGCTATGTCTCTATCTATGCCATTGATTGATTTGCCTAAACCTGTTCCGGTAGTGGGTATCGACTCCACTCCACTTGCTAATGGTTATTTTACGCAGCATACCCCTGTTTTTGAACTCATTGTTGACTCCATGCATTTGGAGCAGTGCTCTGTACTGGTGATGCAGGTATTATCGTCCGATTTGGTTTTAGGCCTTCCCTGGTTGCAGATGCATAATCCCACGTTTATCTGGAATACTGGGGATCTTACCAAATGGGGTAATGAATGCATGACGTCATGTTATTCTGTTCATTTTATTTCTCTCCCTGAGGAGGTGAACACTCTACCTGAAATTATTGAGGATTTCGCTGATGTTTTTTCTAAAAAGGCCTCCACAGTGTTACCGCCTCATAGAGAATACGATTGCGCAATCGATTTGGTACCAGGAGCTAAGCTCCCTAAGGGTAGGATATTTAATCTCTCTTGTCCCGAACGTGAAGCTATGAGAGAGTGTATACAGGAAAGCCTGGCCAAGGGTTACATTCGCCCCTCTACTTCTCCGGTAGGTGCTGGCTTCTTCTTCGTAGGGAAGAAGGATGGTGGTCTTAGGCCGTGCATCAATTACTATCCCCTTCCTCTGATTCCTGATCTCTTCAATCAGGTTCAGGGGGCCCAATGGTTCTCTAAGTTTGATCTTCGGGGGGCTTATAACCTTATCCGCATCAGAGAGTGGGATGAGTGGAAGACTGTGTTTAACACGCCCGAAGGTCATTTCGAATACCTCGTCATGCCCTTTGGGTTGTGTAATGCTCCCGCGGTCTTCCAGAATTTCATAAATTAGATTTTAAGAGACTACCTGGGGGCATTTCTTATAGTGTACCTTGATGACATACTTGTGTTTTCCAAGGACTGGTCCTCCCACATTGAGCATGTCAGGAAGGTGCTCCAGGCCCTTCGGGAACACAAACTTTTTGCTTAAACCGAAAAATGTGTGTTTGGGGTGCAGGAGATACCATTTTTGGGTCAAATCCTCACTCCTCATGAATTCCGCATGGACCCTGCCAAGGTTCAGGCTGTGGCTGAATGTGTCTAACCTGCCTCCCTGAAGGCGTTACAGTGCTTCCTGGGGTTTGCTAATTATTACAAGAGATTTATTGCTAACTTCTCGGTCATCGCTATGCCTCTTACGGATCTTACTCGCAAAGGTGCTGATCTCCTCCACTGGCCTCCGGAGGCGGTCCAGGCTTTTGAGGTCCTTAAGAAGTGTTTTATCTCCGCCCCAGTGCTGATTCAGCCTATCCAAATGGAGCCATTCATTGTGTAGAAAGACGCATCCGAGGTGGGAGTGGGTGCTGTCTTGTCCCAGGGTACCAGGTCCCTCACCCATCTCCGTCCCTGTGCCTACTTCTCCAGGAAGTTCTCGCCCACTGAGAGTAACTATGACATTGGCAACCGCAAACTCTTGCGATTAAATGGGCATTTGAAGAGTCGCACCACTTCCTGGAGGGGGCTAGGCACCAGGTAACGGTCCTTACCGACCGCAAGAATCTGGTTTTCCTAGAATCTGCCCGGAGGCTAAACCCGAGACAAGCTCGATGGGCGTTGTGTTTTTTTACTAGATTCAACTTTTTGGTCACCTATAGGGCTGGGTCTAAAAATATTAAAGCTGATGCACTATCGCATAACTTCATGGCCAGCCCTCCTTTGGAGGAAGATCCTGCTTGTGTTTTGCCCCCGGGTATAATCATTTCCTCTGTTGATTCTGACTTAGCCTCAGAAATTGCGGATGATCAATGTTCAGCTCCCGGGAACCTTCCTGAGAACAAGCTGTTTGTTCCCCTGCAATTCCGGCTAAGGGTACTCAGGGAAAATCATGACTCTGCCCTATCTGGGCATCCAGGCATCCTGGGTATCAAGCACCTCATTGCCAGAAACTATTGGTGGCCTGGGTTGCCTAAAGACGTTAAGGCCTATGTCGCCGCTTGTGAAATTTATGCTAGGTCCTTCTCCTCAGCCTTCCATCCTGAAACTAATGGCCAAACCGAGAGGACTAATCAGTTTCTAGAACAATATTTAAGGTGTTTTATCTCTGACTGTCAATATGATTGGGTCTCCTTCATTCCCCTCGCCAAATTTTCCCTTAATAACCGGGTCAGTAACTCGTAAGGGGTCTCCCCCTTTTTCTGTAATTTTGGGTCCCAGAGCATACAAAAGACTCAGGCAGATAGAAGACGTTCTGCTAACCCCTTGTTTGTGGTCGGGGATCTGGTGTGGCTGTCTTCAAAAATTTGCGCCTTAAAGTCTCGTCCAAAAAATTTGCTCTCCGGTATATAGGGCCGTACAAGATCATTGAGGTCCTTAACCCTGTGTCCTTCCGACTGGAGTTACCCCCGTCTTTTCGAATACACGACGTGTTTCATGCCTCCCTCCTGAAACGCTGCTCCCCGTCCTTGGCTACCTCGAGGAAACCTCCGGTCCCTGTTCTCACCCCTGAAGGGGTAGAATTCGAGGTGGCCAAGATTGTGGACAGCAGGATGGTCCAAGGCTCCCTCCAGTACCTGGTCCATTGGAGAGGATACGGGCATGAGGAGAGGACTTGGGTACCCGCCCGGGATGTTCACGCTGGGGTATTGCTCAGGAGGTTCCATCTTTGGTTCCCCAATAAGCCAGGTCCACCTAGAAAGGGTCCAGTGGCCCCTCATAAAAGGGGGGTACTGTAAAGGATCTGCCAGACACAGCTTCTGTGTCGATGACAGTGGTTAATCAGTCTGCACCTGCTCCTAGGTCTGATAGAGTGACTCGATCTGCTACCACTCAGGCTGGTAGGCTGAGGAGTGGGAGAACCTATCACAGCCTGGCCAGACGGTTCTAGCTTCCGCCCTCGGTCTATTTATACCTTCATTTCCTGCTTGTCTTTGCTAGTGATTCTTTCATGTTTCCTGGCTCTGCTGCTCCTGCTATTATTATTGACCTTGTTTCATTTTGACCCTGGCTTTACTGACTACGCTCCTGCTCTGCGTTTGCTACCTCGTACACTCCTGGTTTGACTCGGTCGTTCACTACTCCTGTTACCCACGGTGTTGCCGTGGGCAACTGCCCCATTTCCCTTAGCTTCTGTGTACCCTTGTCTGTTTGTCTGTCGTGCACATATTGAGCGTAGGGACCGTCGCCCAGTTGTACGCCGTCGCCTAGGACGGGCCTTGCAAGTAGGCAGGGACTGAGTGGCGGGTAGATTAGGGCTCACCTGTCTGTCTCCCTACCCCGACATTACATACAGTCTGTTTAGATATTTTCAACTTAAACAAGCCTTTTTGGCCATTAAATATAAATCACGGTTTGTTCTTATACTTTTTCAATCATTCGAATGTTTAAAAAGTAAGAAAGGACTTTTGTCCTCACTATATAAAAAATTCCTTTATGGGGATGAAGGAAATCATATTAAATCACAAGGAAAATGGGATAAGGATCTTGGGATTAGGATCGATTGGGGGTTATTTTAAAAACATATCGGAGAAGCATCATTGAATCACGGTCACTGATTTATTTGTTTCATAGACTTTATTATAAACCGAAGCTCGTAAGGGTTTTGGTGTTTTGGAAAAACAATAATTGTCAGAAATGTAGTATACATGTAGTGACGGGGTAGGGAGACAGACAGGCAAGCCTTAATCTACACGCCAGTTAGTGCCTGCCTACTTGCATGGCCCGTCCTAGGCAACGGCGTACAACTGGGCGACGGTCCCTACGCTCAATATGTGCACGACAGACAAACAGACAAGGGTACACAGAAGCTAAAGGAAATGGGGCAGTTGCCCACGGCAACACCGTGAGCAACAAGAGTAGTGAATGAGCCGAGTCAAACCAGGAGTGTACATGGTGCCAAACGCAGAGCAGGAGTGTAGGCTGATTAACCACGGGCGTTGACACAGAAGCTGTGTCTGGCAGATCCTTTACAATACATCAAGCGGATCTGATCCACTCGTTGTGGCATTGTCCCGAGCTACATAGATACTGGAGTGGAGTAGTAGCATCTATTTCTAAATTCATTTGGAAAGAGGTTCCAAATGAACCGATGCTATTTATTTTTGGCATCTCCGGTCTTTTAAAGACTGTGGTTGTAGCAAACTAATTAGAAAGATTTTGTTTCTGGCAAAATTGGTTATCATTTATAAATGGATCTCAAAAGATTTCCCACGGGAAGTAGAATGGCACCTTAAGGTGAATAGAGTGATGCTTTTAGAAAGATACCATTACTTGACACTAAGTAAAGAGGAAGAGGATTTTTTTTTTTAGAAGATATAGAACATATGGAAATCCCCCGAACAAAAAAAGACCATAGGGCTAGTTAAAAATGTGTTAGTAGTTGTTTGAAGAGTAATGTTTGTTTGTTTTTTTAAATCTTTTTTATTTTTATTTTTTTTATTTTCTGCTCTCTCTCTCTCTCTCTCTCTCTTCCCTCCCCACACAATATTTTCCGGGGTTTTAGGGGGTGACTGTTGATTTTCCAGTATTGAATTTTGGGATAGTGTCTGTTCTACATAATATTTTGTTTAATATAATGTTAACTCTGAACATTTTCTTAGTTTTTCTTGTTATTTAGTATGGAATATTTTGTTATTTAAATCAACAACAATAAAAAATTATATAAAAAAAAAACACTATAAAAATAAACTGCGTAATTGGTTGTGTATATTTATAATATAAAACGTTTCTTTACTGGTATACACTAAAAGAGTTATTACTAACCCGACCAAGGACAAACAATTGTGAATTAAAAATTAAATCCATGGACTATCTGCTTAAGTTAGAAATAAAAGGAGGCATTACTCCTATAAAAAGATTGCTTTGCATACTAGTCTCAGCACACTCCTCGTGTCCCTTTTCTGTTACTAGACTACTTATCCAACAACAAAAAGATTGGTCACACAAAGTAAAAGATCTGTTTGAAGCACTAGAGGCATTCCTCTTAATTTGCTATCTGCTAAACTGAAAGGCATGGTGGCATTCCCCGCAAAATTGCTCTGAACAGGGGCGTAGCTAAAGGCTCATGGGCCCCGATGCAAGAATTCTTACTGGGCCCCCCCCCGCAAACTTCTCATGGCCGACGGTCATAGTGACGGGGCGTCACTATGGCTGGGTTCACACACCTTATTTACGGACGTCATTCGGGCGTTTTAGCATTGAATTACGTCCGAAAATGCGGCTCAAAAGCGTTGGCAAACATCTGCCCATTCATTTGAATGGGTCTTACGATGTTCTGTGCCGACGGTCATTTTTTTTACGCGCCGCTGCCAAAGAAGTGCCTGTCACTTCTTCAGACGTAAATGGAGCCGTTTTGGACTCCATAGAAAAACAGCTCCAATTACGTCCGTAATGGACGCAGCGAAAGACGCCTGCACATGCCATTACGGCTGAAATTATGGTGCCGTGTGAACATACCCTCAGGGCTTAAAATGTCAGGGGAAATAGCCCCAATACATATGTGTACGCCCAAAAAAAAATGTGTGTATAAGCATAGCATATCTATAGCACTACAAACCTATAAACTATGGATAGGATTAGATACAGTGGCTCAGCAGACAGTATCACACAGGATAGGATTAGATATAGGGCCCAGCAGACAGTATCACACATGATAGGATTAGATAGTGGCTCAGAAGGCAGTATCACACATGATAGGATTAGATACAGTGGCCCAGCAGACAGTATCACACATGATAGGATTAGATACAGTGGCTGAGCAGACAGTATCACACATGATAGGATTAGATACACAGCTCAGCAGACAGTATCACACATGATAGGATTAGATACAGTGGCTCAGCAGACAGTACCACACATGATAGGATTAGATTTGATACAGTGGCTCAGAAGGCAGTATCACACATGATAGGATTAGATACAGTGGCCCAGCAGACAGTATCACACATGATAGGATTAGATACAGTGGCTGAGCAGACAGTATCACACATGATAGGATTAGATACACAGCTCAGCAGACAGAATCACACATGATAGGATTAGATACAGTGGCTCAGCAGACAGTACCACACATGATAGGATTAGATACAGTGGCTCAGAAGGCAGTATCACACATGATAGGATTAGATACACAGCTCAGCAGACAGTATCGCACAAGATACGATTAGATACAGGGCCCAGCGGACAGTATCACACATGATTGGATTAGATACACAGCTCAGCAGACAGTATCACACATGATTGGATTAGATACACAGCTCAGCAGACAGTATCACACATGATTGGATTAGATACAGGGCCCAGCTCGCTGACATTGCGGCTCCAGCGCTGGACCCAGGACAGGTAAGAATAATAATTTTGCTTCTTTATGTGTTACTGATTATTTTTGTGTTTGTGTTTTTTTACAGGTTCGGTTGTTGGACTTCGGATACGAGGACTTCTATGACGGCGTTTTTTTAAATTCTCAATAAAATGGTTAATGAGGGTTGTGTTTTTTTATTTCAATAAAATATTTTTTCTATGTGCTTGTGTCTTTTTAAACTTTATTATCACCGCCTTAGTAATGGCCGCTGGCTGATTGACAACCTCCATAACTAAGGCGGGGCTTAATGTTAGCCGGTGCAGAGGCTACACTAACCCCATTACCCCGGTACCCACCGCCACCAGGGGTACTGGGAAGAGCCGGGTACGAACCAGTACCCGACCATCTGTAGTGACAGGCAGGCACCGGGGTGGCCGCAGGCTGGTAGTATTAGGCTGGGGAAGGCCAAAAACAGTGGCCCATCCCATCCTGGTAATGCTGCCTGCTGCTGATGCTGTGTTGCATCTGGCTGGTTATGAAAATTGGGGGGGACCCCACATCGTTCTTTCCAATTTTTTTTTTATTTTTTTTAAATGACGTGGGGTCCCCCCCATTTTTCATAACCAGCCAGATACAATAAAGCAGCAGCAGCCTAGCATCACCAGGGTAAGAAGGGCCACTGTTTTTGGCCTTTCCCCTCCTGATAATACCAGCCTGCGGCCACCCCAGTGGCCGACCATCACTACAGATGGTCAGGTACTGGATCGTACCCGGCTCTTCCCAGCACCCCTGGTGGCGGTGGGTACCAGGGTAATAAAGGAGGTTAGTGTTAGCCGCTGCACCGGCTAACACTAAGCCCCGCCTTAGCAATGGACGTCGTCAATCAGCCGGCGGCCATTACTAAGGCGGTAGTAATATAGTTTAAAAAAAAACACAAAGACATAGAAAAAATATTTTATTGAAATAAAAAAAAAAAACACACAGCCCTCATTAACCATTTTATTGATAATAAAAAAAAAGCTGTCATCGAAGTAGTCCTGGAATCCGACGTAGTCCAACGACCGAACCTGTAAGAAAACACACAAAAAATGATTAGTAACACATGTGTTAGGCTTAGATACAGGGCCCATGTGTGATACTGTCTGTGGGACCCTGTATCTAAGCCTACCACAACGTAGGCTTAGATACAGGGTCCAGCAGACAGTAATCTTATACAGTATAAGATTACTGTGTGCTGGGGCCCTGTATCTAAACCTACAGTGTGGTAGGCTTAGATACAGGGCCCAGCAGACAGGATCACACATGGGCCATGTATCTAAGCCTACCATGTGATTGGCTTAGATACAGGGCCCAGCAGACAGGATCACACAATCTGTGATCCTGTCTCATGGGCCCCCTAAGCCTGCTACATCGTAGGCTTAGGGGTTGTGCAGTCCCTAAACATTGATGGCCTATCCACAGGATAGGCCATCAATAGCTGATGTGTCGCCCGGGACCCGCAAATCAGCTGTTTTGAAGGGGCCGCAGCACTCGTACGAGAGCTGCTTCCCCTTCATTTCACTACTCGCTCACACTGTGAATCGCCGACACGGATTCACAGTGTGACCGGAATGAAGTGACAGGAATGAAGGGGAGCAGCTCTCGTACGAGTGCTGCGGCCCCTTCAAAACAGCTGATTGGCGGGTCCCGGGAGTCGGTCCCCGCCAGTCAGGGCTAACCTTACCTTCCTCTTCGGCCGCGGCGGGAGTTCTGTCGTCTCGATGCGGTGCGCAGCGCATAGCGCTGTGACGTCATGCACTGTGCACAGCGCTTGACGTCAGGACCTCCGCTGCCATCCGGAACCAGGAAGGTAAGTAAAGTATGTTACTATAGTAACAGGGGCCCGCGGCCCGAGTTACTATAGTAACTTTTTATTGATGTGGTGGGGGGGCCGTGGGCCCCCCTGGCTTCGGGGCCCGGTCGCAATTGCGACCCCTATAGGTACGCCAGTGGCTCTGAACGCTAATCCCTACATACTCATATCCTCCATCTACTGTCTACTTTCTAAACTGAAAGGCATGGAGGCATTCCCCCAAAAAAAAATTGTTCTGAACGCTAATCACTACATACTCATATCATCTATTGTCACTACATTTGTTCATTTATCAATTGTGAGGCTAGTCATACAAGGATTGTGTATTAAAATAACAAAAAAGTCCCTAAATCAGCTTCCCTACATGTTTTGCCACACATAATGGCGTCATCAGGGGAGAATGTCTGTTACAATGGCGCCATTGTAACAGCCATTTTCCCCTAATGACCACTGCGTTTCTGCTGCGGAATCGCTATACAAACTGCAACATAACTGAACTTGCACAGAGTAAGCAGCATCAATTGACATCCTGTGGATTTGAAAGTCGCACCGTAGAACACTTTAAGCATGACTTTTCTGCTATGTATTTCTGCAGTGTCGTCCTGATATTTGCAAAATCTCATCAACTTTGCTGCTGCAATAAATGCTGCATGATTTCAACACAGAATTCCCACGGGTCGGATACGCTGCAAAAAACCTCGAACCCGCTGCACATTTTGTCTAATACCCGCTGCACATTGTGGTGCAGTTTTTCGGGTGAAATTTCCACTGCCAAAAGCAGCACTAGACTATCTCCTGACGTCGCCTAGCACCGCTCCCGTAATTACGGGTGCACACACGTAGTCACCCGTAATTACTGGAGCCCCATTAACTTCTATCGGCCTGCCTGTGCCGTAATAACTGCCCGTGATTACGGGTGTTTTTACGTTAGTGTGCATGGGGCCCCAGTCTGGCTATAGACCTGGAAATACATAGGTCCAGCCAGAATGAAGAAATATCATGTTCGTAAAACCAATACGCTAGGCAACACACATAACATCTGCATATTTCATTGCAGAATTTTGAATCTCCATTGAGGTCAATGGAGAAATTCCGCAATGAGTCCGCAACAAGACCGCAACAGCCAGTGTATGCTGCGGACACAAAATTCTGCATCGCAGCCTATGGTCCTCAGCGAAGTTTTCCGCAACATGTGCACAAACCTAACTAAAAAGCAGTGGAAAGCAATGGAGAAAATGTCTGCTGCATATTTCCAGAGCAATTCCGCCACATCTGGCCATGCCCTAAGAGTGAGACGGTTTGTTCAAAATAGGAAATATGGTAGTCATTTGTCCTCTTTAGAACAAGTTAGCAATCCAGCCATAAGACTCACACTTGCATTCCGTTAAGGTTTACGTCAGACTGTCCATTATTTTTAATGGCACAAATATGGAGAAGCTATATAAATACACTACCGTTCAAAAGTTTGGGGTCACCCAGACAATTTTGTGTTTTCCATGAAAACTCACACTTATATTTATCAAAAGAGTTGCAAAATGACTAGAAAATATAGTCAAGACATTGACAAGGTTAGAAATAATGATTTTATTTGAAATAATAATTTTCTCCTTCAAACTTTGCTTTCGTCAAAGAATGCTCCATTTGCAGCAATTACAGCATTGCAGACCTTTGGCATTCTAGCTGTTAATTTACTGAGGTAATTGGGAGAAATTTTACCCCATGCTTCCAGAAGCCCCTCCCACAAGTTGGATTGGCTTGATGGGCAATTCTTGCGTACCATACGGTCAAGCTGCTCCCACAAAAGCTCTATGGGGTTGAGATCTGGTGACTGCGCTGGCCACTCCATTACAGATAGAATACCAGCGTTTCTGACCTGGCTGTGTCCATTTGTAAGTATGGCCTTTTTCGGTGTTTTTGCATAAATGTCCTTGTTTTTATCTGTTTTGTCTGTACATCAGGAGCTTTTCGCTCCAGTTAGGGACTCGCAAGTCTGGGGATCCTTGTCGTGGATTGCGAGCTTGCGTCCTTTTGGCCAAAATGATCACTAATACCCCAGGTATTTTTCATTATTACTTATATTCGCTTCTTTTGGACACAGCCAGGTCTTTGATGCTGGGAGAGCATGGTGTGTTGTTGTTTGGCCTAGCAAGCAGGGTAGCCCGCTCTATGAATTATCAAGGCGTCACAAATAGGCTTCTACCTGGCTAGTCACGTTGCGCCTCATGACTTACACACTATCCCTCCATGTTTCACACACTTGCATCCCATTATTCATTTATTTTTTAGGCACTTTACTCATTACTGCCCCCTATATTTCACTTACATTATTACACTTGCACATACACTATTCATTTATTATTTCTTACTACACATCCCATGCACCACATACCACTCCCCTCAAGACTAGTGGGAGTGGCTATTATTATTTAAAGCACCTGCTCACTCGCCTTCATCAGCGTTTCTGACCTGGCTGTGTCCATTTGTAAGTATGGCCTTTTTCGGTGTTTTTACAGATAGAATACCAGCTGCCTGCTTCTTCCCTAAATAGTTCTTGCATAATTTGGAGGTGTGCTTTGGGTCATTGTCCTGTTGTAGGATGAAATTGGCTCCAATCAAGCGCTGTCCATAGGGTATCGCATGGCGTTGCAAAATGGAGTGATAGCCTTCCTTATTCAAAATCCCTTTTACCTTGTACAAATCTCCCACTTTACCAGCACCAAAGCAACCCCAGACCATCACATTACCTCCACCATGCTTGACAGATGGCGTCAGGCACCCTTCCAGCATCTTTTCAGTTGTTCTGCGTCTCACAAATGTTCTTCTGTCTGATCCAAATACCTCAAACTTCGATTCGTCTGTCCATAACACTTTTTTCCAATCTTCCTCTGTCCAATGTCTGTGTGCTTTTGCCCATATTAATTTTTTCCTTTTATTAGCCAGTCTCAGATATGGCTTTTTCTTTGCCACTCTGCCCTGAAGGCCAGCATCCCGGAGTCGCCTCTTCACTGTAGATGTTGACACTGGCGTTTTGCGGGTACTGTTTAATGAAGCTGCCGGTTGAGGACCTGTGAGGCGTCTATTTCTCAAACTAGAGACTCTAATGTACTTGTCTTGTTGCTCAGTTGTGCAGCGGGGCCTCACACTTCTCTTTCTACTCTGGTTTAAAGTCTGTTTGTGCTGTCCTCTGAAGGGAGTAGTACAGGAAATCTTCAGTTTCTTGGCAATTTCTCGCATGGAATATCCTTCATTTCTAAGAACAAGAATAGACTGTCGAGTTTCACATGAAAGCTCTCTTTTTCTATACA
This sequence comes from Rhinoderma darwinii, assembly GCF_050947455.1. Classification (NCBI taxonomy): domain Eukaryota; kingdom Metazoa; phylum Chordata; class Amphibia; order Anura; family Rhinodermatidae; genus Rhinoderma; species Rhinoderma darwinii. The sequence continues at coordinate 72,852,040 of NC_134689.1, forward strand.
TTTTGAGAGTTTAATCGAACCCACAAATGTAATGCTGCAGATTCTCAACTAGCTCAAAGGAAGGTGTTAAGGATCTGCCAGGCACAGCGTCTGTATCCACGCCCATAGGTAATCAGCCTGCACCTGCTTCTATGTCTGTGAGACTGACTCCATCTTCCACCACTCAGGATGGCAGGCTTAGGAGTGGGAGAGCCTATCGCAGCCTGGCCAGATGGAGCTAGCTCCCGCCCTCTGTCTATTTATACCTGCCTTTCCTGTCCCTCCTTGCTTGTGATTCTTGTTTTGTTTCCTGGCCCTGCTGCAGCTTCTTTAACCATTTGACCCTGCTTCATATCGACCCTGGCTTACTGACTACTCTCCTGCTCTGCGTTTGGTACCTCGTACACTCCTGGTTTGACTCGGCTTGTTCACTACTCTCCTGCTCTGCGTTTGGTACCTCGTACACTCCTGGTTTAACTCGGCTCGTTCACCACTCTTGTTGCTCGCGGTGTTGCCGTGGGCAACTGTCCCTTTTCCCTTGCTTCTGTGTACCCTTGTCTGTTTGTCTGTCGGGCACTTATTGAGCGTAGGGACCGTCGCCCAGTTGTACCCCGTCGCCTAGGGCGGGTCGTTGCAAGTAGGCAGGGACTGAGTGTCGGGTAGATTAGGGCTCACTTGTCTGTTTCCTTACCCCCATCATTACAGAAGGTCAGTTTTATAGCTCCTCTAAACAGCAAAACTGTTTACAGCGGTGCTAACATAATTGCACAAGGGTTTTCCAGTGTTTTCTAATCATCCATTAGCCTTCTAACACAGTTAGCAAACACAATGTACAATTAGAACACTGGAGTGATGGTTGCTGGAAATGGGCCTCTATACACCTATGTAGATATTGCATTAAAAACCAGACGTTTGCAGCTAGAATAGTCATTTAGCACATTAACAATGTATAGACTGTATTTCTGATTAATTTAATGTTATCTTCATTGAAAAAAACTGTGCTTTTCTTTAAAAAATAAGGAAATTTCCAAGTGACCCTAAACTTTTGAACGGTAGTGTAATTTAATGCTTGCTGGGTGTATTATGTGAGATTTGTATTTACTGTAGAACAAATACCCCTTTTAACCGTTTCCCGATATCAGGTGGGAGAGTACGGAGCGGGTTCACGGGCGGAGCCCGCTCCACATAATGTGCTTGTCGGCTGTATGTAACAGCCCACACTTCAGTATAACGAACAGGATCTCGCTAATTTAACCCCTTAGTGACCTGTTTATTTTAGGCCTTAATGTCCAAGCTATTTTTTTAGTTTTTCCATCGTCGCATTCAAAGAGCTATAACTTTTTTATTTTTGCGACGACATAGCTGTATAGGGTCTTGTTTTTTGTGAGATAAGTTGTAGGTTTTAATATCACCATTTTGGGGTACATATAATTTATTAATTAACTTTTATTGACCTTTTTTTGGGGGGAATAGAAAAAAAGCAGCAATTTCACCAACACTTTTTTGCATCCTAAATTTACGCCATTTACCGTGTGGTGTACATAACACAATAACTTTATTCAGCGGGTTGTTACAATTGCAACAATACCAAATTTATATAGATTTTGATTGTTTTACTACTTTTACACAGTAAAAAGCCTTTTTTTTCAAAATTATTTGTTTTTGTGTCTCCACATTTCAAGAGCCATAACTTTTTTATTTTTCCGCGGATGCAGTACTATGAGGGCCTTTTTTTTTTTGCGGGACGACTTGATTTTATTAGTACCATTTGGAGTAGATGCGACTTTTTGATCACTTTTATTCCAAATTTTTTTAAAGGCAGGGTTCACAGAAAACAAGAAATGTTTAATTTTTTTTTTATTTTTTTTTTTTGCGGCGCTCACCGTGCGGGTTAAATAATGTAATAACCTTATAGTTGTCGTTACGGACCAAATATATGTAACTTTTTAACTTTTTTTTAATAATGAAGCATTTACATTTTTTTTTTAATTATTTTTTTTGAATTAACTTTGTTAAACTTTTTCTTTACTTTTTTACTAGTCCCACTAGGGGACTGCACTAGGCGATCCTCCAATCGCTTTTATAATACACTGCAATAATTTTGTTTTGCAGTGTATTAGTGCCTGTCCGTGTAAAACAGACAGGCAACTTCTAGGGAATGCCCCTGGCATGGCCTAGAAGGCATAACTAGTGGCAGACCTGGGGGCCTTTATTAGGCCCCCGGTTGCCATAGAGAACACCGACACCTTACGATTATTGAGCGCCGCATCTGAGGGGTTAAACTGGTGAGATCGATACTGATATCAATCTGGCCCATTCGAGTAAGGCTTTAAGGCCTATCTTCTCTGTTTATTTATTCCGATGCAGCACTGTGAAAAGGCACATTCATCGGAATAAAGCCCATTAGTGGCCGCCGTGAAAAGGCGTATTGGCGGTCACTAATGGGTTAAATCCCACGGCCAAAAGCGACCGCGGCATCTATGGCATTAGAAACATGCGGGAGGCCCCCTGTGACGTTGCATCAGTTTTCACCTTCCTGACAGAGCCACATTTTTCTAATCTGACATGTCATACTTTATGTGCAATACCTTTGGAATGCTTTTACTTATTCAAGTCATTCTGAGATTGTTTTCTCGTGACACATTGTACTTTATGTAAGTGGTACATTTTGGTCAATACATTTCTTGTGTATTTGTGAAAAATACAAACAATTTTTGAAGATTTGGAAAAGTGCAATTTTTCCAAATTAGATTTTCTCTGCTTCTATGACAAAATATTTCCTTATTAACATTTCCTATATGTGTACTTTATGTTGGCATCATTGTTTGAGCATCCTTTTATTTTTTAGGACTTTATTAGGGTCATCATTTTAGAAGTAATTTTTAAAATTTTTAAAGACATTTTCCAAAACCAATTAAACATTTTTAAGGACTAATTCTGTTCTGAAGTGGTTTTGAGGGGTCTGTATGATGTAAATCCCCTATAAATCACTACATTTTTTTAAAAAAATCACCGTTTAAAATATTTAAACAGCATTTTGGAACTTTATTAACCCTTTAGGTTCACAGGAATTAAAGCAAAGTATAGGTGAGATTTTTTTTTTTTGGTTTCAATTAAAAAAAAACAAAAAACAACACATTGCTTATCTACATTAAAGAGCCTATTAGATTAGGTAGAAGATAGGGCAGTTATAAACTGGTGACAGAGCCTCTTTAAGGAGCACCGTGTACATGTTGGGGCCTCCATTTTATTAGTACATTTTCCAGGCACAACTATAGGTTTGCAGAGACCTTGAGGTGCCAAAACATAAAAAAAACACTTTGGAAACTACAGCCCACAAGGAATTTATCTAGGGGTGCACTAAGTATTTTGACCCCACAGGTGTTTCATAGAATTGGGCAGTGAATTTGAAAAATTAATTGTTTTCCCAATATGTAGTTTTAGCTTAAAATTTTTCATTTCAACGAGGAGTAAAGGAGAAACAGCACCCCCAATATTTGTATTTTTAAGCGCAGATTTTGCTGGATTTGTTTCTGGCCACAATGTTGCATTTGCAGAGAACTTGAGGTACTAGTACAGTGGAAACCCAGAGAAGTGACTTTATTTGGGAAAATACACCCCTTAATTAATTAATCTAGCGGTATAGTGGGCGTTTTGACCCCAAAGGTGTTTTGTTGAATTTATTCGAATTTGGGCTGTGAAAATTATAAATATAATTTTTCCAATAAGATGTACTTGTAGCTTAAAATTATTTATTTCCACAAGGAATAAAGGAGAAAACAACATTAAAACATTTGTAAAGGAATTTCTCTTGAGTAGGGCAATACCCTATATGTGGTCACAAGCTGCTGTTTAGGCACATGGTAGGGCTCAGAAGGGAAAGGCCGCCATTTGGCTTTTGGACTGAAGATTATGGTGTATTGGTTTCAGGGCAGTATGTCGCATTTGCAAAGCCGCTGTGGGGCAAAAACTGTGGAAACCCCCAGGAGTGACTTCATTTTGGAAACTACACTCCTCAAGGCATGTTGACCCCACAGGTGTTTTCCAGAAATAAGCGTGCAGGGCATGTTTCAGAAAGAAAATTTACATTTTTCAATAGATATGCCATTTTAGTGGCAAATATGTTGTGCCCAGCTAGTGCCACTGTGAAAATATATCTCTTTAGTTATTATACAGTGTTACCTGGTTTTAGGAACATCCTACATGTGGCCCTAATCTTTTACCTGGACATACGACAGGGCTCAGAAACGAAGAGCACCATTAGCATGTGAGGGTTAATTTTGTGATTAACACAGCATTCGTTCACAATTGCAGAAGCTCTGATGTGAAATATTAAAAGTGACCCCTGAGAGGTGACCCCATTTTGAAAATTACACCCCTAAAGGCATTTATCTAGGTGTGTAATGAGCATTTGAGCAATGAGCAGAACTACTTACCGATCCCTGCATCATGTCATTTTTGGGGTCCAGCCCATGTGATCTTCACTCTGACCTGTCTGGAATCGCTGTGCTTTTCAGTAAACTGGAACTTAGCCTCTCAATGCATTCCTATGGAGCCTTGTTCTGGCTCCCATAGGAATGCATTAAGAGCCTGAGTTCCGGTTTTCTGAAAAGCACAGCGATTCCAGACAGGTCAGAGTGAAGATCACATGGGCGGCGCTGGACCCTGAAAATGACATGATCCATGGATCGGTAAGTATTTCTGCACATAGAACCCCACTAAAACACTAATGTGCAAATGAAACGGGCAATAAAAGAAAAAATGATGCGGTCGCTATTGACCGCGGCATTTAACGGATTAAACGAGCGGCATCGCTCATTACACTGAAGTGTTGGCTGTAAGATACTCCCTCACCCGATGTGCACCGTATATATACACGGCGGATGTTGGGAAGGTGTTAAAAATGGTAAATGGTCACTAACTGTTCAACAAACTTTGCATAAATTAATAGTACAAGTGCATATAAGAAACTTTGTAATATATTTTATTAGAGAAAAATGCCTTGTTCTTCACTTAGCAATCTGCTTTTCTCTTTCCTCTCATAACTGTTCACTCACTCTGAATTAAAGGGGTTATGTGCGGTCCGAAATGTATTAGCAGTGTACTCACTGCAGTATATGAGTACACTCCCTAATATACCTTCTTGTCCTGGGGGGCCGGAAGTCTTCCTTCATCACGACACAACTCTTTGTCATGTGACTGGCCCCGTTGCACACTATGTAATCGCTGTAGTACTGCTACTGCTTGTAGAGCGCACAGTCCACCATGGAAATCCGCACAGTACTTGTATTTCTTTTCTTGCATTTCTTGTAGATTTATCTTTTCGTTAGCGCAGACATTGTGGAAAAAATCTGTCTAAAATAGCTTGTGGAGCGGAATATTCATTACGCAGGATGCTCATTCTGTTGAGGAGAAGCGTATATCCACCATGAATTTCACCCTTTGCAGTGCATAGGCTGAAATCTGTGCCAAATCCGCTGCTAAATTTGAAACAAAATCTGCATATAGGGCATGTCCACGTGTAGCGGACTTTCTGCGTATTTTCTGTCCGGAGTTGCTGATGGAAAATACACAGCAGAATACATTAGCAGCAAAGTGGGTGAGATTTAACAAATCTCATCCACACGCTGCGTAAAATTTCCTTGCAGAAATTCACCTGCGGTGCGTATTTCTCGTATCGTTGCATGTCAATTCCTGCTGCGGAAAGTGGACTGAATTGCTGCGTTTTTCAGAGGAAATATCACCATCTCCTAGCATTAAAAAAAATGCAGCAAATTTCAGCATTATTTTCTGCAGTAAAAAACGCAGGAAAAGGTGCTGCTTTTCCACAGCGGAATTACTGCTAGTTTCTGCGTAATGGCTGCAGAAATTTTCTGCAGCAATTCAGTTATGTGTAGACAAGTCCTTACAGATTGTGATGCAGATCCGTTGTGAATTTGCCACAAGTCTCCTTATATCATTAGCATTCTACACACATAATGTACTAGGTTATAGAGATACAGTATACAGAGATATTCCAATACATTTAAAACAAAATCAAAACTTTCCTAATCAAACATTTTTTTAAAAATAAAGTTAATGATTAAAAAAAAAAAACATGGCGCAAACAAAAACTATACACAACCTTTGAGCTCTTTTTTTAAAAAAAATATTAGATTTTTATTAAATTTTTGGAGCAGTACAGTGAAAATAAAAAATAAAAAAAAGAACATACATGGTACAACTTGTGGTTCGCTACATAGATATATCTGAGCAGATATCAAATGTACACAATAAGGCACGATGAAAAGAAGGCAGTTGCAAAAAAAAAAAAATCACCAAAAATTGCATCAAAACTGTCTGTGTAGCAGTTCAAGCTATCGAGCGCAATGTAGCTCACTGTTATTTCTATATGCTAACCCACTAAAATTGTTTGTATTGACTGGAAAATTACTAATCATACTTTTATGTTGGATTTTTCCTATTGTGTTGCTGTTAACATAATTATGATTGCATGTCTTGTAATCAGGATATGTTTTGTTTTGCTGGACTTTGTCTCATTATATTATAATGCTGAATTACAAGCCTACATCATTGTTCAAAACTCGTTTCATGAAAATAAAAATTTGATATACATTTTTTTTTTAATAAAACAATTTGTTATTTTATTTGAAACAACTTTGTAATTGTTTCTATTAAAAAATAATTTTACTTTTTAAAATACAGCTTTTATGTATCCTGAATACTTAGGAGCTGTATCTTGCACTCAAACACAAATCCGTTAGGTCTGCAGGACTGATGGCTTTGGTGACAGCAGGTCCTGTGTGTCTCTGACAAGCAGGATTCACCTCTTATCGATCACATTTAAGTTTTTAACTTAGATGTGATCAATAACAGGTGGATTCTGTGTGTCAAAGACATGCAGAACCCGCAGTCACTGAAGCTGTCAGTCCTGCTGACATGATGGATTCGTGTTTGAGCACAAGATACAGCTTCTATGTATCCAGGATAGAAGCTGTATCTCAAAAGGTTATTTTTGTAAAAATTTTTTATTGAAAAACAATTACAAAATTGTTTAAAACAACATACTACATTGATATATATATACATATATATATATATATATATATATATATAAAGTGTTCAAAGCTTTGCACAGACTTTAACGCCTTCCCGATATTTGTCATAAGCATACGTCATGGAAGGCTAGTGCATCCCGTCAAATGTCGTATACTTGTGACAAATAGATGGCACGGGCTCGACCCGAGCCATCAACTGTGGGTGCCAGTTGTATGTTACTGCTGACACCCTGCTCTAATACTCCAATCCCTGCCATTAACCCCTTAGATGTTGCGGCCAAAAGCGACCAAAGCATCTAAGGGGTTTGTAAGCAACTGGCACCGCCGCAACGCGATCGCCGGGGTACCGATGACTGCAATGGCAACTGGAGGCCAAAAAAATTGCCTTCTTGTCTGCCAAGTATAGAAGCCTATTAGGCCCTGCTGTAGGCATAAGTATTGCAGTGCATTATAACAGAGATCAGACAGTTGGACCTTCGAGTCCCCTAGTGGGACTAAAAAAAAGTGAAAAAAAATATATAAATAAATAAAAGTTTCAAGTAATAAAATAAAAAAAGTCACCCTTTTTCCCTTATCAAGTCCTTTATTATTGAAAACAAATAAAAACATAAATAAACTATACATATCTCTGCATCTGTAATGGCCTGAATGATAAACATTTTATATTTATCCTGCGTGGTGAACACCATAAAAAAAATCTAAAAAACAATGCCAGAATTGTTGTTTTTTGGTTACCTTGCTTTTCAAAAATTGGAATAAAAATCGATTGTATCCAAAAATGGCACCAATAAAAATTACTGCTCATCTCACAAAAAAGAAGCCCTCACACAGCTTCATCGAAAAAAAAATATAAAAAAGTTATGGTCTTGTTATACCCCATTATTATACCAACTTTTTATGCCTTGACGTACTCTGCCCAGCTTACCTACAGTATGCCCCCACTTTATAAACCGACATACCAATAAAACTCCAAACAAAACTAATAGCAAGAAAAATCTGCAATCCAAAAGCCAAATGGCGCTCCCTCCCTACTGAGCCCTACACTGTCCCCAAACATCAGTTTACTTCCACATATATGGCATCGCCATACCCGGGAGAACCTTTTTAGAAATTTTTGGGGTGTGTCTCTGTAGTGGCACAAGCTGGGCACAACATATTTGCCACTGAAATGGCATATATCTTTTAGGGTATGTTCACGTGCACTGTTTTCAGACGTAATTCAGGCGTTTTACGCCTCGAATTACGCCGGAAAAAACAGCTCCATTACGCCTACAAACATCTGCCCATTGCTTTCAATGGGTTTTACGGTGTACTGTTCCCATGAGGTGTTATTTTACGCGTCACTGTCAAAATACGGCGCGTAAAAAGATGCCAGCGAAAAAGAAGTGCATGTCACTTCTTGGAATGTTTTTGGAGCCGTTTTTCAGTGACTCCATTGAAAAACAGCTCCAATAATGTCTGTAAAATATGCAGCGAAAAACGCGAGTTGCTATAAAAACGTCTGAAAATCAGGACCTGTTTTCACCTGAAAACAGCTCCGTATTTTCAAACGTTTCTGGTCACTGCGTGTGAACATACTCTTACATTGCCCCATCCGCAGCGCATTAATTTATGGAAAAGACCTGTGGAGTCAAAATGATCACTACACCCCTTAATAAATGCCTTGAGAGGTTTAGTACCCAAAATGGGGTCATTTCTCAGGGGTTTATTTTATTATTTCACATCAGAGCCTCTGCAATTGTGAACCAATACTTTGTAAATCGCCAAATTAGCCCTCAATTTTGCATGGTACTCTTTGACTTCCTGTGGGGTCAAAATGCTCACTACACCCCTAGACTACTAAATTCCTCAAGGGGTGTAAGTTTCCCAAATTGAGTCACTTTTGGGGAGTTTCTACTGTACTAGTACCGTAGGGGCTTTGCAAAAAGCGACATAGTGCCGAGATACCAATCCAGCAAAATCTTAGTTCAAAAGCCAAGTGGCGCTCCTTCCCTTCTGAGCCGTGCCGTGTGCCCAAACAGCAGTTTATGACCACATATTGGGTATTTTTGTACTAAATTGCTTTACAAATATTAGAGGGATTTTTCTCCTTTATTCCTTGTGGAAATTTTTTTCTTTTTAGCTAAAACGATATCTGATTGGAAAAAAAATAAAATTTCCTTTTCACGGCGAACAGTAAAACATAGTGTAGTACCGTGTTAACCAGAAACAATATGCAATGTTAAATACTTTTGTGTCAAAAAAGACAAAAGTATTGTAGGTATGATACCTTTATTGGCTAACCTATAAGTTATTCATTTGTAAAGTTGCCTGAAGTAGGATCCTGTGTGCTCTGAAAGCTTACATATTGTAAAGGATCTGTCAGGCACAGCTTCGGGGTTAACGCCCATAGATAATCAGTCTGCACCTGCTTCTATGTCTGTGAGACTGACTCCATCTTCCACCACTCAGGGTGGCAGGCTTAGGAGTGGGAGAACCTATCACAGCCTGGCCAGATGGAGCTAGCTCCCGCCCTCTGTCTATTTATACCTGCCTTTCCTGTTCCTCCTTTCTTGTGATTTTTCTTGTTTGGTTTCCTGGCCCTGCTGCAGCTTCTTGTACTATTGTCCTTGCTTCATATTGACCCCGGCTTGCTGACTACTCCCCTGCTCTGCGTTTGGTACCTCGTACACTCCTGGTTTGACTCGGCTTGTTCACTTCTCTTGTTGCTCACGGTGTTACCGTGGGCAACTGCCCCTTTCTCCCCCTAGCTCTGTGTACCCTTGTCTGTTTGTCTGTTGTGCACTTATTGAGCGTAGGGACCGTCGCCCAGTTGTACCCCGTCGCCTAGGGCGGGTCGTTGCAAGTAGGCAGGGACTGAGTGGCGGGTAGATTAGGGCTCACTTGTCTGTCTTCCCTCCCCCGTCATTACACATATATAATGTTTATGGTTAACAAATATAGGTATCATACCTACAACACTTTTGTCTTTTTTGAAACAAAAGTATTTAACATTGCATATCATTTTCACGGCCAAATTCTAATAAAATCTATGAAAACGGGGTGTTTCCTTTGTTTTGGCACCACCAGACCTCTTCAAACCTGACATAAATAATAAATATTGAGTTGCATTTCTCTGGTAAAACCTTCTGTGTTACAGAATTTTTTTTATTAAAATGGAATTTCTGCAAAAAAACAACATTTATAAATTCCACCTCCATTTGCTTTAATTTCTGTGAAACGCCTAAAGGGTTAAGAAACTTTCTAAATGCTGTTTTGAATACTTTGAGGGGGGCAGGATTTAAAATGGGGTGATTTACTGGGGTTTCTAATATATAGGCCACTCAAAGCCACATCAGAACTGTACTGGTCCCTAAAAAAAATAAGGTTTTGAAATTTCGTTGAAAATTTGAGAAATTTCTTCTAAATTGCTAAATCTTGTTACGTCCTAGAAAAATAAAAGGATGTTCAAAAAACGATGCCAATCTAAAATAGACATATGAGGAATGTTAATTAGTAACTATTTTGTGTGGTATTATTATCTGTCTTACAAGCAGATACATTTAAATTTCGGAAAATGGTAATTTTTGCAAATTTTCCCAAAATTTTGCCGTTTTTCACACATAAATATTGAATTTATCGACCAAATTTTACATCTGACCTAAAGTACAATATGTCACGAGAAAACAGTCTTAGCATTGCGTGGATAGGTAAAAGCATTCCAAAGTTATTACCACATAAAGTCACACGTCAGATTTGAAAAATGAGGCTGTCATGAAAGGGTTAAGTATCCACAGTGAATTTAATTCCTATTAGACTGGATTTACACACAGTATTTTGCTGCATTTTTGTGAGGTTTTTAATGTAGTTTTTAATGATGTGTTTGCAGCGTTTTTTAGTGCCACCACATGTTACTTTAAAGCTTATAGTAATATGTTAAGTGCAGCATACTCTGGGTATGGTGTTTTTCAGGAGTTTTTTTCCCATAGGATTCCCTATAGGACTTTAAAACAGAAAAAAGCATGTACAAAACGACGCCACATAAAAAAAAGCCACCAAAAACGCCTTAAAAACCGCATGCTACATTTTAATAAGCATTTTTGGATGCAGTTTAAATTGCCAGAAAATGTTTGTGTGTAGGAGGTCCTAACAAAATTGGAGTACATGGAGGCTGCAGCTTGGATGTGCATACGGCTGAAGTCTCGATTTCTCAGCTCAAGTACCAAGATTTATTATAGACCTTTTATATGGGGAGGGATGCAATACATTGATTTGGGGAAACAATATTTAGTCTATGGGCAAAGTGGGTTTTCTTGTCAGTATGTGTCTTTATATTTCTATTTTTGTACATTTGTAAGGTCTTTGAAGTAGTTCTTAATAAAACTGTAACCTTTGCAGACCTACGTGAAAGTCATAACATAGGACATGTTGTTTTGGTAACAAGCTTATCACCATCAACAAGAGCAGCTGGAGTGCTAAACATTGGATGTTGGTACATACAACATGTTGGTACTTAAACTTATATGAACTCCGTCTATTCACATACTTGTGACCACTGCAGTATGAGTGGCCTCCTTCCTGCTAGAACTGGGTAATGCCATCATACCCTTGCCCGAAATACGTTAACTATGAGGCACACAGGCTATCTTTATTATGTGTAAATACAACTAAAAATGGGTGTTCCATGAATGAAAGGACAATGTGTTATTGCCAGAGGCAAAAATAGATATCTGGAAAATCACCTTAAAGTGACTGCTCTTCAAATAACCTTGATGGCATCTTGTCCGATCAGAAAACATGATCAAAATCCCCAGCTACTATTTGTTACTATCTATGAAAGCAGTATACAAACATGTGTTAATACGTGCTCAAAAAGGTTAATTCCTACATTATCAGAAAAGGCTTTGTTATAGTAGCTGTTATTGTTAAACTTATAACAAGTTACATGTAGAAAGATAAATAGATAGATAATAGATAGATACAATTGCGGATCATCATATGGGCGGCTCCCAGGGGCCCCATGGCCGCCAGAACATAATCTTAAAAAACTATGGTCCCGCTTCCAACTGAACCTGCGTCCGCAAGACGCAGATTCAGTAGTGTTGAATGCTGGAGCCTCGCTCCAGCATTCACTCTGCCGTGAGTGGCTCGGCGCAGGCAGGTGCGATGTAGTGACATCATCGCGCCTGTCTGCACTGAGTCACACACTGGACAGTGCAGAGTCTACAGGGGGCTGTTTGTGGTGCTCTCTACAGGGGGTCTGTGTGGCGCTATCTACATGGGGCTGCGTGTGACGCTATCTACAGGGGTTGCGTGTGGTGCTAACTGCAGGGGGTGTGGTGCTATCTGCAGGGGGTGTGGCGCTATCTACAGGGGTTTGTGTGTCGCTATCTATAGGTAGGGCTGTGTGTAATGCTATCTACAGGGGGATGTGTGTAGCGCTACCCACAGCGGGGGTGTGGTGCTAGCCACAGGGGGGGGGTGGTGCTATCCACAGGGGGATGTGTGTGGCGCTCTCTACAGGGGGGGGTGGTGCTATTTATAGGGGGGTGTGTGTGGCGCAATTTATTGGGGTGTGTGTGTGTGATACTATCAACAGGGGCTGTGTGTGGCGCTATGTTCAGGGGGCTGAGTGTGGCGCTAACTACAGGGGCTGTGTGTATGTGGTGCTTTACTTTACAGTGTTTGACACAATTATATTCAGGGGCGCAGTCTATGGTGCTATAATATTTAGGGGCGCAGCGTTTGGTACTATTTTATTCAGGGGTGCAGTGTTTGGTGCTATTATATTTAGGGGCACAGTGTGTGGCATCATGATAATTTTATCTTTGTATATAGGTGTGGAAATGTTGGAAAAGTGAGGAGCCAAAGACATCTGAGTGACAAATTGTGCAGAAATGGGTCATGGCCGGGAAAAGTCGTCATGAAGTCTGGACCGGATGGAGTAGAAAAGAGAAAAAAAAAGATTTATAGAGAATCTGTTATCTCTCCTGACATGTTTATTATAGGAAATCCTTGTATTTCACAAAAAGTCTTTGTGCAGTCCAGGACTGATAGACAAATAAGTGTTACTATTCCCCTTGTCAGGAGAATGTGTCCCTACACGGTGTGATACTGTCAGCGATGGTTGGAGACTGTCAGTATGTGGGGACACAGCCTTTTAACAAGGGGAGTCGTAGCAACCATTTGTTAATGTCTGGACAAAAAGGAAGTGTTAACAATAGTTACAGGGCGGCGGTGGAGAAGGGGGGCCCAGGGCCTATGATCTACTTAATCCGCCACTGGATAGATATAGATAGATGATAGATAGATAGATAGATAGATAGATAGATAGATAGATAGATAGATAGATAGATAACCCTTTAAATATTGCACCTTACAATTGATAATTCAGTTAAACACACCACCCCTACCCCACTCAGGTGAATTTGATGGACATACTGTATGTCTTTTTTCAACCACACTGAGACTGCTTTAAGGGCGGGTTCACACATGGCGGATTTTCACTTAAATTCCGCTGCGGACACTCCGCAGCGTTAATCCGCAGCGGAGCCGTTTCTCCATTGACTTTCACTTTAATTTCGCAGTGTTCGTTTACACGATGCGTACAATTCCGCTGCGGAGCATAGGCTGCGGAGCGGAATGTGGTGTCCGCAGCATGCTCTGTCTGTTGCGGAGCAGTGGCGGACTGGTTGCGGACTCATGGCGGAATTTCTCCATTGACTTCAATGGAGATTCTAAGTTCCGCAATGAAGTCCGCAGCTGTCATGCACATGTTATGTGTGGTGCGGAGCGTATTGGTTTTTTAACATGACATTTCTTCATTCTGGCTGGACCTATGTATTTCTAGGTCTACAGCCAGACTGAGGAAGTCAATGGGGCTCCCGTAATGACGGGAGCGTTGCTAGGAGACGTCAGTAAATAGTCACTGTCCAGGGTGCTGAAAGAGTTAAGCGATCGGCAGTAACTGTTTCTGCACCCGGGACAGTGACTACCGATCCCAATATACATGTATCTGTAAAAAAACATATAAGTTCATACTTACCGAGAACTCCCTGTTTCTGTCTCCAGTCCGGCCTCCCAGGATGACGTTTCAGTGGAAGTGACGGCTGCAGCCAATCACAGGCCAAGCACAGGCTGCAGCGGTCACATGGACTGGCGCGTCATCCAGGGAGGTCGGGCTGGATGCCGAAGGAGGGACGCGTCATCAAGACAACGGGCGGTAAGTATGAATTTCTTTTACTTTCACTAGGGAAAGTGCTGTCCCTTCTCTCTATCCTGCACTGATAGGGAGAAGGGAAGCACTTTTCCTGCAGTCCGCAGCGGCCAGTCCGCATCAATTTTCTGCACATTTTGTGCAGATCCGCAGCCGTAATCCGCAACCCGGATTAGGTGCGGCATTGATGCGGACAGTTGCGGAGGAATTCCGCCATGTGTGGTCATGCCCTTACACATTCACACCGTGCAGATTGGCTGAAGATTCTGCATGTATTTTTTAAGCCAAAACCAGGAACGGAATGGAAATATATAAAGGAAGGCCTTAGGTCTGCTGTCCAGATCCAATTCTGGTTTCGGCTTGAAAAATGTATGCAAAATCTGCAGTAAATCTGCACTGTGTGAACACGAACTACGGTGCAGTCACACGTGGCAGAGTTTGTTTCAGAAAATTTTCTGCAACTGAAAATCAGTTACATTCATCTGAATGGGATTGCTTCTGCAACATGAATATGGATTTCAGCAACTTTCACTTAAATGAATGAAACAGTTTTTCAGAATCTGCCGCTTGTGACTGAACCCTTAGGGCACATTCACACGTGGCGGAATTGCAGTCTGCAGTGGAATTCTCCAGCAGCCGTTTTTTACATTTGTTTCTATACATTTTTAGGAAAGTTAGTTCAGATATAGCGGAAAACTCCGCTGCGGACCAAAGGCTGCGGTGCGGAATTTTCCCTCCTCAGCATGCACTGTCTCTTGCGGAGAAGAAGCGGAATTTCCCTGCGGATTTCAGCCTTTGCAATGCAAAAACTGAAATCTGTGGCAAGTCCGCTGTGATATCCGCAACGTCTGAATTACCTGTCAAATATGCAAATGTTGGTGAAGATTCGTTGCCTAATTGCCCCAAATCTGCACCAACATTTGCAGCGGAAAAATTCCACCACGTCTGAACATGGCCTTAATGCGGTTTTTTTTAAGCAGAAACAGGTGCAGTTTATATGCTTCGGAAAAACTCATTCACTTTGCTAGTACTGTATTGCGCTGCTGATTTAAGGCGCGGCAAATCCGCACATAATACACATCATGTGAATATGGCACATTGTAAATTCCCCCCAGACGTACTGATTGTTGCTTTTGCATGTTGTAGATTTTTCAGCATGGTTGATATTCACTGTTTTTAGTAAAGACTCATGCACCCAGACATATTAAGGATCCATGTTGTATGGATCCATAATACGATGCCAATATAAATGTATCAGCCCATGCTGTAACTCTTTTTTTTTTTTATATATATCAACACATGCCATACCATCATATGGTGGTACATGGAGTGCATATGTGTCTGTCTCACAATCTAGTATTGCACTCCGTGCACCACTGTACAGGTCTCTTTGCCTTGTCAATTAGGTTTCAGTATTTCTGTGGTACTTAGGTGTCTAGTGCAGCGTTGGATATCGCTTCAGCTTTAGATATTAATGGGAGAAAGATCCAGTGTATTAGCGGACAGAATTTTCTTCTTATTTTATGTAAAAAAAAAAAAAAAAAAGCAGAATTATTGCATAGTGAAAAGTTAAACAACTTTCTCATATACTTTGTGTTTTTTGACCATTTTCAAGATCTGCTACCTAGCAGTGCGTGAAAACTCTACTGTTTACATCCAGAAGATAAAAACTTGGGTTTTTGGGCATTTATATATAAATGAGAACAAGCGACAAGATTGTGAAAATGGTAAAGTAGTTAAACATGTAGAAGAGGAAAACCTCCTTTAAACATGGCCTATTATCATATCTGTCAGCCGAGAGGCTGTCGGTCTGCCTGTCAGCACATTGTGACAGCATTTGTGGGCATCTGATGTACAGAGTACAAGAATACAAGTTACATAACCTGTGGCAAGAAATTTTAAATTTTGTCAAGACCAACACAGTTATAATTGAATTTGTTCTGCTTGTAACATCCCAAATATGATATCATTTTAGTCATTTAACAAGATGCAAAAATAAGATAAAATACAGATGTAGCCATCTTTATCTTACCTTAAAACGCATTAAATACAGTGTCAAGAAACTTTAGGCTGGGTTCACACGAGCACATTAACGTCCGTAATGGACGGACGTATTTCGGCCGGAAGTCCCGTACCGAACTCAGTGCATATTCCTGGCACAGCAGCCGAATTATAAATCTTAAACTTCATAACAACAGAAATACAGATATTAATGCTATTATTCATACTGCATCGTACTGAAACAATAAATATGACATACTCCTAGAATTAAATTCTAGGCTGTAGCTTTAGATTCCCAGTGAATACATTGCCAAAGAAGGTATTTATACCTTGCATTATAATTCTGGGGTATGTTTGATAATCCGGTACAGTTTTCAGTAGTGCAAAACATGATAACGTGTCCCAGTGAAAAAGACAAGACGAACACCATAAATCATAAATATTTAGAATATTTAGAAAATACTATATCCTTAGAGATCGTCCATCACACCAAAGGGATATTTCCATTCTGGCCAGTGCTTCCATTAGAATGTTGAAATAAATCAGCGTTGTAATAAATATCATCTTATTTTATGCTCCATGAAGATAAAATTAATAATCCAGATACCATGAAATAATTGTAGAAATCCTATTTTCAGATCAATATCCTTCCCTGGTTGAAGAGAAATGAGAAAGCCCTGATACAAGCTGTTATATAAGTGTAAGGAGGACTTCAAAATACAGAAATACAAATATATTTTAAAATATAATATTATCATTGTCAACACTGAGCTCCTATTTACTACTAAGAAAAGAAAATATTCGGAATAGTGTCATTTGTTTCAGGAGATCCACAAAAGTTTCAACAACTAACATGACTTGTTTCTTTGCAAAATATGCCATCACCAGTTGTAAAAGCCAAAAGTGTTTGTGCCCACTTGTCCTTTGTGTTTTGACAAACAAACCTGCAGTTTAATAGACAAGGTCAGAAGCACCTAGGAAGGCATTCATCTGTTAATCATTGAGGTTTCTTCTAGGATAAATAAAGACTCACCCAAAATTACCCGTTAAAAGAGTTTGTCACCAGCTTCAAGGTTTATTCTTTTATTTTATGTATCTGCAGTTAATTGCGTGAGAGAATTTAAAGGCTATGTTAACCTTTGAACACATTTTCTTTTTTTTAATAAAACAATGTGTCATGGTGTTTAAAGCAACTTTTTAATTGATTTTTATCAAAAAGATTTTTTACTTTTTGAGATACAGCTTTTATGTATCCTGGATACGTAGAAGCTGTATTTTGCGCTCAACCCCAAATTCGTCGGGTCAGCGGGACTGACGCATTCAGTGATAGCGGGTAACTTAGATGTGATCGATAACAGATCATTGATCGACATTGCATGCTGTTATTTAGTTTATGATTTACAAGTACACCCAGATCCTTCCCAACAAGTGACTCCCCCAGTGTAGCTCCCCCTAGGACATATGATGCATGCAGGTTGTTTGTACCCAGGTGCATAACTTTACATTTATCTACATTAAACTTAATTTGCCAAGTGGACGCCCAAACACTCAGTTTGTTTAAAGAGGCTCTGTCACCAGATTCTCAAATCCCTATCTCCTATTGCATGTGATCGGCGCTGCACTGTAGATAACAGTAACGTTTTGTTTTTTTAAAAACGTTCATTTTTGGCCAAGTTATGATATTTTATATATATGCAAATATGCTTTGAAATGGACAACTGGGCGTGTTTTTTTCGTTATGTCCAACTGGGCGCGTATTGTGTTTTTAACTGGGCGTGTTTACGTGTATGACGCTGACGAATCAGTGACCAGTCAGCGTCATACACTCCTCTCCATTCATTTACACAGCAGCATCACGTTCTTACTAGAACGATGTGCAGCCACATACACAAGTGTCCTGATAATGAATACACATGACCATCCAGCCTGGACGTCTTGTGTATTCAGAATCCTGGCACTTCTGACTCTTTTCTCTGAGATTTCCAGCAAGGGAAACGAAATCTCGTTTACCTCTGTAATCTCGCGAGATTACGAGTGGCTTGCTGGAATCTCACAGAAAAGATTCAGAAGTGTCAGGATTCTGAATACACATGACGTCCAGGCTGGATGGTCATGTGTATTCATTATCAGGACACTTGTGTATGTGGCTGCACATCGTTCTAGTAAGAACACTATGCAGCTGTGTAAATGAATGGAGAGTGTATGACGCTGACTGGTCACTGATTGGTCAGCGTCATACACATAAACACGCCCAGTTAAAAACACAATACACGCCCAGTTGGACATAACGAAAAAAAAACGCCCAGTTGTCCATTTCAAAGGTCATTTGCATATATATAAAATAGCTCATAACTTGGCCAAAAATGAACGTGTAGATATAGTCCCCCTGTATATAGCCCACCCCCTGTAGATATAGTCCCCCTGTATATTACCCACCCCCTGTAGATATAGCCCCCCTGTATATAGCCCACACCTGTAGATATACCCCCCCTGTATATAGCCCCCGCAGATACAGCCACACTTTTATTACAATTAAAAAAAACAAAAAAAAAACTATTCAAACTCACCTTATTCCCGCTCCCACGCCGTCCGGCAGCCATGGAGACCTGCTCTCTTCTGCGCAGGTCTCCAGGGGGTTGAACACAGCGTCTATGAAAGGCGCTGATTGGATGGGCAGGATGACTTTCCCTGCCAGTCAGTCAGCGCCTTTCATCGACGGAAGCGTCACTGGTACAAAAGGTACCAGTCGCTTCATTCGCGGAGAGGCGCTGAATGGCCGGGCACGGAACGTGCCCGGTCATTCTTTGCTTCTAATTGTACCTGTGTCCTTGCGACACAGGTACAATTATAGTGCAGGAGGAGGGGGCGCTGACGCCCCCCTCTGAACTGCGCCCGGGGAACGTGCCCCGCCTGCCCCCCCTAGCTACGCCCCTGTCCTATTGCATGTGATCGGCACTGCAATGTAGATAACAGTAACGTTTTGTTTTTTTTAAAACGATCATTTTCGGCCAAGTTATGAGAAATTGTATATTTATGCAAATGAGCCTTTCTAATGGACAACTGGGCGTGTATTGTGTTTGTAACATCTGGGCGTGTTTACTTGTTTTACTAGCTGGGCGTTGTGAATAGAAGTGTATGTCAGCATCATACACTTCTATTCACAACGCCCAGCTAGTAAAACAAGTAAACACGCCCAGATGTTACAAACACAATATACGCCCAGTTGGAAATAAGAGAAAACACGCCCAGTTGTCCATTAGAAAGTTTCATTTGCATAAATATAAAATTGCTCAAAAATTGATCGTTTTAAAAAAAACAAAAACATTACTGTTATCTACATTGCAGCGCCGATCACATGCAATAGGAGATAGGGATTTGATAATCTGGTGACAGAGCATCTTTAAGCCGTAAAAATGAAAATCACATATTTTTTCCAATAAAACATACAATTTTTTCATTTTTACAAGGAACAAAGGAGAAAAAACACCTAAACATTTGTAAGGCAATTTCTCCAGATTACGGAAATACCCCATATGTGGTCATAAACTGTTGTTTGAAGACATGGCAGCCTTTGTCTTTTGGAGCTCAAATTTTTCTGGAATGGTTTTCAGGCGCCATGTCGCATTTGCAAAGCCCCTGAGGGATCAAAACAGTGGAAAGCCCCCAAAAGTTACCCCATTTTGGAAACTGCATCCCTTATGGCATTTATCTACGGGTATAGTGAGCATTTTAACCCTACTGGTCTTTTTCAGAATTAATTGGCAATAGGCCGTGAAGATGAAAATCTAATTTTTTTTCCCATAAACTGTAGTTTTAGCTTAGATTTTTTTTCATTTTCACATTGGCTAAAAGAGAAAAAGCATATCAAAATTTGTAAAACAATTTCTCCTGAGCACGGCTATACCCCATATATGGTCATAAATTGCTGTTTAGACACACGCGAAGGAGCAAAGGAGCGTTTTTTGGCTTTTGGAGCTTAAATTTAGCTGAAATTATTTGTGGTGCCATGTCACATTTGCAAAGCCTCTGAGGGATCAAAACAGTGAAAAACCCCCAAAAGTTACCCCATTTTGGAAACTACACTTCTTATGGAATTTATCTACTGGTATAGTGAACATTTTGAGCCCACAGGCTTTTTTTGTAGAATTAATTGGAAGTAGGCCTTGAAAATGAAAATCTTAATTTTTTTCCCACAATCCAGAAAGAGAGGCAGCACTCCAATGTAATAAAAATCCAAAATTTTTATTCACCCAACATATAGGCAACGTTTCACCTTCCCATTGAAGGCATTTTTAAGCTGTGAATGTGTGTGCTTCAAGCATTTAAATAGTGTGCAAAAGTACAAATTGGCAATGTAAGATAATCAAGCATGATTAAGTTTAAAGTGCAATACAATAATACAACATAGAAATACTGTAATTGATATAACAATCATGTGAAAAACATGTGAAACAGTAGTATAATAACAATTGAGCATATATTTCAATAATCATAAAAAAATACATACATGTGCAATAAAGTGTCAATCATCATATTATGAGTCACAGCTGGCAATCACCCCAAGTCGCTACGAACAACACACCTATTTAGGTTTTAAAATATTAAAGGTAATACAATGTTACCGTCATGACGATCTCGGCATTCATTAGAATCCACCACGCACGCTCACATCCTCATTTCCAGATTCCACTGTCAACCAATCAGATAATAGATTGGGCAACTTGTGGACAAAAGGTCGTTTGGTACAGTGCGTCACGCGCGCATGCGCACTAGTTAGACTGAGACCTCCATCGCCTTCTTGGAAAAGGTAAGTATCACCCTGAATGACTCTCCTTTATACTGTAATAGAATAGATTCTAAAACATATGTTGCAACCGCAACTCAAGCGGATAAAATAGAATTGGCAACTCTAGTTTAGACATTATAATAAGAGACAAAATTATATATTAACATTTATGAAAGAAACACTCCATTAAGGTTCTCATCCAGTTCTTGGATACCACTGTTTATGTGCTAGGGGACAAATTAAACACATACCTATATGTCAAAGCTTAATAGTTGCCTGTCTGAATCACGATATACTGCTATACATTAGTATTGCAGTATATGGTGGAAGCGATCTAACGATAGCTGGTTGAAGTCCCCTAGGGGGACTAATAAAAAAAGTAAAAATGAGTTAAATAAAATTGTTTATTTGTGTAAAAAAAAATACAAAATTAAAAGTTAAAAAAAAACAACCTTTTCCCATTTTCCCCCTAGAGCAACCTTGCTGCGGACCTGGCATAATGCCCCAAAGTCCCTGGCGTATCTCCACACCTTCCGAGGTACCATCTCCGACCATACCAAACGAACTCCAGGCAACATTCCCAGCAGACGGACCACGTCCTTCTTCATGGTTTGAAGCAGATTGCTCTGCGTCCACTGTCCCAAATCGTTGCCTCCATTTATGGAATTGTCTACCTCAGGAGCTGGTCACAGCAGGGACAGTAGATGGCTTTAAAAAAGGCTTAGATAATTTCCTAGAACAAAAAAATATTAGCTCCTATGTGTAGAAATTTTTCTACTTCCCCTTTCCCATCCCTTGGTTGAACTTGATGGACATGTGTCTTTTTTCAACCGTACAAACTATGTAACGTGTAACACCAAGATCTTCGAATGACCAACCATTCTTACCAGACGAATCACTTAGTTCACTATGTCATCCCACCGAAGGCCCCTGTAGCCAAACCAGAATCAGAAATGGCCAACAGCACCACCGCCACACCTTTGTGGAGTTGATCAGTTTTTGACCCCTGTAACCATATTCTGATGACCCCCTCTCCCCTAGACACGTCCTCCATCCGTATACCCCCAGGGCGGATCCTACTGTCGCTCACCAACTGCCCTACCCAAAAAAAGGCCCACGAAAAAACTACTGAAAACAACCCCACCTCATACCCCGACAGAGAAATCCCATTCAAGCCCCCAATCAAACTGCCCAAGAGATCTGCCGTAATCGGCCACCTGGTGTCCACCGACTTCTTTTGGTGCCTCAATCCCTTCACGGCCTGCCGTATTAGAAAAACTTTGGTTATGTCATCCCATCCCACCAATTTAAAGTGGAAGGCCAGGGCTGACAAATTTCGTTCCACACCAGATGCCGACACCCCCAATTCGACCAAGTGCACCACATAACCTCAAGAGCATCCACGAGAAGCTTTGGTCGTTCCGAACTTCAAAACGCCTTTCGCCAAGCCGTAAATGTACCCCAGGTCTTGACATAAAATTTCCAAGTAGAAGGCGCCAAAGAATTCCGCACCAGTTAGTTCATCACGGAATGACCACCGACCACAGGCAGAGAGGGCAGGAGCATCCGACCTCATCGGCCTCTGGCGCCACCTCCCGGAAGCGCGCAAACGGAAAAGGGCGCCAGCTGCAACGTTCAAAACCCCGGGCACATGTTTTGCCTGGAACAGCACATTCAAAAGTAAACATTACAACACCAACACCCACAACAAACAAACCACCGGGTCAGAACCAGAAGACAAATTATTAATCGCATGCACTACTCCCACGTTGTCTGACAGAAACACCACCCGCCTATTCCGGAATTCCTCCTCCCAAACATGCACCGCCACTAGAATCGGATACAGCTCCAAAAAGGTCAAATTCCTCAGTAGAGAAGAACTGGACCGGGACGAGGGCTATTTCGACGCGCACCACCTAGCGCCTAGCAGAAATCTAACCACACTACCGGACGCACCAGTCTGTAGACCCAACTCCACTGAGTCCACCAACCTCGCTTCAAAAACCAAAACCCCGTTAAAAGATACCAAAAAGTCATCCCAAACTTGAAGATCCTCCCAGTGATCCTTCGTGATTCGTACATAATGATGGGGAGCCGCCACTTCCGACGTCGCCTTGCACAAACGTCTGCTAAAAATTCTCCCCATCGGAATGCAAGCAAATTTCAACTTACCCAAAACCGATTGAAGGGACTGTAGCTTCACTTTCTTGAGGCCTTGAAAGTTTTGCTATTGCGGATCTTAGGTCTAACTATTTATCGTCCAGCAGCCGACAAACACATGCTTCCGAATCCACTTCCAACCCCAGAAAGGTCAGACACGAAACAGTACCCACCGTCTTGTCCTCTGCCATTGGAATGCCATCAGCGTGTCCAGAATGTGACGACAAATGCCGGATCCCGCCGGCCCCACGCATAAGAAATCATCAAGGAAATGAATGATGCTATCACACAACCTGACGATTCCTTAACCACCCACTCCACAAATGTGCTAAAAGCCTCGAAGTAGGAACATGATAACGAACAACCCATCGGAAGGCACAAATCCACAAAATAAGCCCCCTCAAAAAACAGGCTAAAAGATGGTGGCTCTCAGGCTGAATCGGGAGAAGACGGAAAGCGGACGCCACTTTGCCAACAAAGCCCCCTGGCCAGCCTCCCAAACCAAATCAACGGCCCGATCAAAGGACGCATACGACACTGAACATAGTTACCTATCTATATCATCGTTGACCGAAGCCCCTCTAGGGAAGAAAAGATGATGAATTATCTTAAACTTCCCTGGTTCCTTCTTTGGAACCACCCCCAAAGGGGACACCCTCAAATCCACCAAAGGAGGGCATGAAAAGGGGCCCGCCATCCAACCCAAAGCCACTGCCACGCTCCGTTTGGCTCTGACCACTTCCGGTAATTGAACTGCCGATTTGAGATTATCCGAACCACCCGAATCCACATGCCCCCGACTACCAGGAATCCGAAAACCCACCGAAAACCCGTCCTGCAATAACGTCGCATGCCGTCTGTTACCATACCGGCCTAACCACGGCAGCATCGCACCGAGGTTCACCGGAGTCCTCCCCTTTTCCAAACTCCCCCGGACATTTCCCGGAGCACTTAAAACATCTGGAGAAGGGGTGCAAACCCCCACACCCAGAGCATTCGTGTCGGAATTCACACGACACCCCAGCTTTACATTGGCTGTTGTTAAACGGCCAACAAACTCCTTTCTTGTTAACCGTCGCTTGGCCGGGTGACTGTCCTCCGGCCCCGGGCTGAAAGGGGGACGGGCGCTGAGCCATCATCTACCGCATCCACAACGGCAGGTCCAATTGGTCTCACCTCATGAACGGGCAAGACGTCAAACGTTGATGAAATTGTTCGTCATACCGCCACCATGCCAACCCCCCATAAGTCTTACAAGCATTCCAGATACCTTCCACGTAGCAAAATAAGGATGTGAACCTATCAGGGAATTTCGACCCCCACACACTCGCAAAAACACAAAAAGCCTACAAACAATTCCCAAAAGTTTTTGGAATCCTCTGGTATCGATGTTTTCGTTCCTCCTCCTCCCGTTTCTTCTGCTTTTCTGCCCCGTCAGTTTCCTTTGTTTCCGTGAACTCGTCCAATGGCAATAGAGAGAAAAGTTCCACGTACTCCCCTTTCTCGATCACTAAAGAAGATTCCCAGACCTGAGACATTCACTCCTCCGATCCGCCCCGCTATCAACCAGGGAAAAAAGCACCGACCCGGGGACCGACCTCCAGGATCAACCGCCGGGTCTGTGCGGACACTCCTGGACGATAGCAAATCCCACTCTTCACTTAACACCTTAACCAAGTCCCCAGACGCTCCACAGCACTCACCTGCACCTCCTGAAGACCGATCCCCTGGTCCACCGGTGTTCTCCGACATCTGAAGATCCGTCTGCCTCTCCAAGATCCGTTGACCCGGATCGCCACGACTCTCCCCAGCGGTGTCCATCCACGCTGAGAGACCACCCTGCGGCACAGGTGATAAGGTCTCCTGACCATACACCAAAGACCTCCTCCTCGATTCCACTCCATCAGCATGCTCCGGACGGCGCCGAACAGTTGAACCTCCAGAGCTGCGCCTGTTCGATCCACCTAGGAAATGACTTCCACGATCCTCCCGACTCCTCTCCCTGCTGACCGTCCTCGTCCTCAACCTCCGGTATCTGTCCGCAGTCGCCGATTGGCTCGCCGGTCCGTTCCCCACCTCCATCCTACAGGCAAACGAGAGTACATCAGACAAACGATCGTCCTGTGCTCGGCGACTCCTCAAAGCTGCTAGCCCCCTGGAAGGGGCCCCGGCCGTAGCTTCAGGATCCCACCCATCCTCGTCCATGGGCGTCACTACCGAAGCTGCTGCAGTTACTTTAGGTGGCCTATGGCCACCCCGACCAGCCACTCCATCACACTCCGCCAAGCTACCCCTAACCGCGGCCCTCCCCGGCAGTCACAGCAACCACTTGCCTTTCTCTGATGGGCGATGTGCCATTCCTCACAGGACCCCGTCCGGGTGCCGGCTTGGACTTCGGCCGCATCTCACTGCCCGTCGTTCTGCATTTCCGCCCGTCAGCCCGCCGCTCTGGGCTCCTGCTCTTGCGCCTCCTGGTAGGCCTCACGGGGCTAGGGCTCAAACGAACAAGCGACCTGGAAATCCTCACCGGCCGCTCGGAATCCACCGCTGCAAACCTCATCCCGGACATCTGCGTCGCCAGCCAGGCTGGCCCACGATCCTGCCATCAATTCCTCCACAGACATCCTCACAGCACGGCAAGCGCTCCTTCACATTCCCTTCTGCCGGAATCCGCCTCTTGGCGCATGCACAGCGTCTCCCCATCCAGTCAAGAAGCTCCTCCCCTGACGTGCCGCGGCTCCCTAGCTCCCATAAAATGAAATCATAAAAGACACCCCTGAGGAGTGACCCCATTTTGGAAACTACACCACTCAAGGCATATATTAAGTGGTGTAGTGAGCCCACAGGTCTTTTCCATAAATAAATGCGCTGTGGATGGTGCGAATTGGAGCAGCTGAACCGCATAGGGAAAGCTTCAGGGACTGCAGGGAAGAGGAGGAGGGGGAGGAGTGAGAAAATGAAAAAAATGGCTAGGAGCATGATTGGCACAGAAAGTTAAGGGAGGAGTGGCTATAGGGGATATAGGGGAGAGTTCAAGGGCACAGCCCTCCCTTACCTTCTGCTGGAGCGTGAAGTACCACCTCTGCGTGACACTTAGTGTAGTGAGGAGAATTTTCTCTCTTTCATCTTTTGTCTCTCTTTCTTCTCTGTCCCTTTCATCTGTTCCAGCATGGCTGATGATCTTTTGCAACAAGTGGCCCGGTGGGTGGCGGCTGAAGGAAACACCTGGCTGGAGGATCTGCTGAGGAGAAAGGAGGGTGAAGTGGATGCAATGGCTCCTGGACGTGCTGCTGCAGCAACTAGAGGTAGGCCTCAATGCGTCACCTGCCCTCCCGTGCGCCTCAGCCCCAGTCCGCTTCCCAGAGCGGCCCATTCTTTAAGGGCCGCTCGACCCGTTTGTGCTGCTGGACACACAGACCGGGTACGGCCTGTAATGTCGGCCTCATCCTGACGGTAGTTCCCCCTTCCCCCGTCCCGTTGCGCACTTCAGGCATTCCACCCCATGCTGTGCGCGCCCTCCCTCCTAACCTAGGGGCCGGCCAGGGCGGTGTGCTGGGCATAGCTGCTGGCAGGGCTGCTCCGGACGAGTCTTCCACCCACCCGCCATGCTCTGAAGGTGGTGGGGCAGCTCTGGAAGATATGGCCACCATGGTGGCCTACCACGAGGCCTGTGCGGAGGGGATTGGCCGCACATGCGCACAGGGTGCGATCTACAGCGCGGCCCCCCTAACCTTTACCGCTGCACCTCTGCTGCATCTGAGAACAGGTGAGGTGTCATGGGCAGTGGTGTCTGCACAAGGGGTTGTAAGTAGGAGGAAGGCTGGTCAGAGGAAGCGCCGCAGGGGTGCAACAGCAGGAGTGCTGCAAGGTTCTGCCCCTCCTGCTCTTGCAGGAGCTGGAGAATGATTGGATGTGTGCCATCAGCCAGGGATGCGAGATCATCGGCAACTGTGTTCCGTCCGGTTCTGGCCTGCAACATGGTGGTCAAAGCGGGGATGTTTCTAATGCAGGTGCCAAGGGGAATCCGCGTGATACTGGTCACTCGTCTACCTTGTCTCTTTTTTCTGTTGCAGGTTCGGCAAGAAGTTCATCAAGAAGAGGGAGGAAACGTCGGTCTGGAGGTGGTCGTAGACACAATCGTCGCAGACGTCGACACTTTAGAAGTGGCCATTCTCGGAGGGCGAGATCCCCCTTGTCGTCTTCTGGTAGACATCCCTCCTCTTCTTTCTCAACATCAGCATCGACTTCGTACTCCCCGCCATGGACGTCCAGCCGTGCTGATGAAGGGAGGCACCACAGGCGGCATTGTGTCGACTCACTTCGTGCCGGGGAGGACCTGGGCAGGTTGTCCCAAGGAGGCTCTTCAGCTCATGCCCCGGGTGTTGAGCGATCCTCGGTTCTGGCGGCACCAGTGGTTGAGGCAGCGACTTCGGGAGTGGCGGGGACCCCTGCGCTTGGTGAGTCCTCATGCGGTGACGCATGGCTTTCAAAATCATTAATGTCTGGTAATCACTTGGTGTCTGTATTGAAGGCCGTGGTGGCCGGGTTGGAGAAAGTGCTACTGCACCTTCTGTAACACCAGGGGGGGCAAGGCCCCATCTGCGAGGGAAGCCAGTATGGCTTGTTTAACGTTTAGGGATTCCCTGTTCTGTGGTGCAGCCACATTTGTGGTGCAGCAAATTGGTAGGAACGAATTTGTGGATATTTGGTCCTTGATCTCAGTGGAACAGGTTACGGTGGACAAGGAGCGCAAAAGGTGAAAGTTGCCAAAACATTTGGCAATTGGCTCCAGGATTTTGCTACCCTGGCACATATAGTATGTCATCAACACCCTGAGAAAGGTGCGGAGTTGTTCATATACTTCGATACCATCTTTAGCGCCCACAGGCTGCACAGGGGTGCGGCGTGATGGCGCTACGACGAAGAATTCAGTCGCTGATTGGCTTTGTCGCCCGTAATTGGCTAGGCGTCGAAGGCAACGGACATATGGTTGCAGTTGATTCTAGCGCAAAGTGGTAAACCGGTTAGACCCTTTCCCAGCGGGGCCGCGGGTTCGGGAGCAGCTCCAGGGACCGTGGCCGAACACCCTACAGCAGCCTGTTGGCTTTACAACGAGGGAAGGGACATTGTAGGTTCTTTGCAACCTGCAAGTTTCGTCACGAATGCTCCATTTGTGGGGGGGCGCTCACACGGCACTTCGATGCTTCCGCAGGGGAAAACAACCAGGTAAAGGGGCCCCTGCCAGCACAGCAGAGAACGCTGATGAGCGTCCTGGCGATGGGACCTTGGTTAGAGCGGTACCACAGGAGATAGGAGGCTGAGGCCCTCGCTAATGGTTTTAGCGTGGGTTTCGTTATTCCTTTTGAAGAATCGTCAGTTATGCTGTTGTCAGATAACTTAAAATCTGCTAGGGAGAATATGGAAGTGGTTAGGCAAAAATTGTCTAACGAGGTTGCATTGGGTAGGGTGGATGGCCCCTTTGAGGAGCCCCCTTACCCAAACTTGAGGGTTTCCCCTCTTGGCTTGGTCCCCAAACAATGTAGTGCTAAGTTTAGGATGATTCACCATCTATCATTTCCTCGTGGGGGCTCGGTCAACGATGGGATATCGAAAGAGGAGGGGGCGGTGTCATACACGTCGTTTGATGTAGCGGTACACCTAGTTAGTAGTGCGGGTCCTGGGGCGCTATTGGCAAAATCCGACTGTAATGGCAGAAAGGAGGTGAAGGGAAAGTGAGCCCTAATCTACCCACCGCCCTGTCCCTGCCTACTTGCAACGACCCGCCCTAGGCGACGAGGTACAACTGGGCGGCGGTCCCTACGCTGTCTAAGTGCACAGGAAAACAAACAGGGAACACGCAAGGGAAGGGGCAGTAGCCACGGAACGCCACGAGGAAACGGAGCGGCGAACGAACAGTCAGGACAGGACGAAGTGAGTACACCCGAGCGGGCACGGAGACAGAAGCAAGCCAGGGGCAAAGCAAAGCAGGTCAAGCAGAACTGCAGCAAGGCAGAAGCACGGCAGAAGCACGGCAGAAGCAGGCTGGAGCAAGCAGCAGTGGGGCCAGGAATCCAAAAGAATTACAAGCACTGAGGGAGAGAACAGGGCAGGTAATAAAGGACAGGGGGCGGAGCTAACTCCGACAGACCAGGCCGCGATAGGCTCTCCCACTCCTGAGCCTGCCACCCTGGTTGGTGGGAGATGGTGTCAGTCGAACAGGTCTGACCTCAGGTGTGGATTGATTAATCCCAGGAGTATACCTAGATGAAGTACCTGGCAGATCCCTAACAGTACTCCCCCTTTTATGAGGGGCCACCGGACCCTTACTAAGGGGACCCGGTTTAGTGGGGAAGAGAAGGTGGAACCTCCTGATCAATACCCCAGCGTGAACATCACGGGCAGGTACCCAAGTCCTCTCCTCCGGCCCGTATCCTCTCCAATGGACCAGGTACTGGAGGGAGCCCTGGACCATCCTACTGTCCATAATCTTGGCCACCTCGAATTCCACCCCCTCAGGGGTGAGAACGGGAACAGGAGGTATCCTCGAGGGGGACCAGGACGGGGAGCAGCGTTTAAGGAGGGAGGCATGGAAGACGTCATGTATGCGAAAGGATGGGGGGAGCTCCAGACGGAAGGATACAGGGTTGAGGACTTCAATGATCTTATAAGGTCCAATAAATCGGGGAGCAAACTTCCTGGACGGGACCTTAAGGCGCAAGTTCCTGGACGACAACCAGACCAAGTCCCCGACGACAAACCGGGGGTTAGCAGAACGTCTACTAGCCGCCTGAATCTTTTGTGCGCTCTGGGACGCCTCTAGGTTCTTCTGAACCTGGGCCCAGACAGTGCACAGTTCCCGATGAACCTCCTCTACCTCAGGATTATTGGAACAACCAGGGGAGACGGAGGAGAACCTTGGGTTAAACCCGAAATTACAGAAAAACGGGGAGACCCCTGACGAGTTACTGACCCGGTTATTCAGGGAAAATTCAGCAAGGGGAAGGAATGAGACCCAATCGAATTGACAGTCAGAGATGAAACACCTTAAATATTGTTCCAGGGATTGGTTGGTCCTTTCCGTTTGGCCATTAGTTTCGGGATGGAAGGCGGAGGAGAAGGACAGATCAATCTCCAACTTTTTACAAAAAGCTCTCCAAAATAAGGAAACAAATTGTACCCCTCTGTCAGAAACGATATTCACTGGGGCCCCATGGAGACGCAGGATGTGTTTCACAAACAAAGAAGCTAACGTCTTGGCGTTAGGTAGCTTCTTAAGGGGCACAAAGTGGCACATCTTGCTGAAGCGGTCGACTACCACCCACACCACCGACTTGCCCTGAGAAGGAGGCAAATCGGTGATAAAATCCATGGAGATATGGGTCCAAGGTCTCTGGGGAATGGGCAAGGAACGTAGTAGGCCCGCAGGTCGGGACCTAGGGGTTTTGGACCTAGCGCAAACCTCACAAGCGGCGACGTAAGCCCTATCGTCTTTAGGCAACCCAGGCCACCAATAGTTTCTGGTGTTTGGTGCCCAAGATGCCAGGATGACCAGATAGAGCGGAGTCATGGTTTTCCCTGAGTACCCTCAGCCGGTATTGCAGGGGAACAAACAGTTTGTCCCCAGGGACGTTCCCGGGAGCTGCACCCTGATCAGCCGCGATATCAGAAGCTAAATCAGAATCCGTGGCAGAGACGATTATACCAGGGGGTAAAATACAAGCAGGATCCTTCTCGGAAGGAGGATTGGCCATGAAACTACGTGACAGAGCATCAGCCTTAATATTCTTGGACCCAGCCCTATAGGTAACCAAGAAATTGAATCTGGTAAAGAATAGTGCCCACCGAGCTTGTCTAGGATTAAGCCTCCGGGCCGATTCTAGGAAAACCAGATTCTTGTGATCCGTAAGGACCGTTACCTGGTGTCTGGCCCCCTCCAGGAAGTGCCGCCACTCCTCAAAAGCCCATTTAATGGCTAGAAGTTCGCGATTGCCAATATCATAGTTACTCTCCGTGGGCGAAAACTTCCTAGAGAAGTAAGCACAGGGGCGGAGATGGGTGAGGGAGCTGGTACCCTGGGACAAGACGGCCCCCACTCCCACCTCGGAAGCGTCAACCTCCACAATAAATGGCTCCTCTTGGTTGGGCTGAATCAGCACGGGGGCCGAGATAAAGCACTTCTTGAGAGTCTCAAAGGCCTGGAAGGCCTCAGGGGGCCAATGGAGGACATCAGCACCCTTGCGGGTAAGGTCCGTAAGAGGCTTAGCGACGACCGAGAAGTTGGCAATAAATCTCCTGTAATAGTTGGCGAACCCTAAAAAACACTGTAATGCCTTAAGGGAGGCAGGTTGGACCCATTCCGCCACAGCCTGAACCTTGGCAGGGTCCATGCAGAATTCATGAGGAGTGAGGATTTGCCCTAAAAATTGTATCTCCTGTACCCCAAAGACACATTTTTCAGTCTTAGCAAACAGATTATTCTCCCGAAGGACCTGGAGCACCTTCCTGACATGCTCCACGTGGGAGGACCAGTCCTTGGAAAACACCAGTATGTCATCAAGGTACACAACCAGAAAATTACCCAGGTACTCTCTCAGGATTTCATTAATAAAATTCTGGAAGACAGCAGGGGCATTACACAACCCAAAGGGCATGACCAGGTATTCGAAATGACCCTCGGGTGTGTTGAACGCAGTTTTCCACTCATCCCCCTCTTTGATGCGGAAAAGGTTATATGCCCCCCGTAGATCGAACTTAGAAAACCATTGGGCTCCCTGAACCTGATTAAAAAGATCCGGAATCAAAGGAAGTGGGTACTGGTTCCTTACGGTGACCTTATTCAGGTTACGATAATCAATGCACGGCCTAAGACCACCATCCTTCTTCCCCACGAAGAAGAAGCCAGCACCTACAGGAGAAGTCGAGGGGCGAATGAAACCCTTGGCCAGGCATTCTTGGATATACACCCTCATAGCTTCACGTTCAGGACATGAAAGATTAAATATCCTACCCTTAGGAAGCTTGGCACCAGGCACCAAATCGATGGCGCAATCGTAATCTCTATGGGGGGGCAACACCTCGGAGGCCTCCTTAGAAAACACATCGGCGAAATCCTGAACAAACTCAGGAAGCGTGTTTACCTCCTCCCGGGGAGAAATAGAGTTAACAGAAAGACATGACATAAGACATTCATTACCCCATTTGGTGAGATCCCCAGTATTCCAATCAAACGTGGGATTATGCAACTGCAACCAGGGAAGGCCTAAAACCAGATCAGACGATAATCCCTGCATCACCAGTACAGAGCACTGCTCCAAATGCATGGAGCCAACCAGGAGTTCAAAAACAGGGGTATGCTGAGTAAAATAACCATTAGCAAGGGGGGTTGAGTCGATTCCTACTACAGGGATAGGATAAGGTAAATCAATACAAGGCATCTTTAGAGACATAGCAAATTCCACAGACATGATATTAGCAGATGAGCCAGAATCCACGAAAGCACTGCCCGTGGCAGACCGGCCAGCAAACGAGACCTGAAAGGGAAGCAAAATTTTATTGCGTTTCACATTAATGGGAAATACCTGTGCGCCCAAGTGACCTCCCCGATGATCACTTAGGCGCGTAAGTTTTCCGGCTTCTTATTCTTGCGCCTGGGACAGGTGTTCAGTAGATGCTTGTCGTCCCCACAGTAGAAGCAGAGACCATTCATTCTGCGAAACTCCCTACGTTGTCGAGGGGACATGGAGGCCCCGAGTTGCATAGGTACCTCCGAGTCCTCCGTGGAGGGGCAGAGGAGACGGGACCTCGGGGGGATCGCAGAAAAGTCAGAGGGGAGCACACTGAAGCGTTCTAGCTGACGTTCCCTGAGACGTCGGTCAAGTCGTACTGCTAGGGCCATAACCTGGTCAAGGGAGTCAGACGAGGGGTAGCTAACCAGCAGATCCTTCAGGGCGTCAGATAATCCTAACCTAAACTGGCACCTTAGGGCCGGATCGTTCCACTGAGAAGCTACGCACCACTTCCTAAAATCAGAACAGTATTCCTCAACCGGTCTCCTACCCTGACGTAAGGTCACCAGCTGACTCTCGGCTAAAGCAGTCCTGTCAGTCTCGTCGTAAATGAGTCCGAGGGCAGAGAAAAAACGATCAACAGAGGAAAGTTCAGGGGCGTCAGGAGCCAAGGAGAAGGCCCACTCTTGGGGCCCTTCCTGGAGTCGGGATATGATGATACCCACCCGCTGGTTCTCGGAACCTGAGGAGTGGGGCTTTAGGCGGAAATACAGTCTGCAACTCTCCCGGAAGGAGAGAAACGTCTTACGGTCCCCTGAGAACCGGTCAGGTAACTTGAGGTCGGGTTCTAGAGGTGAGGTGAGGGGTACTACTAAAGCAGCGTCACCCTGATTGACCCTTTGGGCCAGGGCCTGGACCTGTAGGGAGAGGCCCTGCATCTGCTGGGTCAGGGTCTCAAGGGGGTCCATGATAGCGTCAGCGTAGGAGAAATGGTAGACTAGGTAAGGGCTTGTAATTATGTAATGGCAGAAAGGAGGTGAAGGGAAAGTGAGCCCTAATCTACCCACCGCCCTGTCCCTGCCTACTTGCAACGACCCGCCCTAGGCGACGAGGTACAACTGGGCGGCGGTCCCTACGCTGTCTAAGTGCACAGGAAAACAAACAGGGAACACGCAAGGGAAGGGGCAGTAGCCACGGAACGCCACGAGGAAACGGAGCGGCGAACGAACAGTCAGGACAGGACGAAGTGAGTACACCCGAGCGGGCACGGAGACAGAAGCAAGCCAGGGGCAAAGCAAAGCAGGTCAAGCAGAACTGCAGCAAGGCAGAAGCACGGCAGAAGCAGGCTGGAGCAAGCAGCAGTGGGGCCAGGAATCCAAAAGAATTACAAGCACTGAGGGAGAGAACAGGGCAGGTAATAAAGGACAGGGGGCGGAGCTAACTCCGACAGACCAGGCCGCGATAGGCTCTCCCACTCCTGAGCCTGCCACCCTGGTTGGTGGGAGATGGTGTCAGTCGAACAGGTCTGACCTCAGGTGTGGATTGATTAATCCCAGGAGTATACCTAGATGAAGTACCTGGCAGATCCCTAACACCGACATAGAATCTGACCTTCATTTGTTGGTGGTTCACCCGGACTGTTTTCATTTATTATGTTGTTGCCTGGATGGGCTGTTTTATGTAGATATGTGTCTCCCGATGGGTTGCTCTATTTCATGTTGTTATTTCGAGATGTTCGCTTAGTTTTTAGAATGGGTATTGCGTTCTGAAAAAGGTGTGTCTTCCATCATACACTATTTGTAGGATTTCCTTTTTTGTAGGCCCAAGAGTCTCCGGGGTTTACGCTATGTTACTAAGCACATTCAGGAAGATCATGTTGCGTTTTGGGGTTCTAACGTCCGAGGAAAATACGGAGGGCCCAGTTACGATTTTGTCTTTCCTAGGTATTGAGTAGAGATGAGCGAACTTATCAAAAGTTCGGTTCGGCTAGTTCGCCGAATTTCACAAAAAAGTTCGGTTCGGACCGAACTAGTTCTGACCGAACCTGTCACTTACGTGCGCCGAGCATGCTACTGTCCAGGGTGCTGATAGAGTTAATGGGCTGCACTAACTCTTTCAGCAACCTTCACAGTACATGCTCGGCGCGCGGAAAATACCATAAATGTAATAAAAAAATAAAAATTATACGTTCGTACTTACTTTCCTCCTGTCCGGCCTCCAGCGATGACGTTTCATCCCTTTCGCCGCTGCAGCCAATCACAGGCTGTAGTGGCGGTCACGCACGTCAGGATGACGCTTCATCCCACGTGACCGCCTCTGCAGCCAATCACAGGCTGCAGCGGCGACATGAATGAAACGTCATCGCTGGAGGCCGGACAGGAGGAAAGTAAGTATGAACGTATTATTATTTTTTTGGGGCATGTATGTATGTTGGCATGTATGTATGTATGTATGTATGTATGTATGTATGTATGTTGGCATGTATGTATGTTGGCATGTATGTATGTTGTCATGTATGTATGTATGTATATCTGTGCATGTATGTTGGCATGTATGTATATATGTGCATGTTTGTATGTATATTTGCATGTATATATTTGCATGTATGTATGTATGTTTGCATGTATGTATTTTTGCATGTATGTTGTCATGTATGTATGTATGTTGTCATGTATGTATATATGTGCATGTGTGTATGTATATTTGTATGTATGTATGTTTGCATGTATGTGTGTTTGCATGAATGTATGTTTGCATGTATGTATGCATGTTTGTATGTATATTTGCATGTGTGTATATATATATATATATGTATGTATGTTGTCATGTATGTATGTATGTTGTCATGTATGTATATATGTGCATGTATGTATATATGTGCATGTGTGTATGTATGTATATTTGCATGTATGTATGTTGTCATGTATGTATGTATATATGTGCATGTATGTTTGCATGTATGTTGGCATGTATGTATACATGTGCATGTTTGTATGTATATTTGCATGTATATATGTTTGCATGTGTGTATCTATGTTTGCATGTATGTATGTTTGCATGTATGTATGTATGTTTGCATGTATGTATGTATGTTGTCATGTATGTTTGTATGTATGTTGTCATGTATGTATGTATATATGTGCATGTATGTATGTTTGCATGTTTTTATTTTTGCATGTATGTTTGCATGTATGTTTATATATATGTGCATGTATGTAATTATGTTTGCATGTATTTATGTTTGCATGTATATTTGTGCATGCTTGTATATATGTATCTTTGCATGTTTGTTTGTTTGTATGTATGTATGTTTTCATGTGTGTGTGTATGCATGTATGTATGATAGTTTGCATGTATATATGTGTGTATGTTTGCATGTATGTATATTTGCATGTATATATGTGCATGCTTGTATATATGTATGTATGTTTGTATATATGTATGTATGTATATTTGTATATATGTATGTATGGCCATGTATGATACTGTCTGCTGGCGCCCTGTATCTAAGTCAACTTCACGGCAGGCTTCTATACATGGTATAACAGTCAGTATCACACATTAAACTGAATCTAAGCCTACGACATGTTTTATTTCATAATTATTTTTTTTTACAGGTTTGGTGTTTGGACTACGTCGGTTTCGAGGACTACTTAGATGACGTTTTTTTTTTCTACAATAAAATGGTTAATGAGGGTTGTGTTGGGGGTGCTTTATTTCAATAAAATATTTTATCTATATCTTTGTCTTTTTCTTTTCAAATTTTATTATTACCACTTTAGTAATGGCCGCTGTCTGAGTGACAACATCCATTACTAATGCGAGGCTTAGTGTTAGCCGGTGCAGAGGCTAACACTAACCACCATTATTACCCCGGTACCCAAAACCACCAGGGGTGCCGGGAAGAGCCAGGTACGATCCAGTACCCGACCATCTGTTGTGATGGTCGGGCCCTGGGGCGGCCGCAGGCTGGTATTATGAGGCTGGGAAGGGCCAAAAACAGTGGACCTTCCCACCCTTGTAATGCTAGGCTGCTGCTGCTGTGTTGTATCTGGCTGGTTATAAAAGTGGGGGGGACCCCACGTCATTTTTTTAAATTATTTATTTATTTACATTTTTTTTTTTAAAAAGACATGGGGTTCCACCCAATTTATCATAACCAGCCACATACAACACAGTGTTATTAGCCTGGGAATGGATAAAACCAGTGGCCCTTCCCACCCATGTAATGCCAGACTGCTGCGGCCTTGTATATGGCTGGTTATTAAAAATGTGGGGGACCCGTCTATTGCTAAATTTGTTAAATTCCAAAAAAAAAACGACGTGGGGGTCCCCCCCCATTTTTATAACCAGCCCGATACAACACAGCAGCAGCAGCCTAGCATTACAAGGGTGGGAAGGTCCACTGATTTGGGCCCTTCCCAGCCTCATAATACCAGCCTACGGCCGCCCCAGTACCCGACCATCACAACAGATGGTCGGGTACTGGATCGTACCAAGCTCTTCCCGGCACCCCTGGTGGTGGTGGGTACCGGGGTAATAATGGGTGGTTAGTGCTAGCCTCTGCACCGGCTAACACTAAGTACCGCCTTAATAATGAACGCTGTCAATCAGCCAACTGCCATTATCTAGGCACTAATAAAGTTTGAAAAAAAAAACACAAAGACAATTCTTTTTTATTGAAATAAGAAATCCCCAACAAAACCCTCGTTAACCATTTTATTAAAATTTGAAAAAACGCAGATCTACGCAGTAGTCCAACGAATCGAAGATGTAGTCCAATCGGTACATCAAAATCTGCAACAACATAAAAAAAAACAGTTATCAATGTGAACAATACCAATACTTCTACTCACCTACACACATATATACACGCACACACAAACAAACAACCATACACAGACACACACATATATACACAAACACAACAAGATATACACACACACATAAACAGACAAACACACACATATACACGAACTCACACATATACAAACAAAAACACACATATCCAAACACACGCACACACACAGTTATACACACATACACGAACACATATACACAAACACATATACAAACAAAAACACACATACCCAAACACACATATACACAAACACATATACACAAACACACACCCATATACACACATACAAAAACACACACAAACATCTACACACAAACATATACACAAATACACCCATATATACACAAACATATACACAAAACACATATACACAAACACACCCATATATACACAAACACACATATAAAAACAAAAACAGACAAAGTCACATACCCAAACACACATATATACACAAACACACACATACACAAACACGGTTTCTTTTAAATGCTGCTGGGGAACCCGCTCGATCCACTATATAAGGCTGCGCTACAGTGCAGCATTTAAAAGAAACAGGATCCTGACCTGTCCATAGAGTTTAAGGCAGCACAGAGTATTTCAGGAGATGAGCGTGCAGATTCAGTGCTGCTGCGAACTCTGCTCTTACCATTACGTAGCTCTCAGTCTGTTACCTCTCCTCCACTCCTGTCCTCCAGAACACCTTCACATGATTGGCAAGTCACCACGTAATGGTAAGAGCAGAGTTCACAGCAGCACAGAGTATTTCAGGAGATGAGCGTGCGGATCTTGTGCGGGGTGGTGACTTGCCAATCATGTGAAGGTGTTATTGAGGACAGGAGTGGAGGAGAGGTAACAGACTGAGCTACGTAATGGTAAGAGCAGAGTTCACAGCAGCACTGAATCTGCACGCTCCTCTCCTGAAATACTCTGTGCTGCTGTGAACTCTGTTCTTACCATTACGTAGCTCAGTCTGTTACATCTCCTCCACTCCTGTCCTCTATAACACGTTCACATGATTGGCAAGTCACCACCACGCACAAGATCCGCACGCTCATCTCCTGAAATACTCTGTGCTGCTGTGAACTCTGCTCTTACCATTACGTGGTGACTTGCCAATCATGTGAAGGTGTTCTTGAGGACAGGAGTGGAGGAGAGATAACAGACTGAGAGCTACGTAATGGTAAGAGCAGAGTTCACAACAGCACTGAATCTGCACGCTCATCTCCTGAAATACTCTGTGCTGCCTTAAACTCTGTGGACAGGTCAGGATCCTGTTTCTTTTAAATGCTGCACTGTAGCGTAGCCTTATATAGTGGATCGAGCGGGTTCCCTAGCAGCATTTAAAAGAAACAGGATCCTGACCTGTCCACAGAGTTTAAGGCAGCACAGAGTATTTCAGGAGATGAGCACGGGCAGCCGTTCGTTTTTCCGAGCCGTGCTCCCATCATGCACACGACCGTAAAAACACCTGTTATTGCGGGTCGTAATTACGACCCGCAATAACGGGCTCATAGACTTCTGTTACCCACGGGTACCTTTCCGTATTCTCACGGGAAGGTGCCCGTGCCGTTAAAAAAATAGAACATGTTCTATTTTTCTATTTTACGGGCCGTGCTGCTATAATTATAATGACAGCACGGTTCACAAAAGCGGCCGGCTGCCCGTGGCCGGCCGGCCGTGCTCGTAGTTACGAGTCGTAATTACGAGCACGGCCCGTAAAATAAAAAAATAGAACATGTTCTATCTTTTTAACGGCACGGGCACCTTCCCGTGAGAAAACGGGAAGGTACCCGTGGCTAACAGAAGTCTATGGGCCCGCTATTTCGGGTCGTAATTACAACCCGTGATAACGGGTGTTTTAATGGTCGTGTGCATGAGGCCCCGTAATGACGGGTGGCTACATGTGTGCACCCGTCATTACGGCAGCGTTGCTAGGCGACGTCAGTAAGGGTATGTGCACACACACTAATTACGTCCGTAATTGACGGACGTATTTCGGCCGCAAGTACCGGACCGAACACCCTGCAGGGAGCCGGGCTCCTAGCATCATATTTATGTACGATGCTAGGAGTCCCTGCCTCTCCGTGGAACTACTGTCCCGTACTGAAAACATGATTACAGTACGGGACAGTTGTCCTGCAGAGAGGCAGGGACTCCTAGCATCGTACATAACTATGATGCTAGGAGCCCGGCTCCCTGCACTGTGTTCGGTCCGGTACTTGCGGCCGAAATACGTCCGTCATTTACGGACGTAATTAGTGTGTGTGCACATACCCTAAATAGTCACTGTCCAGGGTGTTGAAAGAGTTAACTGATCGGCAGTAACTGTTTCAGTACCCTGGACAGTGACTACCGATCACAGTACCTGTAAAAAAAAAGACGTTCATACTTACCGAGAACTTTCTGTTTCCTCCAGTCCGGTCTCCTGGCCGTTGCCTTGGTGACGCGTCCCTCTCGACATCCGGCCCGACATTCCTTGATGACGATGCAGCCCATGTGAGCGCTGCAGCCAATCACAGGCTGCCGCGGGCTCTGCAGCCAATCACAGGCTGCAGAGGCCTCTGCAGCCAATCACAGGCTGCCGCGTCGGAAAAGGTCGGACTGGAGGAAGAAGAGGGACTCGTCACCAAGACAACGACCGGGTACGTATGAAATGCTTTTTATTTTATTTTTAATCAGCAGCCTCTTTTCTCTATCAGTGATTGATAGAGATAAGTGGCTGCCGATTTGTATAATGTTTTTGACCGGGTTCGGTCAAAACGGGTTCGGCCGAACCCGGTGAAGTTCGGATTCGCTGCGAACCGAACTTTACCGGAAGTTCGGACCGAAACCGGGTTCGGTTGTCCCGGTTCGCTCATCTCTAGTATTGAGATAGATACGCGTGAAATGTTGTTTAGACTTCCGGCTGAGAAGCTCATGAGTTTGGTGTCGAAGGTAGATCAGGTAGTGAAATCTAAAAAGTTCACCCTTCGGCAGCTACAGTCTCTCTTGGGTCTCTTAGTCTTTGCTTGTCGGATTATGCCCATGGGCAGGGCTTTCTCTCGTAGGTTGTGTTTAGCTACTAAGGCCGTCCTTAAACCGGATCATTTTATTAGAGTATCCAAGAGTATGCGGGACGATCTCATTGTACATTCGTTTAATGGTCGTGCAGTTTGTCAGGAAAATGAGGTTTCCAATGCAGATTTTCGTTTGTTCACCGATGCGTTTTGTAGTTGGGGTTTTGGAGCCGTTTTAGGTAGGCGCTGGTACAACGCACCATGGCCAGTGCAATGGCAGTCCCTCGGGTTAACTAATTACATCACTATGTTGGAACTTTTCCATATTGTAGTTGCTCTGGAGTTATGAAGTGCTGATATATCTAACCAACGCATTTGTTTTAGGACTGATAATACGACAGTTGTCCAGGCAGTTAATAGTTTGGCTTCCAGCTCTTTGCCCGTATTAGCGCTGCTACATCGTCTAGTTCTGAAATGTTTGTGTATCAATGTATGGTTCCGTGAGAAGCACGTACCTGGCATTGACAACAAATTAGCTGACGCTTTAGCTCGTTCGCAGATGTCCATTTTTCGAGCGATGCGACTAGGCATCTCGACATCACGCTGGATTTACTGGCCCATTTGAGGAAGGTATCTAATCCGAGCTGTATCTAATCCGATCATGTTTAATAATGTTTGCTCAGGCCCTTAATTTAAGGATATATTGTGTGATAATGTCGGCTGAGGCATGCACGTTGTATGCGCAGATAACGTCCTGACGCTGAATGAGTTAGGACCCAGTGCTGCGTCTGAAGGTGCAGAGAACCCGATTCAGGAGCGACAACTGGGTAAGTATATGGTGGATATTGTCTGCTTTAACCCTGTATTTTCTGTGGTTCTGTCTGCTGAGGGCCCTGTATCTAAGCATAAATGGAGTGATAATTTCTGCTGGGGTCCTCTATCTAAGCCGATCATGTGAGATACTGTCTGCTGGGGCTATGTTTCTAAACCTAGCATGTGTGATATGGTCTGCTGGGACCCTGAATCTAATCATATCACGTGTGATACTTTCTGCTGAGCCATGTATATCATCTTATCCTGTCATCTGATATGGTCTGCTGAGCTGCTGTGTCCAATCCTATTATTTATTATACTGTCTGCTTATCTGCTGGGTGTGTCTTATGTGACATGGTTTATCTGGTGGGTTTGGCTAATGGGCGTGGCTTCCTTTCCATAATTTTCATAAAAATAAACAAACAAAAATTTCTGACAAGTTGTTCTTGTTGTTGTTGTTTGGCTGACAACTGCTGTAGTGGCCAGTTTATCACTCTGGTTATCTGGTTGTTATACAGGCAGGTGATGTGTCACTTAATCACTAGGGCTAGACGTTATGTGCTGACCACTACTGGTAGCATAAAAACCAGCGTAGATAGTGCCACACTCAGTGTCCCTTGTAGATGGTGCCCAATAATGATCCCAGTAGATAGTGCCACACACTGCTCCCTGTAGATATTGCCCCACACTGCGTCCAGTAAATAAGGCCACAGTGTACCCTGCACATAGTGCCACATACTGACTCATACCTCCCAACTTTTTAATTCGGAAAAGAGGGCCATTTTAAGCCACGTCCCCTAACCACGCCCAATATCCCGCATAAGCCCATCAAATCACGGCCAGATACTTCTTCAAATAACACGCGCACATTCTCAATGCGGATCTCTAGACTGTCTGGATATCACAGATATTATGAATTCGGTTATATCGTCTTTGTGTTACTTTTCCTATCTTGGGTATAACATTTGCTCATCACGGCGGCAGCTGCAGGACAAACCAAAAGGCTGAGAACAATGAAAGTCAAGAGGGAGACCCTGTAGTGGATGACTTTTCAGTTGACAGGTAGCAGAGTTACGTGATGGGGAATTGTTTTTCCTGTTGTATAACTCTGCTACCTGTCAATCGAAAAATCATCTGCAGAGGGAAAAATGTTTCCCCATGGCGGAGTACCACAAAGAAACACCTGGGAATCAGACATGGTGGGGAAACATTTTTCCCTGTGGTGGATGACTTTTCAGCTGAGAGGTAGCAGAGTTACATGAAGGGGAATTATTTTTCATTGACGTCTAGTATATATCGCAGCGAAGGGAAGAAGACAGAAGTCGCTAGAGGTGAGGAGAAGTATTTTTATTCTTCATATTACGAACCTTATTTTGTTTTGCAGGTTCCGCTGGACCGTTTGGACTACCTCATAGATTCGTTGGAGTACTGCGATGATCTACGTTTTTTTAAAAATAAAATGGTCAAAGAGGGTTGTGTGGGGGAGTTCTTATTTCAATAAAAAAAATATTTTCTTATGTGTCTGTGTTTTTTTTAATCCTTTATTAGCGCCTTGGTAATGGCAGTTTTCTGATTGACTGCGTCCATTACTAAGGTGGGGCTTAGTGTGAGCCAGTAAAAAGGCTGCAACTAACCCCCCATTATTACCCTGGTAATCTTCAGTTTCTTGGCAATTTCTCGCATGGAATAGCCTTCAGTTCTAAGAACAAGAATAGACTGTCTAGTTTCACATTTAAGCCCTCTTTTTCTAGCCATTTTGAGGGTTTAATCGAACCCACAAATGTAATGCTCCAGATTCTCAACTAGCTCAAAGGAAGGTCAGTTTTATAGCTCCTCTAAACAGCAAAACTATTTACAGCGGTGCTAACTTAATTGCACAAGGGTTTTCAAGTGTTTTCTAATCATCCATTAGCCTTCTAACACAATTAGCAAACACAATGTACCATTAGAACACTGGAGTGATGGTTGCTGGAAATGGGCCTCTATACTCCTATGTAGATATTGCATTAAAAACCAGACGTTTGCAGCTAGAATAGTCATTTAGCACATTAACAATGTATAGAGTGTATTTTTTATTAATTTAATGTTATCTTCATTGAAAAAAACTGTGCTTTTCTTTCAAAAATAAGGAAATTTCTAAGTGACCCTAAGCTTTTGAACGGTAGTGTAGATAGATAGATTAGATAGATAGATAGATAGTCGGGGGCAGGGCGGGACATTGCTCAGACCGCCGGGACGGCGCGACAGCAGTCAAAAACCGGGACGGTCCCGCCAGATTCGGGGCGGTTGGGAGGTCTGACTGACCCTCTATAGTGCCACACCCCCTTTATAGATAGTGCCACACAGCCCTCCTGAAGAGAGTGCCCAGGTGATCCCCAAACAAATAAAAAACCCTTATACTCACCTAACCGAGCTTCCGCGAAGAACGAAGCTCCACAATTTCTTCAGCCCTGCAGCTTATACGACGCCGAGACAGGATGCATGCGTGGGCCAGCACAATCCAGTGACGTTATCATGACGGCATGTGCAGAGATCCTATCGCAGCGTTTTGTAGGCTGCAGGCCTAATGTGGCCTGTAGCCTTGTGAATGGCAGAGCAGGGAGCAGGCTCCGTTCTCTGCTATAGTATTCAATTGTATCTGCATCCTGAAGACAGATTGTAAAGGACCTGCCAGACACAGCTTCTGTGTCGATGCCCGTGGGTAATCAGTCTGCACCTGCTCCTATGTCTGTGAGACTGACTCCATCTTCCACCACTCAGGATGGCAGGCTTAGGAGTGGGAGAGCCTATCACAGCCTGGCCAGATGGAGCTAGCTCCCGCCCACTGTCTATTTATACCTGCCTTTCCTGTTCCTCCTTTGCCTGTGATTCTGCTCTGCTCTTTTCCTGGCGCTGCTGCTGCTTGAAATACTGATCCTCTGCTTGTTATTGACCTTGGCTTTCTGACCACTCTCCTGCTCAGCGTTTTGTACCTCGTGCACTCCTGGTTTGACTCGGCTCGTTCACTACTCTCGTTGCTCACGGTGTCTCCGTGGGCAGCTGCCCCGTTTCCCTAGCTTCTGTGTACCCTTGTCTGTTTGT
This sequence comes from Rhinoderma darwinii, assembly GCF_050947455.1. Taxonomy (NCBI): domain Eukaryota; kingdom Metazoa; phylum Chordata; class Amphibia; order Anura; family Rhinodermatidae; genus Rhinoderma; species Rhinoderma darwinii. Next base: position 72,896,476 of record NC_134689.1, read on the forward strand.
CTGTCGTGCACTTACTGAGCGTAGGGACCGTCGCCCAGTTGTACCCCGTCGCCTAGGACGGGTCGTTGCAAGTAGGCAGGGACTGAGTGGCGGGTGATTAGGGCTCACCTGTCTGTCTCCCTCCCCGTCATTACACAGATACACTTGGATACGGCAATCGCCAGTTCAAGTTCCCGGGACAGTAAGGCTGGGTTCACACGTGGCGGAATTTCACTTAAATTCCGCTGCGGACACTCCGCAGCGTTAATCGGCAGCGGAGCCGTTTCTGCATTGACTTCCACTTCTATTTAGAAGTGTTCGTTTAGACGATGCGTAACATTCCGCTGCGGAGCATAGGCTGAGGAGCGGAATTTGGTGTCCGCAGCATGCTCTGTCTGTTGCGGAGCAGTGGCGGACTCATGGCGGAATTTCTCCATTGACTTCAATGGAGATTCTAAGTTCCGCAATGAAGTCCGCAGCTGTCATGCACATGTTATGTGTGCTGCGGATGCGTCTTGCTTTTTTGCCATGACATTTCTTCATTCTGGCTGGACCTATGTATTTCTAGGTCTACAGCCAGACTGAGGAAGTCAATGGGGCTCCCGTAATGACGGGAGCGTTGCTAGGAGACGTCTGTAAATAGTCACTGTCCAGGGTGCTGAAAGAGTTAAGCGATCGGCAGTAACTGTTTCTGCACCCGGGACAGTGACTACCGATCACAATATACAGCAACCTGTAAAAAAAATATAAGTTCATACTTACCGAGAACTCCCTGCTTCTGTCTCCAGTCCGGCCTCCCAGGATGACGTTTCAGTCTAAGTGACGGCTGCAGCCAATCACAGGCCAAGCACAGGCTGCAGCGGTCACATGGACTGGCGCGTCATCCAGGGAGGTCAGGCTGGATGCCGAAAGAGGGACGCGTCACCAAGACAACGGCCGGTAAGTATGAAATTCGTTTACTTTCACTAGGGAAAGTGCTGTCCCTTCTCTCTATCCTGCACTGATAGGGAGAAGGGAAGCACTTTTCCCGCAGTCCGCAGCAGCTAGTCCGCATCAATTTACTGCACATTTTGTGCAGATCCGCAGCAGAATCTGCAACGCAGATTCTGTGCGGCATTGATGCGGACAGTTGCGGACGAAATCCGCCACGTGTGGTCATGCCCTAATTTGCCGGGATTGTCTCTGTAAATCGGGACAGTCCTGGCAAATTCTGGACTGTTGGCAACTATGCTATTATGAATGATACTGTCTCCTGGGGCCCTGCATCTAAGCATATCATGTGTGATACTGTCTGCTGCAGCCCTGTTTCTAATCCTATTATGTGTGATACTGTCTGCTGGGACCCTGGATCTAAGCATATCACATTTGATACGGTCTGCTGAGCAATTTATCTAATCTCGTCATGTGTAACACTGTCTGCTGAGCTGCTGTATCTAATCCTATCATTTGTGATACTGTCTACTGGGGGCTTGTAGCTAAGCCTTTCATTTGTGAAACTGTCTCCTGAGTCATGTATTTAATATTATCATGTGTTATACTGTCTGCTGAGCTGTTGTTTCTAATCCTATCATGTGTTTAGTATAATGCTATTACACCAGTACTGTCTGGTGTATCTAAGCCTATTATGTATGATACGGTCTGCTGGAGCCCTGAATCTAAGCCTATCATGTGTAATACTGTCTACTGGGACCCTGTAGCTAAGCCTATTATCAGAGATGCAAGATCTTAGGCTCCATAGCAAAATATATAACAGGGCCCCACCTACCATATATATTTTATGAT